>NC_047654.1:10865600-10953297 GCF_902201215.1 Prunus dulcis
GATTTTCCGCCTTAATTTATGGCCACTAAATTAAGCATTTGTGGACCGTCGGATCACGTCAAACTCAAACATTTAAAAATTTATAACGTGCCGCGCACACCAACACAACACCCTTGCATGCAGCCCCTTGCCAAGTTGCCACATCCAAAGTAATTTGGCATAAATAATTCATCCAAATAAATATTTGACATAAATTTAATCAATTTTCATTAAAAATAAATTTAATAAATGTGGAATTGACGAAGATGACATGTTGAAGATAACTTTTGAACATGCGGAAGATTCATGATGTGCAAGGAAAAGTATTACAGTTATTTTCTTGAATAAAAATTGATGTCTGCTTTATAGATGTTCGTTTCTTAGTAAAAACAGACAATTAATATTGTATTGATAACATGTGGATGTTATTTATCGATACATTAGGCTTCTATATCGTATATCATGATTATCACGTACGGTCGAATATTCATCACCATTTGAACTTATTGGAACCTTCATTCATATTTATTTACTAATAATGTCATGTATTTCTTTTCTTTTGCTTAGCTAATTAAATTAATAGCTCACGTATTTCATCAATGAGCTGATAGGTTGCTTAATTTATTCACACAGGGTACCTAATGACAACTAATTTTGACCTGATTAATAAACGTTGTTTTTCGTTTTCTCTACGGAAGACGAAAATCGCGGGAACAAATATAAATAGGGTCCAAAGAAAACGGACCTGTTCAATTCAACAACGCCTCACTTTCTCTTCCAAAACCTGAAAATTTGTTTTTTCTTTTCTTCAAACCAATTTTTTTTAATTTAAAAAAACAATAAAAAAAACTGCTTTCTTCTTCTTGTTCTTGGGTCTCAGTTTTTCCAAAATTAATATTCGTTACAGAACGTGACAAACTGCCGCCTCGGAAAATCCGTTTTTTTCTTTTTTCTTTTTTCTTTCTAGCTGGTTTTCATTTCTTGTTTGGTTTTTAATGAGAAAACCGCCTGATCAGGCGGCTCAGATTGATTCATTGACCACCTTCTTCGTCTGGTTTTTGGAGGGATTACTTTGAATCTGGACCAGAACTAGAACCTGAACCAGACCGGTCTGTTTTCTTTGTTCAGCTCTGGTTTTTCTCTTCTTGAGGTTCAAATATTTTCAGTTTTTGTTAATTAATTTCTCTTTCTTTGGGGTACCCATCGGAAATAGGTGGTGTTGCTTGATGATGATGATCAGATTTTTGGGTTGGGGACAGAGTTGAATGTGAATTGGTGTTTGCTTGGATGCTAGCTAGCTCATTTGGATTCTACAGCAAGAAAGTTCGATTTTTTACTCCAGGTACATAATATTTTATGATCTCTTCATTTATTTTACCCCTATTATCATAATATTTAGAATCCTCATATGAAACAAGTTTGGCATGCATGTGGGTCTTGATGCATGGTTGGAAAGTTGTAATCTTGATGAGTAAATGTAACCCTTTTTATTTTTGTGTTTTTGCTTATTTTGTTCTGTTTTTTCTGGCACAGCATCTTGAGTTGTTGAGCATTTGATTGGACTTGTTGCTGAATTTATACATCTGATTAGCTACTGTGTTGAGAAAATTTTCGGTTTTCTGGGGCCGGAATGGAACAATTCCGGCATATTGGAGAGGTTGTGGGAAGCATGAAGGCTCTGTTGATGGTACAAGATGAGACTCTGATCAATCAATGTCAGTGCTCATTGTTGCATGATGTATTCAGTATGGCCTTTGACACAATTGGAGAGGAGATCAGGCTGAACCTAAAGCTCGAAGAGAAAAAGACCAAATGGAAAGTTCTTGAGAAGCCGTTGAGGGAGCTTCACACAGTTTTCAAAGAAGGGGAGCTCTACATTAGGCACTGCATGGATGCCAGTAATTGGTGGAGCAAAACAATCCTCCTCCATCAGAACAAGGACTCTGTTGAATTTCATGTTCATAACTTGTTCTGCTACTACGCGGCTGTGATTGAGGCAATTGAGAACGCTGGAGAGATTGCTGGACTCGATCAGGATGTGATGCACAAGAAGAGGATTTTGCTCACAAGGAAGTATGATAGGGAGTGGAATGACCCCAAGCTTTTCCAATGGAGATTTGGGAAGCAGTATTTGGTCCCAAAGGCCATCTGCAAAAGGTTGGAGAGTGCTTGGAGGGAAGATAGATGGCGGCTCATTGAAACGCTCAAGGAGAACAAAATTTCAGGATCCCTTGGTTCGACAAGGAATGAGCAGCAGCTTGGAGACTTGCTGCTGAAGAAGCTACATGGGTCAGATTTCAGTGGGAAGCTGTTTCCAAGCACAATCTTATTAGCATCCAAGGACTACCAAATTAGGCAGCGGTTAGGAGGGGGAAGCCAGTACAAGGAAATCCAGTGGTTGGGGAAAAACTTTGCCTTGAGACACTTCTTCGGGGATCTTGAACCTTTGAACTCGGAGATTTCAACTCTCCTCTCACTTTCCCACCCCCATGTACTGCAGTACCTTTGTGGGTTTTATGATGAGGAGAAGAAGGAGTGCTTTCTTGTTATGGAGTTGATGAGCAAGGATCTGCGCTGCTACATGAAGGAGAACCGTGGTGCAAGAAGGCAGGTTTTGTTTTCAATCCCAGTGGTGGTTGATATCATGCTTCAGATTGCAAGAGGCATGGAATATCTCCACTCTAGGAAGATCTACCATGGAGAGTTGAACCCTTGTAACGTCTTTCTCAAGGCAAGGAGCTGCACAGAAGGTTATTTTCAAGTAAAAGTATCAGGTTTTGGTTTATCATCCGTACACAAACCTACTTCACGATACTCACAGCAGCAAAATGAGATCAACCCTTTGATTTGGTGTGCCCCAGAAGTCCTGGCTGAGCAAGAACAACCAGGGAATAACCGTCGTACCAAATACACAGAGAAAGCAGACGTATACAGCTTTGCGATGCTTTGCTTTGAGCTCTTGACTGGGAAGGTTCCTTTTGAAGATTCACATCTCCAAGGGGACAAGATGAGTCGCACTATAAGAGCAGGAGGGAGGCCTCTCTTCCCTTTCCCTTCACCAAAGTACCTTGTCAACTTAACCAAGAGATGCTGGCATACTGACCCATCTCAGCGCCTGACTTTCTCATCCATCTGTCGAATTCTACGCTACATAAAGAACTTTCTTACCTTGAACCCCGACGACGATCAGCCTATACTGCAATCCCCTCCTATGGATTATTGTGAGATAGAGACATGGTTCCTGAAGAATAGTTCAGCAGCAGGGTATGCTGATTTATCCTCAATATCACAACTTCCATTTCAAATGTTTTCTTATAGACTTGGGGAGAAGGAGAAGACTAGGCCCGGCCTCGTCAGGATTAAGAGTCTGGATTCTGTAAGTGATACAACTTCGATGAGGAGGCAAGAAGCCCCAAATTGCAGAAATGACAGTATGTCTGTCGTCGAAGATCCATTTGTACCATTAAGTGATACGAGGTCTGTTTGCTCTGATTTGAGGTCTGTTTTTGATTTGAGGTCAGTATGTTCCGAAGCTCCAACCAAGAAAACTCTCACTGCAAAGAAACGCCCCGGAGTGAGCGCTAGAAAAGGCTTAGGTCAGCTAATAATTTCACCTAAACTCTTTTCTGCGTTGATGAGAAACATTGATCATCATATTACTTTAAGCACTTCTGTGCTTTCTAAATTACCATTCGAATCTTGACTAGAAAAATGCTGATCTGGTTATGCAGGGACATCAAGATCACCAGCAACACCAAGATTTTCGACACCAAGACTTTCGTCACCAAGGCTTCCTCCACCAAAACTTCCATTACCAAAAATTCCACCACCAAAAGTTTCGACGCCATTAAAACCATGTCGTCGCAGCAGCACGAAGATGAACAATGGGAGCAGTCCACTACCGAGTCCTATGAGTACAAAGAGTACTGCAAGCGGCAGACACAGACCGTGTGGTCATGTCTCGGACTCGGAGATACATTAGCCTTTTGCTCACAACACCAAAAGAGTTGCTGGCATTGAATAGAATAGCACACAGTAAAAGGTTCCACAAATTATTCAACCAAGTATGGATCAGTTTTTGTTACCCTTAAACAAAAATGCTAGTTTGGTTTTAAGACATAGAAACAGTGAATTTTCATTGTCTGCTTCATGTGTAACTTTCAAGTTCTTATATATAGGTACATAGGTTTGAAGATAATAATAGTATAGAGTTTTGCTTTTTTTTTTTTTTTTTCTTCTCATACAATGTTCTCGCATGGCCTGTATATACTTTCTTGACCCCTGTACTTCTATTTGATTTTTTTTTTTCTTCTCTTTTTAAAGAAAAAAAAAAAGGAAATTCTTTTAATTTTACCGTGCAAGTATAAATATAGCACACAGTTATTATCAGACAGTGCTATGTCCAGAAGAATTATGCATAATATGAAGAAATAAGGTGATTTCTAATTCAAACTACAACAGAGCATATCAAGAGGCAAGATAAAATGGCAACATTTTTCGCCAATGAATAAATAAATCTGAAATATAATCCATGCCCTCTTATCAAAATTTAAACTGCAAGATATCATAGAAATCGCGCAATCGTAAATGAGATACAATTCAATTCTGTGGTCTCCCAAAATAACGATGTTCATATAAAACCTAATCTCCTAAAGTTTACAACATGAGGCCCTATGTACTACGCTATATATACTGAAAACCACTCAAGAGGGATCAACCTCTTTGAAAGTGTTACAAATGCTTTTTAGTTGTTTTCTCACCAAACACTTTGGTCATATATTATATGACAGTCCTTCATTTAAGAATAGGACTTGAAATGAATAATACTATAAAGAACATACATTCTAACCAAATTAGTTGACCGCTAATGTGATCCGAAAATGATCTATGTCACATCATTCCGGCATAAACTGAAACTGTTGAGGAATAAATGCTTAGCTTAGGGATGGAGCTCAGACTTCTACTCCCCAGTTTAATCACTTATGCTTGACACTGCTGTTCCAAGAATCTATTTTCATCCTCAAACCGCTCATCCGGATTTCACATTGGTTATGGTTATCACAATTTAAAATTTTCGAAGCCGAGTATCACAAAGAAATCCTCAAGTCTCCTTTATTTATTGCAATACGACACTGTTAAAAGTTGGTCAGTTCTTGTGCTGGTATCACAAAATTCTGATTTGAAGATTCAAAATATTTTCACAACCAGATGGATGTCCTTCAGATACTATATTTTGGGGCTGAAATGTTCACCGTGAGTAATTTAGTCAAGTTCGGCCCCTCTATCAAACGTTGATGGCTAGAATCTGAGATACACTAAGAATCTAAGATTCATAGTCTTTCCATGAAAACTTATTTCCGGGAGTTTTGCCATATGAACTTACAGTTTCAGCTTTGTAATAGGCCTCCCAGAAGAAACTCAGGGAATAACAAGCCATCAAGAAGGTTTCAAAAGGATAATAACTTCTTGATTGATGTCAAGGGGGTTACCTTTTCCTTAAATAATCTGCAACACTTTTATACACCCACTTGAATTGGCAGCAACAACCATGTCTGATTTCCCTCTCCAGCAGACACTCGAAACAAATTGTCCATTATCATCATCAGTCTCAGTTCCAGAAATACGATCTATAGAGCCAAACTTGTGTGAAGTGATTGGCATAGGCAGAGATCTATAGTAAGCATAAACCTGGAACAGGATATGAGATATCAACTCCAAAAGTTAAAGAAGCTAATTTATATTTTGATTAAACTGCAAATCCCACATAAGCACTGTCTAGAAATTCAGTACTTCCTTTTTACCTTTTTTTGTTCAAAACTTCATTTTAATTCAATTAGAAGTCCATTCATTTTTCATTTTATAAATAATGAACCACATAGCATGGAAATTAAATGTATACCTCATTTGTTTCTGAACCACAAGCTATGTAACCATCTGAAACGGACAAACCTACAAAGTTCTGAGGGAGTAAGCATCCAAAGTGTGAAGTGAACCAACCGAGAGAAAGACCCCAAAACAAAAAAACTTGGTTAGATAGTTACGATGTAGTTAAAGCAAGTATTAGCTAGATCTCAAAATCAAGACAGAAATAGAAATAGATTCTAGTATACAGAACCAATAAAAAAATTAGTGGGGTGGCCAACCTTCTCATTGGTATGACCCCCAAGGGTTAAGCTGCAAGCATTGGTGGATGGACCATTTATACTGCTTTTGTTAAGATCCCATAGCTTTAATGTGTTGTCAGTTGATGCAGAAACAAGGGTCTCAGAGTCCAAAAATTTTACATAGCTTACAGCTTTCTCATGGCCAGCCAGTACACACCACGGAATCTTAGTATTTCGAAGATCATAGCAATAGGTTCTGAAGTCCGCAGATCCAAAGGACAGTAAATGAGTTGAGTGGGCAGAGAACTGCACACAACATACATTCGCATTTGCAATGTTCTTGATGGTTCCTAAACATTTTTTCTGAAAAGAAAACGAAAAAAGGGGTTTCAGAAGAATCTCACAATATCTTAAGCAGTAATCAGTGCTAGGATGAAGAAGAGCCGAAATGAAAGAAAGATATGTCAGGCATCATTTGGCCACAATTTCTTTACAGGGATTGTGTTTTGAGCATCAAAAGCCCCATCAGCATTCAGGGATTGATGCAGATCATACTGAGACACTTTATTATGGTTTATTTATGTCAATTTAACATTTCATATTTTATTTTAATTTTGGAATTTTTATATTATGCAGGGCTTGGTTAATTTTGATTGGGATTTCTTTAACTATTAGGGCTTGTTTTCCCCTTACTAGGGTTTTCATATTATATTAGCTTTATTCCCTCCCTTACTGGGTTTGCGCTGTCTATAATAAAAATAAGCTCTTACTGTTATTGGCAATCACAGTAACAAAATAAAGCTAAGAAGGAAACCTGATAGTAAAGAAAAACAAACCCTAGTAGTTCCCAATTAAAATTTAAGCAAGCCCTACATATTTAAATTCCAAAATGAACACAAAATGTGAAATCCCAAATTGACATATATCTATTAAAAAAAAATTCATAGCATCTGCATTAGGGACCATCACAAGGACACCCAACTACTAGTTCAATCAGCAACATTTGTACATCAGTAGCAAACATAAGTTTCATTTAAATAAGAATCATAAAAACCAAACAAGAGTTTCTCAAAATGGTAGATTTGATGCCTAACTAACAGAAAAATGATAGACAGCATCTTACTTTGACGTTAATTTTCTAAAGAAGTCAAATCATTTCATGAATTACAAAGGCATTGGGACAGTAAAACTAACAGACAACAAAGAACAATTCCTTCTTCAACTAAAATTCTCGTATCATGAAGCACTTATCTTGATATATTATTATGCACAATAAATACATATAAGAGAGAGAGAGAGAGAGAGAGAGAGAGAGAGAGAGAGAGAGAGAGAGAGAGAGAGAGAGAGAGTGCCTCATTAATGCTCCATAGTTTCACAGAACCATCATCACTTCCACTGGCTAATTTTGTCGGATAAACTTGAGAAAAGTCTACAGACCAAGCCCTCCGTTCATGCTCATTGTATTGAGAAAATTCTTGACCAGTGCTGGCATCCCATAACTGGATTTCCATATAAAAAAAATTATGTCATGTGCAATGCAAGAAATCATTAAAGAATCAGGGCAAGAAATAGCCAGGGGCAAGCTAATATATTAGGGAAAAATGAGCCAAGCATGAATGCATGATAAAAAATAAAACAGAAAGCATACACCCTAAACAGTCATACATCTCTATTGGACTATTTCTGTGAAACATATCAAAAGGATGAACTTGCAGAGGCTGTCAGGTCAATATTCAGACAGAAGTATTTTTTTCCAGCAAAATAGACAACTCTGAGTAGCACAAGATATACATACCTTGACTATCCCATCATAATCAGTTGAAGCCAGATAGTTTTTGATATAGTTGTTCCAGCAAACACAGCTGATCTTTGATTTGTTTGACATCTCAATCGCCGGATAATGAATATCAACAGAATCGTTGAAGAAAGCATTAAACTCAAAAATCTTAATTTTCTTTGAGATCCCAGCAGCAGCAAAATAGTCTTCATCCCGATCAAAACTCAAAGAGCAAATTACATTTGAGGAACTGTTGAAATCTCCATTTCTTAGTATGCCACGTACTTCAAACTTACTGTAATGAGCATACCTGCACAAACCATCGAAGATGGCTCCCAGTCGATCAGTGGCAGTCTCCTTTTCTTCATCCTTCGTTGCCACACACCAATTCTTGCGATTTCTTAGTAAATCTTTATCTGTGCGTGTTGTAGAATCAGTCCCAGGATACTGAATTCTTGATCTCATCGAGAAGTAAGCACTCTCAAGCTGATCGATATTCCTCATCAACCTCGAATCATTTGAACTAGGAACAGAAGATATTGGAGAAAGCCCCTCTGACCTTGAATCTTCTTCAAGAACCAACGTATTTTTCCTTACATTCAGGGATTCATTGTACAAGCAACGATCAATCAGGGGTTTTCTTGAACAGTGCCTCCTCTCAACTTCTTCAACATCAGCTTCTAGGAACCGAATGGTTTCCATCAACTTGGTGGCAGCCTTCTGCTTCTTTTCTTTCATTGATGTAAGGAAATGCAATAATAACTCCAATTCTGCATCCTCTTGGTCCACAGAAGATGACAATTCTTCTACACAAACCTCCTGTAGCCCATTAACTACTTCAGATTGTAGAATTTCCCTGGCATCACCAATGATCATAAAGTAAGAAGTCAGAATAGTATAGTAAGTACAAATTGAGGTTAGAATTCTGATTTTTTTTTTTTATTTTTTTTTTTGGGTGGGAGAAAAGCAATGGCATAATTTAGAACACTTCCATCAAATATTCAACCAAGGAGCCATAGTGCACTCCAGTAGGGTATTGAGAGAGTGAATAATAAAACATCAAACTCTAATCACTTATATATCCACAAGAAGCCTGGAGGATCGTTGCCCAAAAAAAAAACCTGGAGGATCATGAGGTTCACACACAAAGCTTCAACCCCTTCATGCATGAATATTATTTCTTTTTAAAAAGGAATAAAATTCAATTTCCAAGATTCAGAAGTCTCCATCAACCTATGAGAAATTTCCTAAAAGATCCATGAACCAAGGTAAATTTCAATTGCTATTCAAAGTACCATTAAATAAGTAATTATAACAGTAGCCCTAGAACAGGATATGGGCTTAAGATTTTTGGATTCGAGTTTCACATCATATAAAAGGTCATCCCATTTTCTTCAACTGCACAATTCAATTGCATTTTGTGTTTCTATATATTTATTGTTTATGCATATATATAACACCTATTTGGGAGATCCTTGACACTATAACTTACAGTTCTATCAACTGCTATATACAAGATTATTTTTATGGCATAAATATTCAGAATATAATTCCTTTCCAATATTACATCCTTCAATATTATTTACCAGAAAATACACACCTTCACAGTCATGGATACAAAATCCATGTAGTTGATGTGAATAAAAATGTTATAAAATAACATGACAAGGGTTCAGCACTACCTTGTTGTTGGGCGTGATGATGGATCTGGATGAAGTAGCCAAAGACAAAATCCAGCCTCCTTAGCATTTTCTGACAGAAAATTTGGGGGAAGAATTCTATGGCGCAGGTTGGACATTGCTGCAGCAAGGGCGCTATTTGAGTCAAAATGAGCAAGTAACTGAAACGAATACCCAAATTAATCCATTAGACTTTTCATTCAATTTGGTGAAGCAATATCATGTGTCAAGTGCAGCAACAAAATTATTCAATTTGCACCTCAAAAAGAAGAACACCCAGATTGTAGATATTTGATAAAACTGTGCAGCTCCCCTCACTGAGTTCCTCCGGACTAATATACCACTTCTCTTCCAAATGATCACTTATTGAAGTCAACTGTTGAGCTGCATTACGCATATGAGGACTGCTGGACTTGATACGTGTCCCATGCTTTGGATCTGGGTTACGTTCATCAAATGCATCACTTCTGTTCTGCAGACCAGTGATGTTGATGCGGCTGGTATTCATAGTTTTGCGTTTGACGTAGGAAGTGGTCGGGAACTGAGGCCATTGCAATCTAGTGTTCTGACTGATCTTTTGCTTCTTTGCAGATAAACTAACAGATGAAAACTCCTGCTCAACTAACCTTTTTCTAATCGAACTATTTTCTGAATGAGAAATATCTTCATCCATTATACTCGCTGACATCTCCTTTTGGACTAGTAAGCCGACATACTTGACCTGATTTGAAGGCAACAACTGGAAGAAAAAAGGCCGCAATCCATGCAAAGCAACTCCTTGAGAATGGAAGTGATCCACCAGATCCACTATCTGTCTAAATATATACATGCATTCAACTTTATTTGCTTTAGGACGTTCAGTTTTCAGCCATTCTCTCAAACTGATACCATCATGATCAGAGCCACAAGGCCTGGGCCCAACATTCTCACCATTGGAAGAAGGCATAAAAATATTGGCATCCAGACTCAGTATTGGATCAGAAGCTGCCATAGAACCACCACCCAAAGAAGCTGACATAGAACCATCAACCACATTTGCTATATTCAGGTTTCTAGGTTCAACATGACAGCTCGCATGGTATGGACCTTTGCAAATGACACCCTTACCCTTCAATGTATTTTTAACAAAAAACTCAGAGAAGCCTGATTTAGATAGGATTTTTGTCCGGATACCTGTGTAAGTATTGCCTGAAACCCCTCTATTTCCAGTATTTGTCAATTCTTCCACAACTTCATAGTGATTGTCACTAAATGCCTTCTGAGTCAAAAACTCAGGGAAAGATGTGGACCTCCCGTTCTCCAAGCCATTGGGCATTACCTGCCCATTATCCCTGAATGCAGTATTGACCCGCGAACTCCCACTTCCTGATCCACTTGCTAGCTGATATAAATGTTGCCACGAGTTCTGCCTAGCTTGCATCTTTCCTTGATTGTTTGATGTATCAAGAATAGCTAAGTTTGGATTATTGCAATTTCTCACGGTTAACTCTTCCACAGTGAAACCAGCATCTTCCATAAAGCCTAGACTATTATATTGGTGTTCTAATCCATTCACATGGCACATATTCCTATCTACACTATGACTGTCAAACATCTCCAAAAACTCCTGACGTGAGCTTGGGGAATAATTGTCCTCACCTGGTATACGCATCTCTTGGCATTCTAATGTGTTGTTTTCGGGTTTCAGTGAAAACTCATTTTCTTTCCTTTGGAGCTGTGCACCCTCTGCTGGATCTGATGAGGTCACTTCCTCAGCCACTAGATCATCCATGCTGCCTATACTGATTTCATTCAACCAACTCTAGATGACGCTCTATAAAGGAATTTGTTCAGTGAGGAACCACGTGCAAGTACGTACCTACATCCAGAAACACTTGTAAGACTATAAGACTATCAGAGCCATAAAATTATAAACTATAAATATAATTAAGCTGCAGTCATTCTGAAGTGAAATTCAAGCAGCAATTCATCAACCTTGAAACATCTTCTGAATAAGAAACCAGATTAAAATGCTACTTAATTACAGACACTAATAAATGACTCATCTACCAAAACATTTATAAAATGAATTGTTTAAAAAAACAATTTGCTAATATTACAGGACCTTTGATAACTGATAAGTATTATCCCTAGTGATGTCCAGTTCATCTGCTACGAATATGCAACCACAGTAGCCCAACAAGTAATAACAAATAATTGGACTAATAAGCTTTCACTTCCTAGAATACCAGCAGACTAAAACCAGCAACAACATTTCTTTTCCTTCATTTACTCGGCATCCAAGCAGAACCTAAAATCAAAACTGAAAAAAAAAAAAAAAACTAACAATCCTCCAATTAATGCATAGCTGACCTGAATTAGCTCCGAAAAAAGCAGTTTCCACACCAGACGGCGAAACCCGGAGGGTTCAATTCTCTGACGCAGTAAGTCTCAGAGGAAGTCAAAACTGGAAGAATCGTCAAGCTCAAAAACCCTAAGAGAAGCCAAAGCTGAAGAATAAAGTGAAAAGAGAGCCGAGGTGTTGGTATCTTTTTGCCAGAAAATGGAAAGCAAATATCTTTAACCTCCCGTCGCTATTTTCAGATAATTTTCTCAGTCTCTGTATTATCTTTTTTTTCTTTGAAAATTCAGTGAGGAAATTTTCTTCTGTTAATTTTCTTCTATATTTTTTTTTCTGTTTGGTGATTTTCTGAATTGGAACGCGGAAAAGGAACAGCCAGCAATATCCAGCAGATTGATTTATTTATTTTTATTTGTTTGTTTGTTTGTTTTTATGATAATTATTCTTTTTATTAAAAGTAACGGCACAGAACGGTTCCGATATCTGAAGCAACAACGAATCCAGCCGCATGTTTGGGCCACGGTATATGTGAGTAGTTAAAAAGAAAATGAAATATATATATATATATATATATTTTTAAAAAATTATGATTCTTTTTGCTTAATAATGTAATCCTTTCATTGATGTTTTTAGCTTTCATGATTTTCATGGATCTCAATGGATGTGAATATATATATAGCAAAAGGCTTTTATACTTTCATATAACTCAAAATTAATTTTATTTTATTCTTTAAAAATAGAGATGATTAAATAGGCGGCTTAGAATATGGGCGCGTTCTTTCGAACATTTAAATTTTAAATGTGTCATTCAGTGAGCCGATACAATAGTCAAACGAAAAGAGCAAGACTAAACCGAGCCATAATTTCATGTGTAATTATGTATCTACACTTATTAGTCATGTGTAATTATTGAACATGTGTTAAATTTGAAGATTCTTTTTGTTGGAGATTCTCTCAAATCAATAATATAAGATAAATAGATGGATGCATATTAGGGGTAAAAATTATATATTTGCTCTTCTAATTTATTGCATGTGTTTCGATTGGAAATATTGGAATTGATTTTGTCATTTTTGGACAAACAAACCATAATTTCAATAAATCAGTCAAGTAAAGTATGAGGGTTGTTTCACTTTAACACTAAATGGTTTCGTGTTAAATTATTAATTCGCGTTAATATGGTTAGTTTGTTTCCTTTCTATTAACAACACATGTTTTCAACGTGTTAGAATAAATATGACCTAAAATTTTGGTAGAATAAATATCAGCAAAAAAAAAAAAGTGTTAGAACAAATCCTTGTTTTGTTTTGTTTTGTTCATAGAAAAACATTAAAGATGTTTTTGTTAAGAATTGATTAAGGATCAAGAAGTTCAGCTGTGAGATAACTCACTGACATATCTAATGGATAGCGGAGATTAGAACTCCTTAACTAATTCTTAATTCTTAATGAAAATTCTTTCTGAAGAAGCTTTCTTTTCCAAATATTTTTACAAATCCCTTTTTTTGAAATAGAGGTGCCTTTTTTTGAAAGTGCCATTAAAAAATTATAATAGGTTCGTCGGTTGGATGTAAAGGTAATATGGGGATAAGGCCTGTTTAAAGTTGAATAAAAATAAATTAAAATTGGCCAATAATCATCACAAATTAGCCCAAAATTAAGGTAGACAGTATCATTTTCATTTGATAAGATGGTCCACGTTGATAAATAATTGAACCAACTAAAGCTAACTTATAGACTTTGTCATTATCAAAAGCAATAAAAACATATAGAATTTTGTCATTTTAAAGGGGGGTGGGTGGCCAATTTTTGTTGTTTTTATTCATTTTTAAGATAAATTCAAACTATTAGCTATAAACATTTATTTAAAAAAAAAGAAGATAAATTTAAACTAAGAAGAAGAAGTGGCGCTCCAAGGTGCACGTATGTACAAGTCCAAGAAATGGGCTGCTGCACGTGCAAATCAACAGGTGATCACGATTTTATCACGTGGCCCGTCACGATTTTATCACTTGTGCAAAAGGCTCAATTCCATCGGTATTATTTAGCTGTGGTTGGGCCCACATTTGGAAGTAGGGACCCTGCAGACAATTTGCAATTTGCAACGGTGTGCTGCATGTTTGAATGGTTCATAACTACAAAGCAAAGCATGGGATATATAATTGACCCAAAAAAGAAGCAAGAGATATATAAATAGAAACTAGAGCAACCATAGCTGCAAATTCACATTAGTAAACAGATTGTCACTACACCATTTCACTGACCAGCCCAATACGAAAACTGTCTACTACTCGGGTTTGTATTGCTCCCGTCGAAATTATAAGTTCATACGTACAATATAGCAAAAGTAAAGGGCTCAGATCAAATTCTGTCAAGCATATAGCATATCTCAAAAAAGTGCTCAAAGTACCACTGATAGGTCTCTTGCAGTCACAAAGAAGTTCTCCAGCATACACCTACATCTCCTTGACAGTTCCTTTTTAGCCTCCCATATGGATCCTCAGATACAAGAATCTCTTGAAAAGTATTCCTGAAGCATATGTGCAAAACCAAATTATACTAACAGCAGTAAGAACAAGTACAAATGGCTGATCAAAGATTACCACTCAACTATCTACAATACAAAACATGAGAAATTTCAAAATAGTAGTTGATCACTCAAAATAAATATGTCCCACACATACATTAAAATTTCTCTTGTTGGAAACAATGGGGTTGAACCTCATTGATGACAAATTTCCTGGGATTTGGGAAAAGCTTAAAACCTGAGGCATCAACAGGGAACGGGTATAAAAGGAACCTCTCCCTAAAATACCCCACTTTTTATTGCTGAATAGCTCAATGATTTTATGCTTTTGTAACAAAAAGAATACAGATGCAGGTAAATGTATTCCAGGATCTGGATACAAACTTAAATCCAGAAGCAAAAGTAATTGTGAAAAAATATTACAGTTCATTTAGAAAGTAAATATTATTTAATACGCTGTATATGTTCAAGTGTGTTGTAAGCCAATTGCTACCTTCGCTTCCTTTGGTTTAGCATCCACTGGTACTCACAAATTTGTATCGTACAGCTCAAGTAACTAAGGAATGTTAAATGCATAAGGATATTCATTTGGAGTATAGCAGCACATACACACACAAAGAAGAAGCATAAAACAGAATAAATGACCAGAACATTTAATGGCATGCAACTTAAATGACGTCTATTGCGAGCCAAGAGCAGAAACAGCATTTGTCCCACTTTCAGGATTTTTCTCAAATGCATCAAGTCACAACATGTGTCATTCTTTATTTACCTTTCTTTCTTTGACCTTTTGCATCGCATAAGAGTATAAAAACTGACGTCTATTGCCATCCTCAGAATCAGAAGAACTGGAACTAGAACTGCCACTATCACAATCAACCCTCGCCTCCGCAAGAGGCCTAATAAATTCCAATAACTTCTGTTCTGGCTCTATTTCTTCTTCAGCTTGTCTTAAGTTCACTGGATCACGACTTGATGGGTCATTAGTAGTGGAAGTAACAACTGCTTCTGAGCAGTGATTCACCTTAGAACCAAAGGGTTCAAGGTTTAACTTAGAGTGTTGCTCCATCTCGTCAAAATTGTCGTCACCATTCTCCTTAACACCACTGCTCAGAGATGAAGCACATTTTCTTTTGAGAAACTTTGGTTTCTTTTGTACCCCAGACAAACCTGAATTTTCTCTGGGTGCACAATCATCATCACTAGAGACAACAATACCAGCGCCTCCGGATGAAAATTTGCGAGCACCTGGCATGGAAGATTTATGTTAGGCATCGCAGAGACATTGGCAACAAGGTTCCAGGAAACTTTGAAGATGACAAATATAATTCGTTGCATATTTAGCAAAACATGTGGGAATTGGCCCTAAGAATAATCATATACACCTATTATCATTGTTGAACTACATTTATGATGTTCCTTTAAAGAGTAATCACAATTATTTTAATGACAACAAAGTTGTAATATCTATAACAGTACTAGCAATTAACCAAGTTACTTCAAAGTTCATACACACTGTGTATACTTCATAAAGCCTAACAAAACTCAAACAGTAAATTCAGTTAACCAACAGCTAGCAATTAGAATGGATTAAAATGACATATCATAGAGTTCTCTGATACCTGAATTTTGCTGATGTCCATTGCCTTTAGAATGCGAATGATCACTCAAAGGAGAGACTGGTGCGCTAGCTGCCACGCTTCCATTTTCATTCAACTCATCCACATTCTCTAAATCTATGACAGGGGAACGGGTTACACCACAATTGTCCTTTTTACCATCAACAATCATTCCACAATTTCCTCTTCTTCCTCTCATTTTTCTTGAACCCATACGCCTTTCATTCATCAATTCCTCTGTATCCTTCTCTAACCTTGAAATGTTGTTCTCCCATCTTGTAAAATTACTATGAAGCAACGCCTCAAGCTTCTTCTTTTCACTCTCCAACTCATCGTTCTTCCTCCTGAGCTCCAACATTGTAACTTTATCATCGGATCCCACTCCCCTCATCACCACCTCCAGTAGCTTCTCGTATCTCTCATTTGCTGCATTTCGCTCTTCCTCAAGGTAAAGCTTTTCCAACCTATCAAATTGGTGTTTTTCCTCCAGCACTTCATTCTCACTCTTCAGCTTAATAATCTCCCTCTTTAGTTTAGTTTCTCTGGCTATTAATTTTTCTTCTACATGGTTGAAATCAGAAGTCAGAAATGCTGATCTCAGCGTCGAAATCAAATGCGAAATGCTAGCAATATCATCTTCCGCTTCATCTTGGCTGAAATTTCTACTCATGGGTCGTGTCTGAAACCCCATTTTCACGCACAACTCTAGACTGACACCTTCTAAAGGAATTTGTTCAGTGAGGAAACATGTGCAAGTACCTACATCCAGAAACACAAATAAACTATCAGAGCCATAAAACTATAAACTATAAATCTAATTAAGCTGCAGTCATTCTGAAGTGAAATTCAAGCAGCAATCCATCAACCTTGAATGAAACAGCTTCTGAATAAGAAAACCAGATTAAAATACATAAGTTACACATACTGGCAATCAGCAATTTGCTACTTAATTACAGACACTAATAAATGAATCATCTACCAAAACATTTATAAATTGAATTGTTTAAAAACACATTTAAAAAAACAATTTACTAATGTTACAGGACCTTTGATAAATAATATGTATTATCCCTAGTGATGTCCAGTTCATCTTCTAAGAACATGCAACAAAAGTAGCCCAACATATAATAACAAATAATTGGATTAATAAGCTTTCACTTCCTAGAATACCAACAGACTAAAACCAGCAACAACATTTCTTTTCCTTCATTTATCGGCATCCAAGCAGAGCATAAAATTAAAACTGAAAAAAAGAAGAAAAAAAGAAGGTAACAATGCTCCAATTAAATTAATGCATAGGTGACCTGATTTGGCTCCGAAAAAGCAGTTTCCACAATAGATGGCGAAGCCCGGAGGGTTCAATTCTCTGACGCAGTACACCTTAGAGGAAGTCAAAACTGGAAGAATCGTCAAGCTCAACCTAAGCTGAAGAATAAAGCGAAAAGAGAGCCGAGGTGTTGGTACCTTTTTGCCAAAAATGGAAAGCAAATATCTTTAACCCTCCCTTCGCTATATTCGGATAATTTAATGCTTTTCACGCGCAACTATCTGGAAAAATAATAATAATAATAATTATTATTATTATAAATAATAAATAAAAAAACCCAAATCAAACCCAGAGAAACTACGAAACTTGGAAGAGCTTAACTCAAAACCTAAAACCCAAAACCCACCAGCAAAGAAAAAATCTTTGGTCACTTCAACTACCCAACAAGCCACAAAAATCAAGCAATGTAAAGAAAAATTAGGAATTCAACCCCCATGATTTCAAAAACGAAAAAAGTTCAAGTCTTTGAGAAACTTACCAGAAACAGGCCACCCAACAGCGTGATAATGAGGAACTCCTTTGTCGGCAGAGATGGAGGCGTTGAGAAGTCTGAGGTTTTGGTTTTGAAACGACAATAGGCTTCCGAAGCGTTGTGCTGTGGGAAATTTTTTTGAAAAAAATTATGAAAGGAAGAAAGAAAAAAAGTCGCGGGTTTTGTTTGTGAGAGATTTTGAAGCGAAGCAAGCAACAGATTGAAGAGACTAGACGTGACAATATTACACACGATCCGTTAATCCGACGCGAATTAGCAAGAAGTTATCGTGTTGACCTGTTAGTTATATATTAAACTAACGAGTTATATCATATAAATTCGCAAATATCTGTTCACCTGTTAAGCTCAGGGCATTTCTATACATTTATTTTTTTTCTTTTTTCTACACAAAAAAAGCGACTCTCCCACTATCTTTCTCTATGTGTAAGTTTCTTCTATTTTCATTATTTTTCTCTCTCTCACTGGTTGTCTCATTAATGGAGGTTTAAGGATTAGGAAAGGAGGAGAGAGAGGAAGAGGGGGGCTATGAAAGTGGTTCTGTACAGTGTACGTGGTTTTATTTATTTATTTATTAGTTTATTTTTCATATTTTTTATTAATTCTTAATTGATGAAAAGAGTCATGTTGTGTGATTCATGAATTGTAATGGGTCGCATTCGTGTTTGACATTTCTATTCATTTGTTATTGCGTCAAGTTGTATCAACTTATTAAAAAAAAACATGTTGACACAAACACGACACGAACACTACAAACACGACAGGAATGCCACATCTAGAAGATACGATATGTCTACTACTTGTGTTGGTGAGTGTGCCATGCCGTGTGATGGTAAACATGAAAGTAAATTCATTTTCACTTTTTCTTTGGGTAATTTGTTTTCACTTTATTTAATTGATTGTGCCAAAAGAGACAATGTGGCAAAAGGGCATCTCTTTGGAAGTGCAACAATTAATTCACACTTGGGTACAAATTAACTTCAATTGCATTTCTATTCATTTGTTATTGCGTCAAGCCGTATCAACTTATTAAAAAAAAAACATGTTGACATAAACACGACACGAACACTACAAACACAACAGGAATGCCACATCTAGAAGATACGATATGTCTACTATTTGTGTTGGTGAGTGTGCCATGCCGTGTGATGGTAAACATGAAAGTAAATTCATTTTCACTTTTTCTTTGGGTAATTTGTTTTCACTTTATTTAATTGATTGTGCCAAAAGAGACAATGTGGCAAAAGGGCATCTCTTTGGAAGTGCAACAATTAATTCACACTTGGGTACAAATTAACTTCAATTGCTTGAAAATTGAAATGGTTTTGTCATCTTTCATAGGGTCATATATTGAAGGAGCCTCTCCAACCATGGCTTCCAAATATGACCAATCAATTTTTCAGGGAAATTGTTTTAATAGGATAGGTGGTTTTTGTGTGCATATGGCAGCATGTGATCAGTGGCCAGTAGCAGCTCCATTTTTATGAAGCTTGAACATTTGACATGTGATGTAATTTTGCCAGGCATCGCTGCATAGGAAGCATTGGTAAACTTGATGTCTTTGGCAGCTTGAAGTAGTTGGTTCTTTACAATAACCAAAATTCCATCAAAATGGAGCACAATGCACACATCTTATAAGTTCCAACATCCATAGCCAGATAATGAACGGTGCCTTGTCTGATCAACTATCTTTACGTCAACTTTGTTTGAATTTTGAGGCTAGAAAATTTTATTCAGCCATTTCAAAACATAAGGAAAGAGGTTTCTCAAGTCTTGTCAAATAGGATTCATTTGGAGATGCCTCAATTTGTATGTCTTCACTCAATTGTATTGTGGTGCCTTGACTCCTTGATTGAACTGAGCTTTGAGTTCTTGATTTTCTTTAATCAGCTCCATTTTTGTCCTTCTTTAGGTTTTTCACCTCTTCCCTTTCGGCTTCCAGAATCTGTTCCAGCTTTTTCACTACCCTTTCCGCAGATTCAAAGAATGCTTTCTTCTAAGCATTCAAGATCTCATTGTCCTCTTTCAGCTTTCTCTTTTCCTTCTTTTCTTCTTTTAGCTTTCTCTTCAATTTTTTTGTTTTCTCCTTCGTATTCTCTAACTTTTTTCTAAGTTGTCATTGTTCAACCTTTTCAAAGTAGTGGGAGTTGGGAGGAATTCCTTTTGTGTCGTTTGAGCTCGAAGTTCGTCTTCCAATGATCCCATTGTATCATCAAACACAGTTTCCCTTTCTTCTCTATCTTCTCGCCCATGACTTTTAGCTTGTTCGAGTGTTTCTTTTTTCCTTCAAAAAATCATTCGTATCAAAAGTTGTTTGGTTATCGAAAATGTGCAAAATACACAATACATTATATAAAAGGGTAAATTACTCAAATGATCCTTAAACTTGTACTCGATTTACATTTTGGTCCCTAAATTAAATTATTAGTCCAAATGGTACATAAACTCTATTTTAATCGCTTATTTGATCCAACCGTTACTTTCTGTCAATGTTGCTGTTAAATGTGAGGGTAACTTGGTCATTTCATACGTTAAAAATAAATAAATACTAAAAAATAAATAAAAACTCTCCCTCTCTCTCTCTCCATCCTGAGATTGCTCTGGCCCCCAACTCGCTTAACTTCGGAGTTCCTACGACTCAGAAGCCAGTGAGCTCCCAAAAAAACTCGTGCTAGATGGATGCGGGTGTGCACATATAAGGCACATCGCCCCCTCTCCGTTGGTTGATGTGGGATCTTATAATCCACCCCCTTAAGGGCCCAATGTCCTCGTCGGCACACTCGCACCACACGGCAGAGTTTCTCTGATACCAAATTGTCACACCCCGGGATCGGCTCCGCCGTAACACGATATTGTCCGCTTTGGGCCCCTCTTTCTACCTTCACGGTTTTGTTTCTGGGAGCTCACGACCAATTTCCCAGTGGGTCACCCATCCTGGGATTACTCTGGCCCCGAACTCGTTTAACTTCGGAGTTCCTACGACTCAGAAGCCAGTGAGCTCCCAAAAGGCCTCGTGCTAGATGGATGAGGGTGTGCACATATAAGGCACATCGCCCCCTCTCCGTTGGTTGATGTGGGATCTTACATCCACCACAAGTTCTCATGCCTTCTCCCTCAGAAACCCACAACAACAACAACAACAGCTTTGCTGTTGCAGAAAACTTGAGACTCTCCATGGAAGAGCTCTCCTACCCTCATCAAGAAGATCATCATGCTGCCATGGAAATTGAGCTCCAAAATGAACTTGGGTTCAATCCATACAGCACCAATATTAACCAGAACAACAACAGCAGCCATTTGGTTTCCTTTGAGCAACAAACCAATTGGGACAATATTCATGATGTCCATGATCAGATGCAGCAACAATTGCAAGATGGTGCTAATGGTGCATACCCACCTACACCTGACCTTCTCAACCTTTTCAGCTTACCTAGATGCTCACCCTCCTCTGTTCTCCAAAACTCGTCCATTACCTTCACAAACCCCAACCCGAAAAGCTCGAATTTTCCGAACTCTTTGGGGTTCCTCGGAGATGTCCATGGTGGGATTGACACCCCGACAGGGACAGCGAGTTCGGTTCTCTATGACCCACTTTTCCATTTGAACCTGTTCCACATCCACCATTGTTCAGGGAATTGCTTCAATCCTTGCCACATGGACACAGCTTGCCAAGCTCAAGAAATGGGTCTTTGTTTAATGGTGGGGATAAGGGAAAGAGGATTGGAGGAGGGGTTTACTCATATGGGATTAATAATGGGAGGCAATTTGAGAATGGGGTATTGGAGTTCTCCAGAAAAATGGGTTCTATTGGAAGAGGAAGAGACGTCAAAGGGACCAAACACTTTTTTTTTCTCTTTTTATTCAATTATTTTCTAATTTTGTATTTATTTTAATCCTATTTTATTTGTTAATTATGAAAAGTCGTATTTGCCCCTAAAATTTGGTTACATTTAATAGAAAATGTAACAGTTGGATCAAATTGGCGATTAAAATAAAGTTTATGTACTATTTAGACTAATAATTTAATTCTGGGACCAAAATATAAATCGAGTACAAGTTTAAGGACCATTTGAGTAATTTACCTTTAGATAAAACTAAAATGAAAATGTAGATTATCAAATTGCTATATAATTTTCGACTCCACTGATTTTTTTCATGGATAATCCTCGGAAGATAATATAAAATCTGAACGATTCCGATCATTAATTTATATCCCATAAGTAGGGATCCCTACAATATAAAGCCATTTCAAACATAAAGAAAGAGTTCTTCTCTCAATAGGATGACGAAAACCAACTAAACCACATAGACAAAGCATGTAATAAAATAGGGCAAAATATAAGAAATATTAGGTACACCCCCATTGTGCAGATATATTCCAAGACATATAAAATGCTCAAAAGGCCCAAATTTTCCTCAACTGATATAACTTCTTCATCCACAAATGCCTGCAGGATTGGCATCAGATTGAGCATTTTCCTTTTGTTTCATTTTTTTCCATGTTCTACTTTCCTTTTCTTTTTGCCCCCTTGTTCATACTCAAACTCAGGATCTAATCCCCTCGTTATGAAGCTTTTCTCAAGTCTTGCCAAATAGGATTGAAAGGGAGATACCTCCATTTGCATGTCTGCTCTCAATTGTGTAGAGGTGCATGGAGTCCCCTGATTGAGTTGATCTTTCAGTTCTTGGTTTTCATTAATCAGCTGCATTTTTTCCTTCTTTATGTTTTTCACCTCTTCCCTTTCAGCTTCAAGAGTTTGTTCCAGCTTTTTCACCACACTTTTCACAGACTCAAACAATGATTTCTTCTCAGCATTTAAGATCACAATGTCCTCTTTCAGCTTTCTCTTTTCCTTCTTTTCTTCTTTTAGTTCTCTCCTCAATTGTTTTGTTTTTTCCTTCCTTATCTCTAACTTTTCAGTTAGCCTATTCACTTTTCCTTGAGCTTTTGCAACTTCCGCACTTGCATTTTGAATAGTTTCCCATAAATCTTCAAATCTTTTGTCCAAGTCCTCATTGTCGTTGTTCAACCTTTTCGAAAAAGTGGCAGCTGGGGGGAATTCCTTTTGTGTCTTTTGAGCTCGAAGTTCGTAATCCAAGGAGCCCACTGTATCATCAGACACATTTTCCCCTTCTTCCCATTCTTCTCGTCCGTTACTTTTAGCTTCCTCGATTGTTTTTTTATTTTCTTCTTTTTTCTTCTTATTCTCCTTGTCCTTCTTAAAGCTCAACTGAAGAGTTGCATTATGCAGACAAATAGAATATCAGCATCTAAAAGTAATTCCTTGCGCCATAGTGTAGTGCTACGACATCACAATTACAACTACACTGTATTGAATAACAGTCATTATGTAAATACTAATACATTATAAAGTATAAATTTACCTGAATGTCTGCCACATCTATCTGTTTCAGTTTCAAGTGTAGCTCACGCATGCTCCATTTTATGAGACCTGGTGTGTGTCCCTCTCTTCCTTTGATTGGTTGTATAAGGTTTGTTTTCTCACACAACCAAAGCTGTTATGATAAAAATGAAAAATAATTATAATCATGTATGTACTCACTCTTAAGCATTAGGAAGATAAGTATACGAAAGAGTATGTCAATTACCATTACGACAACCACACATCCAGGAACAGAACACGACTTCAACTGGCTGGCCTTTGTTTTCAATGCCCTGTGTAGAATGTCAACCACTACTTTTGCCCATGAATATCTTGAAATATTTTCTAAATCTTCACAATATTGTATCACAATCCATGTCGCCATGTGGTTCGAGTTACATAATAAGAAGGTAATACATAATTCTATTAAAATCAGACGTACAACATCCTCTGCATCTGTTTTTCTTTTCCCTTTCAATGCTTCTTCCAAAGCAGCATCCACCATTTTTTTGGACACTAATCTGACGTCAAAATATCTTTCCGTAAAATCTGATTTGTATCCCCTTGATCCTTTTAATTCTACTTCTTCACCTTCTTGTGGAAGTCCCAAAATTTCAGCAATGTCTTCTGCTGTCAACGATGCAGAGGTGCTACCAAAATCAAAACTAATTGTTCTTGAGTTGTAGCAGCTGATGATGTTGTGGATGTCACTCTCCGATTTCCAGCACTGATCTTCAGAAATCATCCCATTGTAAAATGCTGATATTAGTGGCCAAAATGGAGTTTGTTGAAGCAACTCCAAGTGCCCTTTGGTCAAGCGTTCCTTAATTCTTTGCATTGTGTTGAAAAATGACCGCATATTACAACGGTATTGCGCATATTCTTGTGTTCTTCCCCCTTTCTTCTTTCCCTTCTTCTTCCTTCCCAGAATCTTCTTTTTCATGTTCTTCCTCTTCATCTGCATCTTTGCCACCCTTGTATAACCTACATACATACATACATACATACATACAGACTTGGTAGCTATATTATATTGATAAGGACTCAATTGCTTACGTTTATTAGTTTTGTTTAAACACTAACTCTATCTATAATATGAGAGATATGGTTAAGGTTTGATCAATATAAAAGGAACTGATCCCTGCGCTCACAAGTCTCCAAGTTCTATTTTGGGCCTGACCTATTGATAGCTAGAACATATTGAGACTTGCATAGAGTAGAAGATCGTTCTTGTTCCGGCTATGCATTCTTTGTCAAGTATGTATCAATAGTGAATCTGTTATTAATATTGCATAAATCTCATGTTGTAATCCTACGTGATGTTGATATGCTGCTAGAGGTGTATTCTTACATGTGGTATCAGAGCCAACTCAACATCCTTAGGGTTCGGTTTTTAATATCCTTCAATGAAACTCAAATGAGATGGATAAAATGGCATGGGTTTTGTTTTCGATATTAACATGTCGTTTTTATTTTTTCGATTTTGGTTTTGCTTCCGCAATTATTTATGATTTCATTCACCAGTTTTTGTTTTGGCTTATTGTGTAGTATCTATTTCAACAACTCGACCTCTTGGTTGAGATTAATTTGAATTTTGGTTTCGATGATTTCTGATTCAAAAGTTTGGACAAGGAGCGCTTCCCTTCCTCACTGGGCCTACTATCAAGCACTTCATCGGACCCACTCATTTTGTAAGATTATGTCTTATAAACTAAAATAAAATAACCTAAGCGACAAAAATAGCCAATTTACCAACAAAATTCAAGGCTCTAATCTTAATTAGCCGATACCTAAGCACTAGCATATAGTAAATCAAATTGCAAATATGATATAATTCCCTAATCAAATACCTGAAATTCGCAGACCTCCATTTCCTTCAACAGCAGCAGAGCTTGCACAGCCATTGTTGTTTGTAGCACTATCCATTGAAGCCAAACGCCCGCTTCTTCTTCTCTGCATGTTTTCGTCTGATCGCCTCCTCAATTTCTTACTACCTTTCTCTAACCTCGAAATGCTGCTCTCCAACTCACTGTTCGTCCTCTGGAGTTCTGGAATTACCTCGTTGCCCTCGTCTTTCTCCTCCGGGAGCTTCTCTTCGCTCACCGCCTCTGCCTTGACCATGGACTGCTTGAGCTCGTCCTCTGCTTTGAGCCTTTCGAGCCGCTCAAACTCGTGCATTTCCTCCAGCACTGCATTCTCGTGCCTCTGTTTCTCGATTTCTCGCTTCAATTTCGCTTCTCTAGCTGCTAAAGCCTCTTCGACTCTGCCGAAATCCTCGGACCGAGACGCAGCTCTCAGCGCCGAAACCAACTCCGAAATGCTCCGATTCTCGGCTTCGGCTTCGTCGTCGTGGCCATTAGAACAAGGAGTTAGTCGTTTCTCGACCTCCATTTGCATGCATACCCAAACGGAACCAATTCAAATCCCCGAAACGCTACGAAACTTTGCGATCAGGAAGTGGAGCAGAGAGTGTTGACTGACTGAGAGTTGAAGTCTTGAAGAGATAGAACGAAGAAAGCGACTCTGCTCCTATTCCACTTTACCAACGTTTAGTGCAGAGTGTACATATGGGTGAACAAGATAGCGCCACGTGTTGTTAACATGCACGATCTTGCGGTTACAAATTAGCTCATTTGCTCTTTTTCGAAGACCCTGGGAGAAACACATGCATATTTGGACTTTTGGGACATTTTGTGCAGTGAATTCGAGTGGGATTTTCTTAAGGTTTTAATATCTTTTTGTCAATTTTAATTTTTGGACACTGGATTTTGGTAACATTGATACACATTTTCTTACTATTAACTGACCAAGCCTCTTTGTTGTGTGCATACAATTTGTTGTAACTATATAGATCGAATGTCAAAATACAAAAATAAAATAAGGTAAGACACAATTTTTAGTGACAAATGCCTCTGTTTTAAAACATATTTTAGAAGGCATATATGGGCTTAACCTGAGTTTGGCTAGAGTAGATGTACTCTCCATTCTGCATTTAAGCTCGAATCTTCATCCTCGTAGTAGTTTAGATTATATTAAATTAGACTATTGCTTATATAAAAATATAAAAAACCGTATTTACAAAGTGTTAATAAATGCACGATATTATATCATGATAATTATAAGATGAACATAAAATAAGTGTGAGGCTTACTCAACTATAATGCATCGTTTGGATGAAGATTACATAGAATTCTAAAATGACAGAATTTATATTTCCATCTTTTCAATTTATAGCAATTGAAGATTTCAGTGTTTGGATTATGTATATCGAATTTTGTAAATGACATAATTTTATAAATAGCACTATGAAAATTGTGAAATGACGCCTATTTTTGTGGAAATTAAACTTGGGAATTTGATACTCCAATTTTCACGATTTTTTTCACACGTCATTTAATAAATTTCGCGCTTAAGTTGCCAAACAATGGAATTGTCAATTTCTCCTATTAAATTCCTGACTTTTAGCTCAATTCTGAGTTATTTTCCCTTATTCAAACGGAAGATAATAATGTGTTTGAATTAGGTATTTTGAAGTGATGAAACTTCAAAATGATGAGATTTTGAAATGAAAGGACTTCAAAGTGATAAATTTTGAAATGAGGGGATTCACAGTAATGAATTTAGTAAAGTCACTTGTTTGGTTAATAACTTAGTTATTGAAATATAATTAGTTAATTTCTTATAAATATGATTTTTTTTTTGAAATTGAGTTACACATACCCCAAATCTTATCTCTAAGTAACTCATCCAAACACATTATAAAGGAACTATAAATAATAAATTAGCCATCTGTTAAACAACTGCTTGCTTCTTTTGTTCATAAGCGATGAAGACAAAACAATCCATAGATAGGTTATAAAAGAAATGTATTTGGATCGGGGCAAGTTCAAATCTTAGGGGTACCCAAATGTTAGGGGCAATCAAGAAATGTATTTGGATAGGGGTACCTACAAATGTCAGGGGTAATAGAGGAAAAGGAATTTCTTTACCGATTTCATGAAACCAATGATAATCAAGTGAGTGACTACTACTACTCATCCTCCTCAAATTGATTTATTTGCTCCTTTTCACCAATGAGATTGCTAATTTCAACGACAAGAGGCATAAGGACAAGTTATTGGTTTTTTACCAAATTCTATATACTAGCTTATTTGCACGCTGAAAGCATATGTAAATTACTTTTTAAAAAAAATGTAGTGCGTTATGCATGACTTATAATAATAATGTTTTTTTTTTCGCAATAGTATTTTTCCAGAAGTCCATCTTCAATCGGGCATAATTAAGGTTAAAAACGGACCTTTAGAAAAATATAATTGCAAAAAAAAGGTTTTATTTTTTTGTTAGGTCATTTTTGAACGTTGGAAATATTTTTTCTTCTTATTTTTTAGCCTTTGTGTTGAAGCATTAGGAGTGTAAATGACAGATCTATTAAGCTGTGATACTTCATTTCCATATTTTTTTTCTTCTTTTTTTGAGTAATTCATTTCAAGATTTCTTTGACAGCAGATATAGATATATTATTTTAACTTTTAGTTTTTATTTTAAAAAATAATATATTTTACAATAAAAAGTAAATTTGATTTTTAAATCAGTTTTTCTAAACCTTAGATTTAGAATTTTAGATAACCACAATTTCCTTATAGCATAATAGGGGGAACGGGGCCGTTTTGAATAAATAGAAAATGCTAAACCCATGAAATTTTATGCGCGCACATCCCCCGAGTCCCTTCTCCTACACGAGGCTCTACGAGCAACCTTCCCTCTATTTCTGAAACCCTAACGGCCATTTCTTATCATCTCTCCTGCAAGTCTGAACTCTGCAACTGCGAGACCTTTTAACCAAAATCCAGGTAAAACTAAAATCTTCTATTCAATACTTGGATTCTAATTTGCTTTTCTTGTTCTTGTAAAATACGAAATTAAGTAATTAATATGAATTCTTTACAATAAATACCATTCGAAGCATTGAAATTACTTCTCCAATTGAAATTAACAGTATTTTCAGTCTGTTATTTAGATGCGGAAATATATGCTGAACTTAATCGCCTGCTATTGATGAATGCATACAGAAAATTTGCAAAACATTAGATTTTGACTGCATTATATTTGTTCCAGGCGAGTAAAACCCTAGCCATGGGTTCCTTCAAGGACGCAGACCCAACCCTAGGGTTCTTAACCCGTAAGGATACTGAGGTCAAGCTACCACGACCCACTAGGGTTAAGAACAAAACCCCAGCCCCTGTTCAAATCACCGCAGAGCAAATCCTCCGTGAGGCACGTGAACGCCAGGAGGCTGAAATCCGACCTCCCAAGCAGAAGATCACTGATCCCACTGAGCTCGCCGATTACCGTCTCCGGAAGCGCAAGGAATTCGAGGACCTAATCCGGCGTGTGAGGTGGAATGTCAATGTCTGGATCAAGTATGCGCAGTGGGAGGAGTCCCAGAAGGACTTCAAACGTGCTCGCTCTGTTTGGGAGCGTGCTCTTGAGGTTGATTACCGGAACCACACCCTGTGGCTCAAGTATGCCGAGGTGGAGATGAAGAACAAGTTCATCAACCATGCTAGGAATGTGTGGGACCGTGCTGTCACACTCTTGCCTAGAGTTGACCAGCTGTGGTACAAGTACATTCACATGGAAGAGATTATAGGGAATGTGGCTGGTGCTCGACAAATATATGAGAGGTGGATGAATTGGATGCCAGACCAGCAAGGCTGGCTCTCCTTCATCAAGTTTGAGCTTCGGTATAATGAAGTGGAGCGTGCTAGAGCGATTTTTGAGCGGTTCGTACAATGTCATCCGAAAGTTGGTGCTTGGATTCGGTATGCCAAGTTTGAGATGAAGAATGGTGAGGTTGTGAGGGCGAGAAATGTATATGAGAGATCAGTGGAGATCCTGGCTGATGATGAGGAGGCCGAGCAGTTATTTGTGGCTTTTGCGGAATTTGAGGAGCGGTGCAAAGAAACTGATCGGGCAAGGTCTATTTATAAATTTGCGCTTGATCATATACCCAAAGGAAGGGCCGAGGATTTATATAAAAAGTTTGTGGGCTTCGAGAAGCAATATGGAGATAGACAAGGCATTGAGGATGCGATTGTGGGAAAGAGGAGATTTCAGTATGAAGATGAGGTTAAGAAGAATCCTCTTAATTACGATTCCTGGTTTGATTATATAAGGCTAGAAGAGAGTGCTGGAAATAAGGACAGAATTAGAGAGGTTTATGAGCGAGCTATTGCTAATGTTCCTCCGGCTCCAGAGAAGCGGTATTGGCAGCGCTACATTTATTTGTGGTATGTGGTACATATGCTGAGTCTTGGTTAATTAGTGATTATGCTTATGATTTGAATTCCTTGCTGCTTGTTTTGTTTGAATAATTGTTGCTGATTGTTTGTTTCTTCTGTAATGTTAGGATCAATTATGCACTATATGAAGAGCTTGATGCTGGAGACATGGAACGTACACGAGATGTATATAGGTATGCCTGATTTGTTCAACTATGGTTTTGTTGATGTACATAGAGATTATTCTATTCCTGAACCCTGCCATATTTTTCTTTTGCAACTAGTCAACTCAATAAGGATACGGGAATAATAAATAAATGTTGTTCGTCGGTACATGAATTGCTGCTGTGCTCTGGTACTGAAAAAAAGAAGTTATATTTTAGATGTTTGTTTTACTAGGATAAGCTTGAAAACTATTACCCAAATGCAACTCATATTTTTCATTTGAATAATTTAGGTAACAAATTTGTCCCTTTGGCTAACTTGTATTTACCATTTTAGTTTATCATGACAGTGTTAGGACTGATGAGTTGTAGTTAGTTTTTTAAACATGTTTCTGTTGCACAATCATTTTGATGGTTTACAATTTGGAGATTGTGCAATTCATACTTCAATTATTCAGTGAAACTTTTCATGCAAACTAAAACACATTATTGACATGTATATATTTTCATTTGTTTCCTCTGATATTATTAACATGAGTGGACACATCCTTAAGACATTGACCAGATTTCTCACGAGCTAGAAATTTTTCAGGGAATGCCTTAAACTGATTCCTCATAGGAAGTTTTCATTTGCAAAAATATGGCTTCTCGCTGCCCAGTTTGAGATACGACAGCTGAATCTCAAGGGTGCACGCAAGATCCTCGGTACTGCAATAGGCCAAGCACCTAAAGATAAGGTAATGTATATTTATCAATACATATTTATTTTAATCAAGTCCATTTAACAAGTCAAAATGTATTGTTAAGTATTCATAATATGCTACCTTAAAAACAGATATTTAAGAAGTATATTGAGATCGAGCTGAACCTTGGGAATTTTGATCGATGTCGGAAATTGTATGAAAAGTATCTGGAATGGTCTCCAGAAAATTGCTATGCATGGACCAAGTATGCAGAGTTAGAGAAATCGTTGTGCGAGACAGAACGAACCAGGGCGCTTTTTGAACTTGCCATCGCCCAACCAGCACTTGACATGCCTGAGTTGCTGTGGAAGGTATAAGCATAGCGACATCCTTATTTATAAACATATATAAGCTACAACTCTTTTTGGTTGAATTTTGATAGTTTCTTCTGGAACGCATTTACCTTTCTGCACTTTTGCACTCTTCTATGATGTTTCATTACATGTAATATACCATGCTTGTTAGTTGCACCAGTTCTGTGCACAGTTTTGGTTCTTGACTCTTAAAACTTGAGTTGGAAGAAATAATAGAAGCAACACCATTTTAGGCACCTATTATTCTCCTTCACATTGAAGTACATTTCTTTTATAACCTATCTATGGATTGTTTTGTCTCCATCGCTTATGTTTCGAGACAGAGAAACAATTTCTTTAGCTACTGAACATAGGAAATGTGACTTCGTTCTAGGAAAGTTTCAAGATAATATATATTTGTTGACGAAGGTTGATATTATTAATTTGTTCAGTACAGGTTGATATGACAACATTATATTTGTTACTAATTTGATTGATAATTTGATAACAGGCGTACATTGACTTCGAACTATCAGAGGGTGAATTTGAGAGAACTAGAGAACTTTACGAGAGACTATTAGACCGGACAAAGCACCTGAAGGTGTGGATCAGTTATGCGAAATTTGAGGCGTCTGCTATAGTGGAAGATGGTGTGGATTCAGATGCGGCAGAAGATCAGGCCCAGGATTATCCTCGTGAACAAAAGGAGCAATGTGTTCAGCGTGCTCGAAGTAAGCAGTTGTATAGAAGATAGAATATTAATATGATAGTTGGCTAATTTACAGTTTCTTTACAGTTGAGAAAGTCTCACCCTTAATTTATGTTTATCTGTAACATCAGGGGTTTTTGAGAAAGCTCTCAACTATTATAGAACTTCAGCTCCTGAGTTGAAGGAGGAAAGGGGCATGCTGCTTGATGAATGGCTAAATATGGAGGCTTCCTTTGGAGAGGTAGGTGATGTTAGCTTAGTCCAATCTAAGCTCCCAAAGAAACTGAAGAAGAGGAGGTCAATAATAACTGAAGATGGGCCTGCTGGGTACGTGACCAACTCACATTTTTCGTTCTCTTATTTTATTTTCTTGTTTATCAAAATGCGGCAGAGTTTTGATTTTATTGTGTTCAAGTCCATTTGGTGAGCTGATTTTCTTATTGATATGCTAACCAATGTCTTGGAACTTGGCAGGTATGAGGAGTACATAGACTACATGTTCCCAGAAGAAGCTCAGACATCAAACCTCAAAATATTGGAAGCGGCCTACATGTGGAAGAAGCGGAAGGTTTCTTCTGATGACGAAGAGGACTAGGTTTTTTTTTTTTTTTTTTTTTGGCACTTTGTAGCTCTTCTTTACTGTGTAAATATGGAGAAGTGTTGCTGAACTTGTTTAAATCTACAAATGCATATCATGGCTTGGGACTTCCCTTTAAAAAGAAGAAGAAAAAAAAAAGAGAGAATAGTAATTGTACTTGGGCCAACTCCAGCAGTGATTTTGAAATGATTCTTGCACAAGTGCTACTGATTTGAATTATAAGGGTTACAAATGGGCCCTTTTTGCCCTTATCTTGCACTTACAATTGGGTACCCATCATGCCCTTATCCATTTATCAATGGTTTGTGATGCTGGTGAGGTCATTGAACTGTCTGCTCTGCCCCTGTTCCTTTCTTGCACTTTGCCTTTCATGATTTCCTCCTTTCCCATTGATTTTGACGTTTAGACCTTCTAGCAGACAGTGGTATATAATATAAACTGCAAAATAAGATTAGGGTTTCATGGCCATAATTGTTGGAGTTACATATGGACATAGAAAATTAGAAATACCCATTAAAACTCATTTAAGTCAGACAACCCACTAAGCCCATGTGTCTCACTCACAAATTCACAATCTCATGCTCCCTGTCTTTTCCATTGGCCGATAATTATAAATTTATGCTTAATTGAAATTCTTGGACCCGGGTTAAAATAAATACAAAATTAGAAAATAATTGAAGAAAAAGAGAGGAAAAAATCATGAGGCCCAAACCCCCTCCCTTCGATTTCTTCTCCCATATTCCAATTACTGAGTTTTTACACGAAATGACCAATTTGCCCTCATATTTAACAGCAATATTGTGTGGTTGGATCAAATGGGCGAGTTTATTCCAAATTTGAGTATTCTCTCTTTTGTCAATAATAAAATTTAAAACTTGGTTAATGCCATGCTTAAACTGGGCGAATGCCTTCATGGACAAATAAGGCTCATGATAAATTTTGTGCATACACTTGTACTCGAGGGATATTAATTGAATACAAGATGAACGGTAAGATAATCATTTAGGTATATGTATGAATTTCATATATACATCAAAGACGAACACCGTAAATTTATATTCATAAACAGTTGACAATCGTTCACTCGTGTCATGTGGCAACCTTTTAAATGAGAATTGTTTCAGAGGAGAAAATAACACAAGCAAATAACAAAACATTTTATAAATAACAAAGAGAAGCGCGAATAGCTCCATCATGTTCTGTAGAATGTTTAAGGCGGCGGGAAATAACACGTGGCATTCAGAGAATGAGTATCTGATACTGCCAAGTGTAAACCTCTCGCGCTTTTTTGGTCCTGAGATAGCGAGAAACTGAGACATTGATTTCCAGTAATTTTTTGTGGTAATTACAAGCAAAATCGAAGGGTGTTTCCCTCAACAGAAGCGCCAATATTTCGTTCTCCATGTAGGATAAAGGAATGAACAATAAAAAAAACCCAAGGGAGTTGCAGTTATTTCCTTTGCCCTTTTCAATTTTTACCTTCCAAAATTTCTGGTTTCTTCTCTTTTTCTTTTTCTTTTTTCTCCCAAAATTCAGCTTCATTTCAATAGATCAGCTGGGTTCAGATAATAGGCCGGGTGAAAATGGCATTCCATTTGCAGGTAAATTTTTATTTTTACAGATATTTCCTTCTGGTAAATATTTGCAGATAATTTTTTATTTTGACTGCATGATTTGCTTTAAAGAGGGAAGGTAATTATTTGCCTTATTGATCACTTAATTGTGAATAAAGATTCAAATTGCAATTTAGTTTTTTATTCTCTCTGATTTGATTGTATCTATCATCTAGCTGCTATGAATTGGTAAATCATAAACTTGCTTAAAAGCTAATTTTTCTTAATTATGTCCCTCTTTTTTAATCATTAAAAAAAAATGCAATTGAATACCTAGAAATAAACTTCATTTTGTCTAAGCTGGAAAGAGAGAAAAAAAAAAAAATCATATTTTGGAAAACTTGAGAGCAACAAGGGAAAGGTAAGCACCAACCCAACATTTCTTTCAAGCTTTATTGAAAAGGGGTTCAATCTTTCTGATATTGGTAATAGCTAGGGAAGAGGTGTCAATTTGCTATATGTAAATATGGAGGAAAAAGCTTTTCCTCTATCTTGAATTTGGTGGCCCTATCCTGTTTCATAAAGTTGACATCTCAGACCTAATGCTTCTTATAGGGACCACTCTATCTTTGTTTTGCTGGGCAATGTAAAGAGATATTCTACTTTAATCTAATCTAAACTATGAGGAGGGGGATTCGAACTCGGATGCAGAGTGGGGAGCACATCCGCTCTAGCCAACTTAGCTAAAGCCTTAAACTTCCCTTTTTTATTTAATATGATTTTATTTTGTATTATTCAAAAAGAGGGAAGTTGTGTAGAGGGGAACAAAGGAGGTTATGGCAGAAGCTTAATTTGGATTAAAACTATTTTTTTTTCTGGTTTGTTTTTCAGGTCTTCAATATGCTGTGCTCAGGATGGATAGTGCCTTGTGCTTGTGTGTGCTAATTTATGAGTATTTACTGAAATATCCAAAATAGATATGATAAAGCATCGCTGGAGGGAGCTAGCTAAGTCCTTTGGGAATCATGTTGATCCTGAAAAAACGGAACAATTGAAGAGGACTAAATCAGGTGCAACTTCTCTCCTATCAACCTTGATCTTTGAATAAAATGGTGGTAAAAAAATTAGATGTATGAATCTCAAAACAGAATGCATTTCAATGATCTACTTCCAAAACCACGAACTTTTTTATTTTCTTGGGGACTTGTAAAGCTTTTTTGCCTTGCAAATGTATAATATAGTATCAAGTTCCTGTTTCTGCTGTGCTATCATATAGAACCAAACCAAGAAAACTTCTGCAACCGCGTCGAAAAGATCAATGACTCATTAGTATTTCTGAACTTGGTCATCGACTCATCGTTTGTTTGAGTCGATGTGGTCTTGCAGGCAGATTCAGTATCTCGAATTCAAAATAAATGGCAATAGTTTTTCTGAAATTTCCAGTACTGCAGTGCTGGCTATGATGGCTTTTATCATTATCAACAACCATTGTAGGATTATAAATTAATAGGAGTCTGGTTGTTGCCCTTATATCGTTACCATTTTCGCACAATGATTCGTGTCGTAGTGGAAAAATATCACTGTCTGATTCATGTGCTGAAATTTGAATTCCCTCCCTGATTTTGAGAGTTGGTATATATTATTCTTTTCTGTTGGCACTTCAGTTGATGTTAGTTTTTTTTATTTAGAAGATTTTATGTTATCTGCAGAAATTGAAAACAATGTGACAAGGATCTTCAAGCTTATAAAAAATGAAGAGCAAGGAAAGAAAGAAGACAGTCGAAAAGATTCAAAGAATGAGTCGGAACTTGTTGGACTCATTGAGAACTTCTACCAACAGTACCAGTCACTATATGCTTTGTATGATCATCTAGTAGGAGAGTCGGGGAGAATTGTTCGTGGCAAAAAAGAGAGAAAAGGTTTTGCCTTGTCTCCCTCCAGCTCAGATTCTGAATATTATTCCTCAGAGGACGTTGAAGGTAACAATGCCAAATTGGAAAATGAGCATCAGAAGTTGGCAGACAGCATTAAGCATGAAGCTAACACTGAGAATTCGGGAGTAGCTGATCTTAAGCAAAAACTGGTCTCTAGAAATGAAGAAAAGGAAGCTATAAATTCAGAATATATGCAAGCATTGAGAAAAATAAGACAAGCAGATAATATAGACAAAGATCTCAAGAATGAAATGGATGAAAGAGTAAGGGAACTTTCAGCTCTTGTTGAAGCGCATGAGGCTCATGGGAACGAATCATCAGCTCGGGTGAAAGAGTTAGAGGGCCAGTTAACTGGCTTTAAAATTGAGTTGGAATCCTTGTGCTGTCAGAAAAGAGATTTGGAAGCATGGAAAGAAGGCAAGGCTGCTGAAGCTAAACAGCTAGGAGAGAAAAATATTGGACTGCATGCTCGGGTTTTTGAACTTGAGATAGGTTTAAAAGGAAAAGAAGATGAAATATCTGATCTCCAGAAGAAACTCAAGGAAAATGAGGACAGTTCAGCATCAAAAGTTTCAGACTTGATGGCACAGGCCAGCAATCTGCAAGTTGAAGTTGATTCATTGCGTGCGCAAAAAGGTGAACTGGAACAAAAGATGGTGAGTAAAAAAAATGAATCACTGGCTCAAGTGAAGGGATTAAGGGATCAGGTCAATGGTGTGCAGAGGGAATTAAAGTCCCTACGCCAGCAGAAAACCGAATCAGAAGCACAACTGGATAAGAAGAACAAAGAAATTTCCAGACACCTGCTTCAGATAGAAAATCTGAAAGAGGAACTAAATAGAAAGGACACAGTTGAAATGAAAATGATGGATGAAAGACAATGTCTTCTTGAGAGGATGAAGGAGTTGGAAATGCAAATGGACTCTCGACGCAGCCAAAAGAAAATTTTGGAAAAGCAGATAAAAAATAGAAACCAGGAGACCAATAAGTTGAGACAGGAAAATGAGGGTCTGCTTTCTAAAATTTTTGAGTTGGAGAGAACACTGAATGAGAGAGGGGATGAATTTTATGCTCTTCGTAGAGAATGCGAGGATGGAAAGAATGAATCTTCTACTCAATTTACGGATTTAACAACACAGGTCAGCAATTTGAAACAGGAATTGGATTCCTCGCAGACTAAGAAAAGCCACTTGCAGAGTGAGAAAGAGAGCAGACAATATTTTGAAAGGTTGGGTGAGATGGAAAATCAAAACAGTAAATTGACAGGAAAGATAGCCCGGATTGAGAGAGAGAACAGAAAATATTTGGACAGACTAACTGAGATGGAAAATCAAAACAATAACTTGACAGTTAAGATTTCTGAACAGCAGCGAATTCTTAAGGAACAGGAAGATACTATCAGGAAGTTCAATAAGGATCATAAACAAGCTAAAATTTGGTTTCCGTCGTCCAAATTGAATCTACAAGTAGCAGAAAGGAAGATGGAAGAATTGGCAGAGAAGTACCGGATTAATATTGAAGATAACGTCCGCCTCTTGTACCAGAGAATCCGAGTAGCAGAACAAATACACAATGAGAACAAAGAAGGCTACAAGAAGATGAAAGATTGGTATGAGACAGAAATTAGAGGTCTTAAAGAAAAGCTTGCAACTTATGAAGATCCGGCCAGAAAGATGAAGGAAATATCAGAAACAGCAAAAAGCACATTCCAAAATGGACTTGACTTGGTGGTACTGAAGTTTGAGGAGGGCCATAAGAACTTTCTGAACCAGATTTCCAAAATGTCAAATGATCTTGAGTCTGCTAAAACGTGGGTTACAGGGACAGCAGGTGAGATCAAACGATTAAAGCACAATGTAGAATGCTTGGTCACACAACTGAATGAAAAGGAAGAACAAGAGGGTGTGTTAAGAGACAAAGTTTGTGAGTTAGAAGCATCGGCAAGCAAGGAAGCTGAAGAGAAGTTGAAGCAGGTGGGAAATCTGGAGAGGAAATTGAAGGACAAGGATGAAGACTTATTGATCCTTGGAGAGGAGAAGAGGGAAGCCATAAGGCAGCTCTGTGTCTTGATTGATCATCACCGGAGCCGCTACGATGATCTTAAGAAAGTAGTCTCAAAGAGGTCAGCTGCTGCTAGGAGCAGGGCAGTTACTTAGGCTCTAAGGCAAGGGCCATTGTTATGATATGTTTGTTTAGCATTATATATAAACCTTATTCAATTTATTCATTCCTTCCCACAAGGAAAGTGGATGTGTTGCTTAGCATTGGCTAATAGCTCACCAAAAGAGTGGCAAAAGCTTTCCTTATTCATGATCTACATTGAATTCATGGGACATATGTATACATAATTTCTCTTTTTTTAATTTAACAACTGTCGTTCACGAGATTTGAACTCAGAACCTCTTCCAACAAAATAGAGACTGAACCACTAGACCAAATGATCATTAACAAATGTGTATATAGTTTTCCGAGTTTTGGTCCGAAATGACTTCAATAACATGATCACTCAAAGTTTCACTTCTCTTTTCCTTTTTCTTTTTCTGGTAAAATTACATAGTGGGGGATATGTTATTGGAAGGGTTCAGGATTGAATCACCTTGAGCAAACGGACAAGCACCATGTCCAAATAGTCAGTTTCCTATGTAAATTCTTCAAAGACTATTTCTCCACATCACTGTCCATCATATCAATTTATTCCCCAAATTTGTTTTGTCGCATGTTGTCAATTTTGCGGTCACTTTATTTAATGTACATGGGTCATGCCATCTCCGTTTGAACCTTAAAACAACATCAAGACAGTCTACTTTAATACGATTGGAAGAACAAAATCACCGTTTTGAAGCAAAAAATAATTGGACCTCATTCTTTTTATAAACTTTAACTAAATTTTATGCAGATTTTTTTATGTCTTCAATCCTCTCTTGGCCTCCATTGCAGATATGGGCCGTAATTGTCTCGAATTTTCTAGAAGTGAATTATTTATAGGGATGACAATTTCCTCCGTCAACCCAAAACTTTCCCCCAAATCTGTTAATTCATTTAACTTGAACTACAAGTTCTTTAGTTTTTCTTTTGAAATGAATTGTGTTATTTCACATTTTTATGTTGTTATACAACAAATTGTGTAGTTAATGTATAATTTTCTTCTAGATACCAATTAGACCAAATGAGGAGGAGGTTCGAACTCTTAAGCGCGTATATTGTAGTTTTTTTTTTTTTGATTAAGAATGAACGATGTGGAAGTTCTACTCAAAACTAGTTACGAGTATAATGTAATTTACGTGTGCTATCTGATGGGATCCCATTTAACCCGCTGAGGATAAGAATGGGAACAGCAAACCCGAACCGTCATACGTTGTTGGTATCCCTAACTGAAAGTTTGGATCATTGTCCAAAACCACAGTAAGCCCACTCCATCCCTCCATTTCTTGCAATTATTGCGTCACACACTCTCCAGGCCGAAATGGGGAGACAGAGGGACAACAGAAATAACAACCACCAAACGAGCGCGGGAAACTGACTGACGTGGCAAGAACTCACGCGTCATCAAGTACCCAATAATTTAACACTATTCTCACGACACAATCATTATCTCAACTCCCGAGACTTTGACCGCAACACGGACGAGAAATTCAATGGCGTTAAATGCCAGCTAGAATGGCATTGCCGTAATTTTCCTCCAACCCCCAGGGCAAATACAGAAGTAGAAGCTCCCAAAGATTCCACCTTCTGAAATTTGAGCTACAAATGGCGTAGCAATCACTTTGAATTTTCTAATCCAAACAAAACCTCTTTTCAGCTTTCTTTTTCTTTTTTCCATTTTTTTTCGAATTTCATTTCAATCTCTCTCTCTCCCCCTCTCGCTCCCTCGCTCATCGGAGAACTGGAACTCTTCTCTCTCTGCTTGATCGTACGATTCGAGAATTTTATCTGACTTTCAGGTGATGATCTTTGACTCTTGCAACTGCTTTTCTTCTCAGAATTGAAGTCCACTGTTTTTACAGTAGAATTTTTCTTTAAGTTCTTGATCAGATCAACCATCTTCTTCTACGCAAGAGCTGAATTCTGCATGCTTGATTTTTCTTTTCCTTCATCCTCTGATTACTCGGTTGCTCGATTTTAATGTTTTGATTAAGCTTGTTGAAGATAATCTGAAATCTGATCAAAATAAACTCTGTTCGTAATTGAATTGATTTTTCATTTTCTGTCAGATTAGAATCTTCATAAATTGAATTGATATATTTAGCTGTTTGGTTCAGTTTGTCACTCACTCTGTTCATAACTCAGATTTTTCATATACTTTTTTTTTTCTCAGCGTGGTTGATAGGATTGAGGTAAGCAATTCTTGACGAAGCTTCCTGGCGACGACTTGAAGAAGAAAGGTAAATAATTTCTTACCGCATTTGACTGTCAGCTGGGTCGAAGGGTAAAGCGGTAATTGTGTAATTCTTTAGTTGTCCGAGGGTATGAACCGGAATAAGAAAAGTATTGATCTTGGCTTTTGCTACTTCAATATATTCTGGAATTTTTAGAAAAAAAAATTGTCTGCCTTTTAAGTTTCTTTCTAGGAAGGAAATAAACAAAAAGAACAGCTCATTTTTATTTTATTTTGCGTACATACACAGAACAGCTCATATTTTCAGGTATATGATGATAGCTGTCTTTTCTGGATCCCAAATCTGCTTATGGGTCCCCTTTTTAAAAATATGACGTGGCATCAGATTTTGGACTTTACTAATTTGGATTCAATGATACATTTAAAAAAGCAGAGCCTTGTTTTTTGTTTTTAATTTTTTTCTCATGCTTAAGAGATCCATGATTCCATGTTGGAGTTAAAAAAACAACTGGGAAGGTTTCAAGCTAGAACATGTTGATATATATATATAAAAGAAAAATCCCATCATAAGGAAAAAAATCGTAGATTTAAATCTTTATATAAGGAAAAAAATTCCCATATAAAGGATACTGTTCACACATTAAGACATTCATGTTTCTTTGAGCCAAGTAGAGAGTAAATTGTCAGTTGAACTCTCCGATGCTGAATGCTTATTTATCACAATAAATTTTTGCCCTGTAACTGTTTCTGCCCTAAATTTTTATTGTCCGGCATTCATTTTTCCTTTATGGTAATCTTTCAGTCGTTGAAATACACTATCTATTTTCATCTTAGGAGTTGACCTTCATCATCATGTTATATCACATAGTCTTGAGGTAGTTAGGTTTATTTTTAAATTAAAATAGGTTTATGCTTTTGCTATGATTCAAAAGGAGATCGTTTTCTTGTGTTTCAGACTTTGAGCTGGAGATGGATATTGCTCCATCTTAACTCACACCTGGTAGGGAAGTTTGGAAATTGAAGTGATGACAAAGCACCGCTTGAGTGAATCCATTAAGTCCTTGTTTGGAAGTCACATCAATTCAGAGAAGCATGAAGAGCTGAAAGGAACTAAAATAGGTAAACCTTCTTGTAGAATTCTTCTTAAGGCTTTGAGATGATGACATTACAGGAACTATTGAATGCAATTTTGAAATGAACTTCAATATGATTACATGTTTTGCTCTTGCATCTCATATGATTGAAAAAATTGAAAATTAAAGAATTTTTTGTTTGATTGCAGGTATTGATGACAAGGTGAATAAAATATTGAAGCTTCTAAAAGATGAAGATCTTGAAGAAAAAGATGCCATCTCAGTAGAGAACTCCAAAAAGGAACCTCTTGTTGAGCTAATTGAGGATTTCCACAAAGAGTACCAATCACTCTATGCACAATATGATCATCTAACCGGAGTGCTAAAGAAAAAAGTTCATGGCAAACAAGAAAAGGACAGTTCATCTTCATCAAGCTCAGACTCAGACTCAGAGTATTCTTCAAATGACAAAAGCGGTAAAAATGGACTGTTGGAAAGTGACTTTCAGAAAACTGATGGGATCAAACATGAACTGGAATCAGCACATCTAGAAGTTGCTGACCTGAAGAGGAAATTGACAGCTACAAGTGAAGAGAAGGAAGCTTTAAACTTAGAATACGAGGCGGCTTTGACCAAGATAGAAGAAACAGAAAAAATTGCCAGAGACTTGAAGACTGAAGCTGAAAGGTTAGATGTTGAAAAATCTCAACTTTTGGCTGAGAATAATGAACTAAATAAAAAACTGGAAGCTGGTGGGAAGATAGAAGCCGAACTGAATCAAAGAGTAGAAAATGTGGAAAGAGAGAGAGATAACTTGATTCGGGAGAAAGAGACTGCTCTGAGAAGGATAGAGGATGGAGAAAATATTACAGCAGAGTTAAGAACCATGGTTGATCAGCTGAAAGATGAAAAAGTAACCCTTGAGCAAGAACTAGAATCCGTTCAAGGGGAAGTCTCCAATTTGAAGCAGCAGCTGGAATCTGCAGAACAGCAGGTGTCAGATGTAAGCAAAGCTAAGGAGGAAGAGACCTTGAAAATTTCGGAGATGTCAAATGAAATTCAGCAGGCACAGAACATGATACAAGAGCTCACGGTTGAATCTAGTCAACTAAAGGAGAAATTGGGGCAGAAAGAAAACGAATATTCAACTCTGTCTGAGAGGCATGAGCTGCATGAGAACAAAACCTCGGCTCAAATAAAGGGATTACAGGCTACAGTGACAGGGCTGGAACTGGAACTAGAATCGTTGCAAGGTCAGAAAAGAGACATGGAAGTGAAGATTGAGAGTAAAGAAACTGAAGTTAAACAACTGGAAGAGGAAAACGCAGGACTACAAGTCCGAATTTCAGAACTTGAATCAGTATCAATTGAGAGAGCAGCTGAACTGTCTGCTCTAACAAAAGAACTTGAGGATAACAATAGTGAATGTATTCAGCTGAAGGAGAAGTTGGGTCAGACAGAAAAGGAGTATTCAACTCTGTCCGAGATGCATGAGCTGTATGAGAATAAGACATTGGCTCAAATAAACGGATTGGAGGCCCAAGTGACAGGGCTGGAACTGGAGTTGGAATCTTTGCGAGGTCAGAAAAGAGATATAGAAGTGAAGCTTGAGAACAAAGAAACTCAAGTAAAACAACTAGAAGAAGAGAATGCAGGATTACAAGCCCAAATTTCAAAACTTGAATCAACATTAGAAGAGAGAGAAGCTGAACTTTCTGCTCTCACAAAGAAACTTGAGGACAGCAATACTGAATGTAGTCAGCTAAACGAGCAACTGGGTCACAAGGAAAAGGAATATTCAACTCTGTCTGAGAGGCATGAGCTGCATGAAAATGAAACCTCGGCTCAAATAAAGGGATTACAGGCTACAGTTTCAGGGCTGGAACTGGAACTAGAATCTTTGCGAGGTCAGAAAAGAGACACAGAAGTGAAGATTGAGATCAAAGAAACTGAAGTTAAACAACTGGAAGGTGAAAACGCAAGACTACAAGTCCGAATTTCAGAACTTGAATCAGTATCAAATGAGAGAGCAGCTGAACTGTCTGCTCTAACAAAAGAACTTGAGGATAACAATAATGAATCTATTCAGCTAAAGGAGAAGATGGGTCAGACGGAAAAGGAGTATTCAACTCTGTCCGAGATGCATGAGCTGTATGCGAATAAGACATTGGCTCAAATAAACGGATTGGAGGCCCAAGTGACAGGGCTGGAACTGGAGTTGGAATCTTTGCGAGGTCAGAAAAGAGATATAGAAGTGAAGCTTGAGAACAAAGAAACTCAAGTAAAACAACTAGAAGAAGAGAATGCAGGATTACAAGCCCAAATTTCAAAACTTGAATCAACATTAGAAGATAGAGAAGCTGAACTTTCTGCTCTCACAAAGAAACTTGAGGACAGCATTACTGAATGTAGTCAGCTAAACGAGCAACTGGGTCTCAAGGAAAAGGAATATTCAACTCTGTCTGAGAGGCATGAGCTGCATGAGAATGAAACCTCGGCTCAAATAAAGGGATTACAGGCTACAGTTTCAGGGCTGGAACTGGAACTAGAATCTTTGCGAGGTCAGAAAAGAGACATGGAAGTGAAGATTGAGAGCAAAGAAACTGAAGTTAAACAACTGGAAGATGAAAACACAGGACTACAAGTCCGAATTTCAGAACTTAAATCAGTATCAAATGAGAGAGCAGCTGAACTGTCTGCTCTAACAAAAGAACTTGAGGATAAGACTAGTGAATCTATTCAGCTGAAGGAGAAACTTGAGAACAAAGAAACTCAAGTAAAACAACTAGAAGAAGAGAATGAAGGATTACAAGCCCAAATTTCAAAACTTGAATCAACATTGGAAGAGAGAGAAGCTGAACTTTCTGCTCTCACAAAAAAAATTGAGGACAGCAATACTGAATATAGTCAGCTAAATGAGCAACTGGGTCTCAAGGAAAAGGAATATTTAACTCTGTCTGAGATGCACAAGCTGCATGAGAATGAAACATTGGCTCAAATAAAGGGATTAGAGGAGAAAGTTTCAGGGCTGGAACAGGAGCTGGTATCTTTGCAACATCAGAAAAGTGATTTGCAAGTAGAGATTGAGAGCAAAGAAACTGAAGCAAAACAACTGGGAGAGGAGAATGCAGGACTACATGCCCGAGTTTCAGAGCTTGAATTGATATCAGAAGACAGAGAAGCTGAATTTTCTGCTCTCACAAAGAAACTTGAGGACAGCAATAATGAATCATCATCTAGAATAGAAGATTTGGCAGCACAGATCAGTAATCTGCTAGCTGACATAGATTCTTTGCGTGCCCAGAAAGTTGAATTGGAGGAACAGATAGTATGTAAAGGTGATGAAGCATCAACTCAGGTCAAGGGCTTAATGGAACAAGTAAATGTATTGCAGCAAGAATTGGAGTCCCTACTCAGCCAGAAAACTGAATTGCAAGTGCAGGTTGAGAATAAAACTCAAGAAACTTCAGAGTATTTGATACAGATACAAAATCTGAAAGAGGAGATAACAAACAAGCTAACGGATCATCAGAGGATTTTGGAAGAGAAAGAGTGTTTGACAGCAGAAAAGAGAGACATTGAGATAAAGGTGGACTCGATACACAACCACAAAAGTGAACTTGAAGAGGAGATGAGAACTAAAGTCCTTGAGAACGATCAGTTGAGAGCAGAAATTGTGGAACTGAAGGATCAAATTTCTGAATTTGAGAAGAAACTAACGCAAATAGAGGTCGAGTTCTCTTCTCTTCAGGAGAAACATGAAAGTTCTGTGAACGACGCATCTGCTCAAATAGAAGCCTTTGTGTCACAGGTTAACAGTCTACAACAGGATTTGGACTCATTGCAGACCCAGAAGAAGCAGATAGAGTTGCAATTTGAGAAGGAGAAACAAGAACATTCAGAGAGCCTGACGCTATTGGAAAATGAAAAAGCAGAGTTAACGAGCAAGATCACCGATCATCAGAGACTGCTGAATGAACGGGAGGATTCATACAAGAAGTTAAATGAGGAATATAAACAGCTTGAAAGTCAGTTTCAGGACAGCAAGGTCAATCGAGACTCTGCAGAAAGGAAAATTGAACAAATGGTGCTAGAATTCAGTACAAAAGTTGAATCCAAAGATCAGATAATAGCTGATTTGGAACAAGCAGCTGAAGACCTGAAAAGAGATCTTGAAGAAAAAGGGGACGAGCTTAGTTCTTTGGTTGATAATTCCCGGAATACTGAAGTTAAGCTGCGGTTGTCAAACCAGAAGCTCCGTGTTACAGAGCAGTTACTGGCTGAGAAGGAAGAGAGCTTCAGACGCGCAGAACAAAAGTTCCAGGAAGAACAAAGAGCACTTGAAGACAGAATTGCTACATTGTCTGGTACAATTTCTGCAAACAATGAAGCCTATCAAAGAAACATCACGCATATCTCAGAAAAGGTGAACAGTTCTTTGACTGTATTGGAATCTGTGATCAAGAAATTTGTGGATGACTTTGCAAAGTATGAGAAGTGTATTCTAGGAACAACAAAGGAGCTTCATACTGCAAAGAACTGGGTTGCGGAAACAAATGGTGAAAGAGTGAAGTTGAAGGAGGAGGTAGGGGACCTAATCGAACAACTGCGTGGTAAGAAAGAAGAAGCATTGGTGTTCAGAGAGCAGGTTGAGAAGTTGAGGGCAACTGCAAGCGGGGAGGAAGTGGAGAAGTGGGTTCTGATCAAAGCTGTGAAGCAACTTGAGAGGACGGTAGAGGACTTGGAGAAGACGGTGGGAGAGAAAAATGAGGGCTTACTAGGATTGGCGGAGGAGAAGAGGGAAGCCATAAGGCAGCTGTGCATGTGGATCGAGTATCACCAAAGCCGGTATGATGATCTCAAGGAAGTGCTCTCAAAGATGACTGCTGCAAGAGGCCAGAGGAGGGCTTAGTTTCCTCGTCCTTGGGGATAATTATCTTTTTTTTTTCCCTTTCCATTGCAGTATGACCATTTTAGTCTGTTGCATCGTGTAATTTTTTTTTCTTGATTGATTCTTTTTTTTTTTTTTTTTTTTTCCGGAAGGCTAGTGTTGATAAAACATTTTAGGTAGAGCTTGAGCGTATCAGTAAGTATGCGCATGAATTTGGTTGTAAATTCTGCTGCTTCTTTTTTCTCGTCCATTAATGCAGCATGTATAAAATGCAGATGGCTCCCTTTTTTTATTCGAACACTTTTATAGTGTGAAATATGAAAGATTAAAAAAAGATAAAAAGAGGAAAAAGAAGAAAAGATGTCTAAAAGTTCAGAAACTTTTGGTACCTTCAGTTTTATTAGTATCATTGTATGAAATATCATAAACCAAGAAGCATTGCTAATAATCAAAATATTTCTTTTCAGATTTTAATTTTTTTCTTATTGTGAAGGTGCAAACCGTAATGTTGCATTTGGATTTACGGATTAAAATAAGATTTGAATTGATCATTAAGTTTAACTTATTTGCGCAACTGTTATTAAATCATAAGAAAAATAATGATTTTTTTGGATTCATCATCATGAACGGCCAGGTGACCGATAATATAAAAGCAGGGACTCATGCATACGAGAAAGATTTACCTATACCGGGTATACCACTTTGGTGCTATCCCAAGCCAATCATCCGTTGCCAATGCGTGATAGGCTTGGGATATCCCGTCCCCGCATATAAAACAAGCTCGTTATCTTTAAATGTAAATATTGACAGTTGACTTGCACAAAATAATCAAACTTCAAAAGAGAGAACATTAATGTGGAAACACTTGAATAACATAAACCATAAGTTCATGGCACCATTACATTGTCCAAAGTTCAATTCATTCCTCACAAAACAGGAGGCAGCATATTGAATTAAAATAAATAAATTTATATAAAAAAACTGAGCAATTAATTGATTTGATACTTATTCTCTAGAAATCCATAGAAATAAAATGCATCGTTTCCTTGAAACAAAATACTTATTGTCACAATGCCAAGAGCATAAGAATAATAGGATAGCTAAAACTATAGCGTTTGGCTGATGACAGATATGTGTATTGATGGGATGGGAAGGAGTATCAACATAGGATAGGGCTATTTCTAAACTTCCTGCTACTTATTAAAAAATCCTGACATTTTACCTTCTCCTAGCAGTCCACTAATCGTTTCACTTCTGAAATTACGAGCAAACGCTAAACATGTGGCTCAACTCAAGGTTCTCTTTGCTTTTAGTCAGATATCCTCATCTCAACTCCAAGAACGTCCTTCACTACCTCGTATGTGACAAACGCAATTGCTATGGACGGCACCACCTAAAAGAACGCAATATACCATTATAATGTTTCCAGAAAACATAATATATGGGTCTGAATGTAATGCTGCATAAATTCCCCTTTAACAAAAAGAAAATTTAAGGGGGAAAGAAACACTGACCTTAACAGAATTAGGGACCAAACCCTTGTACAGTGCTCCAAACCCCTCATGACGAACTGTTTTCCTGAATGCATCAACCATTCCAGTATATTCGAGGGGTGCCTTGCTCTTCCCATCACCAACGACAACCGACGCAGCATCCTTCCAGCCTACCATCTGCATCCTTCTCCGGATGACATCAAGAGGATAAGCAACTGTCTGGCCAACAGTTCCAGCAGCGGCCCCACATGCAAGCCTTGTTGTTACACTCAACTCAGAGTCCTCGACTAAACCAAAAGGTCTAGTTTTGATCAACCAGTCTTTCAGAGATTCATAAACAGCAAAATTGAGACCAACATAAGGTACCTGTTAACAAAATAAAAACATTAAGAAATCTCATACAGAAATTAGAATAAAGTCTTAACTCACGGAACAAAAGAGAGATATACATAATAAATTAGCAAACAAATACACCCTAGAAAAAAAATATCCCATCAGAAATGAAACCTATCACCTACAGTCATCGAAGTTCAGACTTCGACAATAGAAATGATTAATGATTGAATTGACAATGCAAATGAGTAATGAAAGAATTGAAAAATTGATAAGAGGTTTCAATTTATTGTTAGCACTATAAAGAATACAGAAATAAGCAAACACCACTTACAACTCCTATGACAGAAGGTAGCCAGCCTCTGTACAGAGCCCGGGGGCCTTCTTCCCGAAAAACGGTTGAAAGAGCATGAGCGATTCCCCTATACTGCCGAGGAGACCTTTCTGTCTAAAGAAATAAAGTTCAAACAAATTTAAGCCATCAAAGTGAATGTATAGTAAAAAGTGCCTCATTCACAGGAAAAAATCTCCTTAAATTAAATCTCCAAAAGATACCTGGACAGTTAGACGACCTCGTACCATGTCCATAGGGTAAGTTGCTGACATGGCAATAATTCCAGCACAAGCACCAGCTCCAAGGCGTAAAAGAGGTGTGAGTTGAGCATCTTCTGCAAGAGATGGAGAAGTAGAGCAAATATAATCCATCAAAGCCACAACTGTCATACCTATATTACTGTTCTGTCTCCTCCCAAAACTGGACCCAGAAGATGTACAAATACAATAGGAAAAAAATTGATCACATAGAGCACACACTGATCCAAATTTGACCGAATCAGGGCTTAAACAGACAAACACAGACTGAATGAACTCAGCCAAAGAAATCACATAAATCAATTTACAGTGCTTCTCTAGGCGAACACCATAAACCAAAAAAGGGATGGCTTGCTAACCCAAGCATAAAGTGATATAAATATGACACCTTTACCAAACTATTACCATGAACTTACCCCCATCAAGACTGAAAACTATGATCCTTTATGTAATGATTGACAAGCTACACAATAAGGATAAGAAAAATGTAATTGAATTGAATCATACCAAATGAAACTACCGATAATGTCATGTGCAATTGACTTTCATAAGAAATAGACTCAAGGTGGTCATACCATTTCCAGTTTGCTGTCGGTAGAACCATAGAATACCCCTATTAACAAAAAGTACATAGAGATGTAAAGAACTTATCAGAACGCTGCTGACATGAAATGAAAATAGACATTTGATCTATAAAAAGCTTTATGCTAAAGATGAAGTAATGAATGAATATAACTGCAAACAAATACCAGTGAACATATTAAAAAATGTGGGGGAAGAAAGAGAATCAACGGATGATAACTGCCTATACAGATCAGTGATCATATTGAAAAATGTGGGGGAGAATAGAGAGAGGATGCAGGAACTGGAGAAGCATACTTAGAAGCTTCCTCATAGCTAAAGAATTTGACTGCTGAATTTGGGACTATGCGAGCACAATTAGTTCCATTGCCCTTAAACAAGCCTCTGAGACCCTCAGTTCTCCATATATACTTCAAGCCCTGAATTGTCCCACTGTATTTAATGCTATGAGGATTTTGAACCTGCAGAATGGAAGAAGATGCAAATCCAATTTACTCCAGCTTAAAATAATATAAAATGCATACTGCTTAGGTCCAACTAGCACTCCACCCTCCATGCCACAAAAAACAGAGGGTTGGCAATGCCAGCATGCATTACATTACAATTATAAAATAATCATAGCTCATATCTGCTCTTTGCGAGATTAAGGATCCAAATACCAATTCAAATATGTGCAAGTAAGAGAAGTACCTGCAGCAAAATTTTTAATCTTTCCAATGGAGCAACAGCAGTTCGTGACCTGCACCATGTAGTTGTAGTCAATAAGAGATAGATATAAGGTTAGAAGTTCACCCACATCCCTCATGTTATATGTGACACAACAAAAATTTCTCTAATTCCTAGAGACAACTACATTCATGCATGGTATATAACTCGTCCTTCACACTTGCTAATCTAACATCCATTTCAAGAACCTCTAATGAAAATAACAGCACCAGCAACTAGCAGTTGGTGCTTACAGCTAATCAACAACATAGAGATTATAAGAGACACAATCTTCATACACAAAATTCAAGCATGCAAACCACATTAAAATCCCCCTTTCCTTCTCACGTGTGCCATTCATTTCCCACAAGTATTTTGGTCCTGAAATATATGGTCATAAATATAAACGATTCCTTATGATATACTTCTAACAAACACTGAAGAGCCTCCAAACTTCATTGTGCATGTTCTTCTAGAGGATTGCACTTGATTTCTTGCTTTGAATAAATTATCGCTTCTATTGAAACAAAGAAAAAAACAAATAGTGATAAAAGTACCAAAAACAGATAAACAGTGCAAATTTAAAAACTAGATGTTTTCCACTTCCAGGCAATGAAAAACAAACGAACTTGAAAAAAGAAGCCTTCTTTTTCTTCTTTTTCTTTTTTTTTTTGGGTTGCTTTTTAAGTCTACTTATTTTTCAGGCCACAAATGAAAAATGAAAAAAAAAACAAAACCTAAAGCAAATTCAGCATCCAAACAAACGAAGTTAAAGCAGGGAAACAAAAAGAAAACCAATATCTAAACAGAACCACGAAAAATCAAAACTTGAAAATAATTTTACTTATTAAAAAAAAGAGCATTTGCTGCGAACTCACACTCCACCGGCGACTCCACCAGCGACGAGAGACTTGGCGATGCTCAGTAAGGCATGGCTCGTCGGCGCCTTCACTCCTTCGCTCGCGAGCTTCGCCTCCTCCGCCAGGTTCACGATCGTCGATACCGCAGTCTCGCTCGTCCTCTTCACGTCTTCCGACGCCATTAAACCCCACACACAAAGACACACACAATCTCAACCACTCGCCGGAACCCTAGGACTCCCGGCCCAAATCCGCCGCCGATTGATTTTCTCGGGAGCTTTTCCGGCGATTTATCGGCGAGTATGCGGCCGCATGTACGGCGTGTCGTTGCGTACGAGAACGCGAGTGGAGAGACGACGAAATAGGGAGAAATGATTTGTGCGTTCAGGAATTTATATACATAGGGCCGTTGTCACTGAAGTATTAACTGCGGCTACTTGCTATTTTTTTTCTTTCTGTTTCTTTTTCTTTTCCATTTTTGAGTTTTTTTATTTATTTATTTTTTGGGGTTTTACAACTAATTCCTACTAATCTATTTTTGGTGCGTGTTTATTTTCGCATTAACCCAAATTTAAATTTGGGACCAAAATAATCTGCTTGCACCGTTGTACGTAACCGCGTTTTCTTTAGATAGGTCCCATGATTATTGTTTTGGTTAGAGTGATCAACAAACCTAATCAGTTGGTACGCCCAATGATCAGGCTGTAAAAATCTTATGGATTAGAAAAGTGGTAAATCTTAAACATTGAAAACAATTCTATGTTGTGGCAAAGTGTCAAATCCTATTTATTAACTTTTTTTTCTTCTTCATTTTTGCATAATCAAAATACTATAAAGTGTAATCAGTATAAGCGTCATCAAAACACACTAAACTCACGAGTCACACAAAATATGAATAACAACGAAATTTAATTAATTACAAAATATAATTACACGTCATGATTATTTGTGGTTGGTGTTTGTTTTCTTTTGGTGCTTGATTGTGAATAAAAATCAATTAATCATTTTAGGAAGAACAAAAGATTTTAAATTCTACCAACCAATAAATTATCTTTCCTTTTGGTTCTCTGATTTGAGAGAGTGAACAGTCAAATTCGATGCATCTGATTTTTCATATTTTTTACATAAAATTTGCTCATAAATTAAATTAGAGGCTGAATTTGATGCTGTTGGTCCACAAAACACAACAATATCCAAAATGCAAAATTGACATTTTTCACGTCTCAACATCAATGAAATGAAGGGTCGATGAAATTAAATCAATTGTCAAAACTGTCCATATCGAAATTTAACCAGTCTTAGACAAACAAATGCAAGCCGCACACGTTTGCAAGAGATAAACATGAAGGCCACAAAATCAAATGAAAGACTTGGAAAAAATAAATTGCATGGCCCTGTTCATATGATTTTCATGAGTTCTGGCTAAAAGCCTTTGCCGCTTATTTTGCGTTACACATTGGAAAAAACCTTGTAATCATGAAAAATCATGCGCTTATTCGGGCCATGGTTTTTTTAGTCATGTGTTGACATTAAATTTAGCATAATAGTTAAGTCAAGTCGTGTCATGTCATGTCATGTTTAGTAAGATACATATTTAGTAAATAAAAAATTTAAGACTTAGACAACTTATTCCTAACTGAAAACATCAGTCATGCGCAAAAATAGGAAATAGTTAAAACAAAATTTAAGATAAATATAGAATTGTTTGCTAAAAGATGGTCTACATGCAGTAGAGTGTTTGTGGGTTACCTAAACCTAAATTAAACAAAAAATATGTCATGGCATGAATGTGGGTGGAAAAAAAGAGAGATGAGTCTATTTTGGAAAGGGATTTAGAATCTGATCTGTTACTTTACACACAAGTTGATGCTGTAATTTTCTGCCTGCACACTCCGACAAATAAGGAATAATTCCACAACACCAACACTAGATGCGAAGAACTTTTTTATTTGTTATTTTTATTTCTTAAATGCAAAAGATCCTATGCTTTGTGTTGTGTCCATTTGGCAACCATCTTTAACCAACCTTAAACCTCACCTTTGGAATCAAAATCCAAAAAGGATAAACCAATACGGATATGTAAGGTCATATAATAAAGTGGCCACTTTGTTCGAACATGATAGGGACACTACTAGAGACATCCTTTCAAATTCATCCACTAAGTTTAAGCTAAGTATTATGAATTATCTAAGTTCGGGGTACGAAATCTCGAGAATGTATCAGGTATTGTAGATTGATATTCAGTAGCCTAAATTCATATTTAGAAAACTATATCGGGCCATCATGATTCACAACAATCCTTTAGAGGAAGAGAGATATATAGAACCGGTCAACTAATAACTTTCTGATGGATCCCTAATAATTAGCTTCATCATGATTAGATCAAATTAAGATAAGCCAAATAATGTTTTTTTCTTTTTAAAAGTTAGATAACATTTTCATAATGATTAGGTGATCCGTGGCTAACTCTTCTCTATCTTATCCCTCAGTGTCCAAAAAATTTGTAGTTCATATGCACAGCTTATGGTTATGGTTATCTTATTGTTATCTAATTAGCTACCAAATAATTTAAATTCTTTCTTCAGAACTATTATGGCACATGTTTAATTTTGTGTTGCCTGCCACACAACTAACAACAGCAAATTCGGCTGCCCAGCAAATATTATTATGCCACGTGTTCCAATCATATATCTAGCTAGTGACTGTGAACATTATATAATCTTCATTTCACAGGCCTCAAGACTGAGAAACCAAATTATGCAGAGATGACGAAGAAGAAGAGGAAGAAGCTGCTTCTGCTGCTAAAATTTGGGACTGTGGGAGCCCCTTGTATGATTCTTATGAGCTGGCTTCGGTTGGCCATATTCTTGAGCGGCACACAATGGCCTTCCCATTTTTCTGCGGGGACTCTGGTGGTGAGGACCGCATGACAAAGATAAAGACGAAAGGGTCTGGTTTGTGGAAGAGGAAGGAGAGCAATGGTGGTCAGAAATGGAAGAAGTTAAGGACCGGATTTCATAGTTTTCTTGAGACGCTTCTTTTTTGCAGGAAGAGGGATGTGTATAGAAGTGAAAAGTAGATAGAAAGAGGTCTTATTGATGTATGTTGATCATGGCTATGCTTTGTACCACTATGACTCGAATAGAGTTTGTCAAACTAATAGGACTTCTCTATCCAAAAATCCATCCTCGATCGATAAGGGTAAAATTGTAAAGGTACACAAGCATACATAGAATATGTCACGATACATCGATTCACTCAAGTCGATCACAATCGGTATATTCAAGCTTTTAGTGTATGTGTGGGATAGTTTTTGTTGTCCATAACATGATCAAGAGTGGATAAAGAAAGCCTTAAGAACCCGTTGGTTTATGGAAAAGGAGGTTGGAAGATAAGAAATTAATTGATAAGTATGAGAAATGGTTGCCTTGTATATAGGAAAGTAGGGGGAAAAGTGAAGTCTTCTTCCTCACTTGGGTTTTGTTTTCCCCCTCAAGGGAAAGTTTGGGAAAATGAGCCAACATTAAATATACATTTTTCATGACCATTTTGTCCCAATTAACAATTTAGAATTATAATATGGCATTAAATACGTTCTTTTTTTACTTAATAAAAGGAAATAAAGTGGTATTTCTTGGTTATTTTCATAGAATTACCAAACATGGGAAATGAATTTTCTATTTTCCATTTCCCATCATGTGGGAAACACATAGGAAATTATTTGTCGACCAATTCCTCTACCCCGCTTCTTCCACTTCTCTTTCTTGTGGTAGTCATTTCCCATCAACTCTTTTCCGAGAACCAAACGGGGCCTAAAAATCTAATATGAAATGTGATTTTAACTCCAAATCCAAATGTAGGAAGATGGTTATTAAAATTCATGAATCATGTGCTAATAAACCATTTATTTTTGTAAGGACCCACTAGTGTAGTGGTTTGGAGCAAACGCTCTTTTTTTAAAAGCCTTGAATTTGAGTTCTAGCATCCGTATAGTGTGTGTGAATTTAATAAACTATAATCATTTATTTCTTGGTTGGGCAAAGAAATAAAAACCATTTATTTGGGCCTGGCCAACTACCAATGAGGGTCCAGCTGCTAACATTATTTGGGTTGAAGCCCCAAAATCATAAATTGGGTAACCCAACAAAACAAGTTTGGAAGAAAGTAGAGTTTTAACAACCATTTTATTTATTTATTATTTATTGCAATATATTCCTTTCTTTTAGGCGTCGTTGTCTTGACCTTGCCAAATAATTTATTCGTTTACAAAGTCAAACAGACATAGAACTCAATTTTCAGTGTAGGGCTAAGTCAATGGAACCATCCGAGGTGACACACTTGCTCGCTCCTACTTTTTGCTCTTTATATTCTAATTTCAAATATTAGAATAAACATGTCACGTTCTTCTAATTCAAGAAGAAAAAAATTGAATTTGATAATAACACAAATTTAATTGGCCCTAGAAAAAAAAAGTTTTAAAAAAAAGTAAAATTTAATTGGACCTCTACCCTTTAGTTATTGTCTCTCATCGACATCTCTTTTATGGAATGAAAAGGTGCAAGTTTTGAGTGAAAGAATCCTGGAAAAATATATTTCTGCAAAATTTATTTGTTTATAAAAGATAGAGTTGCAACAACATGTCTTGAAGCATTAGACTCTTTCAGAAAACCCTATAATCCATAACCCGCAAAATGTTTTCCAACATGTTCATGCTAAAGATAAGTTTGGTAAGCTAACTTTATCCTAAATTCTTAACTTCCTATATCAATGAAGACATTAATTTTTTTGTTTCGTTGCTTTCCCAACTTATAATTATACGATTTTTTGACCAATTAAAAGTACATGATTAACTAACTTGCACTTTAGTGATGTTCCTCTTTTCAATTTAAAAAAATGCTTCAATTTAAACTTTTCTTAAAACCAAGTCATGAAGTGGTTAACGCCGGCCAATCCATCGTTTATCCAAAAGAAAATGAGTTCTTCACTAGAACATAGATGTAACAGAAAAGCATAATTCGTGACGATTATATAAGCTGTTCCTCTTTCCAACTCATAGTTTACTTTTACAAGCCATCAAATCAAGTACGCGTTGGCTTTTTCACGCCAGCTGCCTAGTCTCAGACACAAACAGAGACTTTTCCCGAACCACACGTACGACTCAGTTTCCCGGGGATGCTATCGGGAATCGGACCCAATATACAAAATCCATATTCCTTCCTTCCTTCCTTCCTTCCTAGCCTTCAAACTTACCCTTTTGTTTGATTCTGTAAAGATTTTATCTTTTTTATCTAAATCTGAGAAATCTAATTATTGGTTTCTAAGCAGGACATGTGGGAGTTTCAAAAGCCTCTGTGTCTTGTTTAATGGTGCCTTTGCTTTTATCAGATTATGTTTGTTTTCGGGTCTGTCCTTTTATTTTTTTGGTGGAAGCATGTTGAGCTTAAAAAAGACAAGTCTTTGTTTGTTGTTTTAATAGTTGTTGGGGAGAGAGCTTTGTGGGTTTCAACGTTAGTTGGACGTGAACTTGAAGTTTGAGTTTGGTTTGGTGTTCTGGTTCTGGCCCTTCTGGTTCTTCGTTTTTTTATGCTTAATAATGGTCGAAGGGACTAAAGTGTGGTGGTAACTTCCAGAGCTCCCTGCCTCCTATGGTTCTGTTCTTGAGGTATGTCTTGTTTGCTCTCTATGTTTTTCCCATTTTGGCATTTTGTTTCTTTTCATCTTTGCTTGGTAACTGAGAAAATGAAACAGAAAGGAAAGAAAATAGAAATGAATTTGGAAATCTGAACTGTTATTGCAGCTCCAACTATGTTATATGCTTCGAAGTTTTCATTTTTGTTCAGTTTTTTCTTTCTATTTATGATTCATGAGAAATTCAAGGTTCTAATTTGGTGATTCTGGGACCTTTTCATTATTGTTTGATGGTACAGCAAACAAGAACTGGCCCTTGGATAGGTTTTCGGAAACATTAGATGAAATTTGGAGGCCTTGATAGTTGAATTTCTGATTCTGAGATTGAAAGGAGAGTGATGGATTTGAGGCGAGGTAGAGGAAAAGGAAGAGTCTTTGGAGAAAGAAAGTTCGATTCCATTAGTGGTAGTTCATCAAGAACAGATAATAACGAAGAGGTTTTGGTTGATAATTATGTTAATGTTAGGGAGGGGGTTAAGGGTTTAAAACTTGACCAAAGTGGTGCAGCAAAAGAAACTGAGTTTGTTGAAAAATACAGTCGAAATTTGCAATTCCCAATCAATAATTGGATCTCTGGAAATGACCTTGACATGAACATGAGTAGGCTTTCGTCTGTGAATTCAAGTGTGGGAGATATTTCAACCCAGTCAAATTATATTGCTGGGTCATTAAGATCAAGGGAAAGCATGGACCAGTGGGTTGTAGAAAGAGATCGGTTCGAGGGGTATTATGCAAGGCCTAGGGTTGTTGCTGAGCGTGGAAGAGTTCCAATATCTGCTTATCCTGACGAGGGACCTTCAAACTATGAGCTTGATTCTTTTCAGGGTCATGGTGAGCAGAAGTATAGGGGTGATCTGAGTGAAGTTGAAAATTTAGAACAGGATCGAGCTGAGCTTCTTAGGAAGTTGGATGAGTTGAAGGAGAAACTTAGCAGAACTTATGATGTGGCAGATAAACCAAGGGAAATGGTTCCTATAGAGAGGAGTAGGACACCGCCTGATCCTTATGGTGACCGGTTAACGTATAATCTTTCAATGCAGCCATATGCTGTAGACAAGCCGATGCCAAGACCTCCTCACTTCAACTACAGCCATGGACCTGTTCCTTTTATGGATCATGATAGCATGGATATGCAGAACTTCTATCCTCCTCAAGGGCATCCCTTGAATGTGATTCCAGAATATGAGGATCCATCTCAGCTACAGATGAAAAGGAGGCCTCCCCATCATCCACCCCAATATCCAACACCACCGCCTCATGAATACTTTATGGCACAGCAGCACATGGATTTCAATCTGCATCCACTTGCATCATGTCACCATGAGAATGTTTTTCACTCGCCTCGATGCTCTTGTTTAAGCTGCTACAACCAGAATTCTGCACTTCCTCCCCAAGTTCCGCTCGCTGATTTTGGTAATAAAGGGGTTCCAAATGTTCCAAGTAGTTTGAATTCCTATCATCATGTCAATCCTGCAACATTGCGGCCACACAATTATAATCTCCGAAATGCTAGTCCTCCTCCATTCCACACAAGATGGCAAAGTGACCTTGCTTCTGACAATGATGGTGGTAGACATCCAAGAAGGCCGACGGCAGTCAATAGGCATGGACGGATTTTCCATCCTGTAGCAGGTGGTGCCCCAATCATCACATGCTTTAGTTGCTTTGAATTACTGAAACTGCCGAGAAAACTTAACGTGACAAATAAGAATCAGTCAAAACTGCGCTGTGGTTCCTGTTCAACTGTAATCTCACTTGAAATCAAGAACAAGAAGCTCATTACTTCTGCTCCTAAAGAATCCAACCAATTATCTCCTGAGATTGATCCAAGTTCTAATGAGGTGTTAAAGGGAAGCGTTTTAAGTTCTCACAGTAGTCAGAATGCAAGTGACACCAACTTCCGCTGTGATGATTTAGATAATTCTGGTAATAACTTGCAGTCCATAGATACCAAAGACAGTCCACTGGCAGATGACCAGAGGCTGAACTTAGATACATCTGAGAAAATGAAATGCCTTTCTTCTTCATCTTCCATCCTTTCCAAGGAGGAAGAGGAGATCTCAGATAGTGTGATTGCTCATAGAAATGTGCCTGACTCTGCTGAGCTGCCAACAAAAGATTCCTTTTCTCCAGCACGTCCCGGTTCGCCTCTTTGGGAGCAGTCTGATGATAGTCCTTCTAAGCATGCAGTAAGCATAGATGGGAAGGGAAACAAGAGTGAATGTATTGACCAAGACAAGGTGCTCTTTAGTATGATCACTTCTGGACAGAATTCTGTGAAAGATAGGTCAGTGGAAACTGAGGTGGATAGTTCTTTCAATGAATATCTCAATACCAGCATATCTCAAGACTCTGCAGAGGGAAGCAAAGATGAAGATCGACCCAAAATCGGCAGGGGCACTGATTCCTTCTTGGTGGGTCTCATCAAAAAGAGCTTTAAAGATTTCACGAAATCTAATGAAGCGGTGGAGAGAACAAGGCCTAGTGTTTTTATTAATGGGCAACCTTTAGCAGATCATGTTGTTAAAAAAGCCGAAAAGCGTGCTGGCCCAATTCGACCTGGAGATTACTGGTAAGGCAGCATGGTGACTCCCATTTAGTGCATTGTTTCATGCCCAAGTTTAAGAGAGTGATATTTCTACAGTCCTTTTAGCTGAAAACTAACTTTTGTTACATCTGCATCTTAAACTAGGTATGACTTCAGAGCCGGATTCTGGGGCGTGATGGGCCAAACTTGCCTTGGAATAATTCCTGTGAGAACAATTTACTTTTCATTTATAAATTTTTGTTTGTACAGGTTCATGGGAAATTATAAACAAAGCATTCTTATTGTCTTGCAGCCGTTTATTGAAGAATTCTACTACCCCATGCCAACAAATTGTGCTGCTGGCAACACAGGTGTCCATGTAAATGGGAGAGAGCTCCATCAGAGAGATTTGGACCTACTTGCAAGCAGAGGACTACCAACTACAAAAAATAAATTTTACATCATTGAAATATCTGGGAAAGTTACGGATGAGGGCTCAGGGCAAGAGCTAGGTAGCCTTGGCAAACTTGCTCCCACGTAAGTCCTTCTACAGTTGACTATAGTTGTGCGCTAAAACAATATTTGAGGAGCTTCCAACTGTAAAAGAAAATGCATAACTGATATCAAAACCATTTGACTTGATCCTCACTTGGTCATCTCCCTGTGTGTAAAGTGTACACTAAAATTACTGTCATTTTCTTGCTTGTTTATTAATTGTAAAAGAAGGCCTGGATCCTATCAAACAGACTAAATAATAGAAATGCCAGCTAGTCCTCCTGAATTTGATAACAAACCACTTGGTAACACATCAACCCTCATAATTACAGATGTTTATGCATCAGTTTGTCTGATAAATGATGTGATTTGAAAGAGAGCCAAGTCTCGAAAGCAGCCCATTAAGTTCGATTATTTTACTTAGTTATCCGTTTTTTATCTGCTCCGCTTAATCTGTATTCTTGTTGTTGCATTAATGACCATATGCATTTCATTGGACAGAATTGAGAAGGCAAAGCATGGATTTGGCATGAAAGTTCCCAGAGTGGTTGTGTAATTCACTTTTGCGGTTTTGATTTCCTGATATAAACACCGGAGTGCCTCGAGTCTTTAAAGATGATAATGACAAGTCAATCACCAGTTGAGTTCTTGGTGCCTGCTTACTTCCTAAGGTGTCTTGTTCCTTTTGGTTGGATGCAAAGTCAAAATCCAGGAATATGTTGTGATTACAGTTTCATAATCTCAAGCGTTTGTCATACATCTCTCTGAGTGATGTGATTTGTTCATATAGATTGTGAGGCATATTGGAATTACCGCAGCAATTGTCCATTGTATCAACCATTTGTGTTTGAGGGTGGATAATTTTTAACTTGCTGCATTTGTAACAATACAATTTTGTGTAATTATAGGCATGCTTGTTCATACATTCTGTCTCATGTTGAGCCTGATTGGCCCAGCAAGATTGCAAGATTTTGCTAATTTCGTCTTTTGAATTGAAAAAAGGGTGGCTTTGCTGTAAGAGAAGAGGGATACAGTTTACTTTTCTTGCACACAAATTTGGATCTGATTGAGATGAAAGCTTCATTGTTTGGTTGGCAAAAAATTTCAACAACTAAACATATTCTAAGATTGTTGTCAGTCTGTTGCCAAGCAAAACATGAGAACTCAGAGATATTACAGAATAAAACAAGAAGATAATAATTATTAAAAAAAAAGGAGAGGAATAATTGAAACTTGAAAGAGATACTGTGGTTTTAAAACCCCAAATGGCAGAGGCAGGAAAGCATGTCATATCCAACCTTGTGGTCAAGTCCAAAGTAAGGTGGCTATTGCCCCATCATACATGAAGCTGACATATATATTAATAATTGTGGGGCAGACATTAAAGTCTGAATCTTTATTTGGTTGGTAAACAGGATGTTCTTACTCACACAAATCTAGCACTAGTTTGTAAATCTGTTTTGTCTGCAACAAATATAGCAAATGTGCAACAGAGAATGGTAATTTTCATATTTTCAAGCAATAACAGAAATCTCATAATTTTTTAAAAAATATGCTATAATACAAATCAACACATTAAAATTAAACTTGTAAAATTTGTGAAAAGAGGCGCCTACATTTTACTTCTTAATATTTTTCTTTTTAATATATACAAGTTATATTGGAAGATAAGAAATCGAACTTAGAATCTCCGGTGCAACGATAAATATTGTTACCCTTTCCCTTCTTTTTAGTGAAAAGAAAGGGTTGAGGGGTAAATGCAATTCCTACTTACCAGGCCGCTTCTCTTGTTCTACATAAATAGTCTCTCTAATAATTCGTCAATAATCACCAATAATCACTTTAATCACTTTATTCGTACACCCTTATTATATTCCAGCTTGAACTTATTTATAAGACTATCAGTATCCCAAAGCAGACAAAAAGCAACCACAACGCAAGAAAATCCCTCTTCGATCCAATGTTACATTTTGTAATCCCAATAAAAACTTGATTTTTTAAGTGATAATCTGGGTTTTAAGCCTTTTTACTACACTCCTCCATCAGCTAAATAAGCAGCAACCGCACGCATTTGGTTGGTTTCAAAGATCTCGACTGCACTATCTTTTTCAGAGAGAGCAGTGAGAAAGTGGTGAAGACAATGAAGTTGAGCTGGAATCTATCGTTTAATCACAAGCACAAGCATTTGGTGGTGAAGTTTGTAGTTGCAATTCTCTTAATGGGTATTGCTCTTCGTCTCTTTTCTTCTACATCTACTGGGTATTTTTCACCCAGAATAGAAGAAACCCCTTTTCCTGAGAAAACTGTGGCTGCCGAGCAACCAATCTCTGTACAAGTTCCCCCAGATGAACCAATCTCTGTTAAAGTTCCACAAGATGAACCAATCCCTGTACGATTTCCACAAGATGAAGATCAGGATCAGATACCTTTACCCAGAAAAGAAACTCCTTTTCCTGAGAAAACTGTGGTTTCAGAGTCACCGATTTCTGCAGAAGTTCCAGAAAATGGTCAGGATCAGATACCTCCCCTCAAAGGTATTTGGCTTTTCTTTGCTGGGTTCTTGTTGTTTATCCTTTTCTTTCTATTTTTGTGTTGTATGCATGAGAAATCTAAAAGTAGCTAGGAGTAAATTGCTGTTATTGGAAACTATGACTATGTGAGTGACAATTGAGTGTCCTTGAGATCTGCAGCTGGGAAATTGCCCCTTCTGCTTCTATACATTGGGAAATCTTGTAGTTTTTGTTTTATTTTAGTAACATTTCTGATTGTGTTGTGTTATTCTGATACTAGTAGTCGGATTGATCTACTGCTATCTACTTCAGTTGAATGCCCCTTTTACTATTCCTGGAATATCTTATTTCAGACAGTGTTATATTTATTTGGAATTGTATGAAGTGATGTATTTTTCAACGGAAATAAACTTTGTGTACAATCTTGTGCAGGAGAGTGTGATCTTTTCACTGGGGATTGGGTTCCAAATACTTCAGGTCCAGCTTACAATGAGAGCTGCCCCATTATTGAAAATCCTCAGAATTGTATAAGGAATGGGCGGCCTGATACAGGGTATCTATACTGGAGGTGGAATCCGCGAGATTGTGAAATACCAAAATTTGATCCAGAGAGATTCCTTGAAATGATGAGGAATAAAGCATGGGCATTGATTGGTGATTCAATATCTCGCAACCATGTCCAATCATTGCTGTGCATGCTCTCTACGGTATTTGTTAGAACTGCATTATCACATATAAATGCTGCCTTTGGATAAATGAACAGAAGCTTAATGTTAAAAAAAAATCCATCACATCTTGAAAGCTGAAGTCTCCATTTTTCCTAGAAGCTTAAATGAGTTAGGATCTGCACAATGTGTTTATTTGACACCTAGATTCTTCCTTTCACATCCTTCCTATTTTTCCTTAATACAACTTACATGGCTTGTCTACCTCTCCTACTGAACCTGAATCAGTGTTAGCATCTTTGAATTGTAAAACCAAGTCAAGTTATCATAGGGAGAAGACGTGAACTTTCAGTGATAGTAAACTTTTTAGTTTCCAGTATATGTGATCCCCTTGAGAACCTTTTTCTTTCTAATCCTGAGAATTGTTGAATAAATCGTGAAGAACTTCTTTATGCATCCTCACTAGTCTTCATTGATGACTGTTGTTCTCAGTTCACTAGAGCTTCCGTAGAATTTGGTTTTTTGCACTGCCTATGAATTTCCCCAGCCTGCTACCACTTTTTAGCTGCACCACTCATTGTGCCTTCATTTATTGCTTTAAGCAACCCCACCACATGAAACATAGAAAAGAAATATATTTATTTACAGAAGTAGGGTCCTGATATACAAATGTTTTCCAATGAAATTGTTTGATCTAAAGAAGTTAATAGAGTTGGAATAAAGCTGTTTCCCACCCTCTGTCTGTGTGTGCACATGCAGAGACACATGTTTATTGCTACCATAATAGATATGACATGAACAAGTGTAGGCTTGTACCTTACTTTTGTCTCCTGCATTTGGTCAATGCTTCATCCGTTTTACAATATGGACATGCCATCATTAATGTTCAAGATTCTAGGTTGATGGATTCAGTGTTGATTATTTTGACTGTTTAAGCCTAGAACTTAACTTCTTTAAAGAGATTGTGCCAAATCTGATTGAAACATTGTGCTTCAGGTTGAACAAGCAGTTCAAGTGTACCATGACAAGGATTATAGGTCCCGAAGATGGCATTTTCCATCTTACAATTTCAGTGTCTCAGTAATTTGGTCCCCTTTTCTTGCCAAAGCTGCTATTTTTGAAGACTATAATGGTGTGGCAACATCTGAAGTTGAGCTGCATCTTGACAAGCTTGATAGGACATGGGTGGATCAATACCACAGTTGGGAATACATGGTAATTTCAACAGGGAAATGGTTTCTCAAAACTGCAATCTACTATGAGAACAATGAAGTGCTGGGATGCCATTACTGTCCTAAAAGGAACCTAACAGAGTTGGGGTTTGATTTTTCTTATCGTAAAGTCCTGAGTTTTGTGATGGACTATTTAGTAACGTCTGATTACAAGGGCATGATCTTTTTTAGAACGTCCACGCCTGATCACTTTGAGAACGGCGAGTGGTTTAATGGGGGAAATTGCAAGAGAACAGCCCCAGTTAAAGAAGGTGAGGTTGCACTGAAGGAGGTACATAAGATTCTGCGTAGAATTGAACTAGAGGTGTTAGAGAAGGCAGCTGCAGAAGCTTCTAAAAGTGGGGTGAATCTCAAACTCCTTGACCTTGTCCCGCTTTCTTTGATGAGGCCTGATGGGCATCCAGGTCCATATAGACATTATCATCCATTTGACCATGACAAAAACGCAAAGGTTCAGACTGATTGTTTGCATTGGTGCTTACCAGGGCCAATAGACTCTTGGAATGATATATTAATGGAGATGGTGGTAAATGGCTGAGAACATCAAGCTTAGGTTGGTGCCTGAATTCTTATTTTGTGACCCCTTCTAGATCATGAGAGCATATATATTGGATCCTGGTAAAGTTTCTTGCAGAAGTTTCTGATGACTCATATTCCTTTTATGCCTTGTCTATACTACAATTCTTCATTCTTCTCCAGATAAATCGGTCATCTTTTCCCCGACTGCACCTTTACGAGTGTCAACTGGCCTGTCATTGACATCCTCATACGTACTTACAAAGAATAGAATACCGCAAAAAGATCATCATGTTGTATGAACTGTTATCTCTGTCGTCCAGGCGCATAGCTGTAGTGGAAGAGCAGTTACCTCCACATTCGCAGTGAAAATTTGACTCTCCACTCCACCCCCCTAGACTTTCAGCCACTTTAGACCTCCTTTGAGCAACAAGAGGACTGTAACCTCTGTCACTATTTCAAGCTATAAACTTCAATTTTTTTTTAATCTTAATTCATAAATCTGTTCTTTTCATCTTATTTAAGATTATTTGTTCTTTTATCTGCAAGAAGTGTGAAATGTTACGTTGTAAATGATCATAATGGTCTCTAAGCTGATTGAATATTCATATTTGAGAATTTTGACATGAGTAAAATTTCAGGTATTTCATACATGTCACCCTTATGCAGAAAAAAAAGAATGCATGATTTTTTCCAATTAGGCCCTACTGAATAAATCATCCAACTTTTATGCAAAGCTTGCATAATATCCAGCATTGACTTGTTCCCATCCAAATCCGTTCCCTTCTCTGGAGACAATCACAAACATATACAAATCCATCTATATATATTGTTAAATCGAATCTATCGTCAGATGCGTATGTATTAAATTAGTAGACTGTAAATTTGGCGTTACATAATGTGAGGAAAAATTTACATAATCAGTAGTTTTTATTAACAACCTTTCATTCTGAGAACACTAACTGTAAAATTAAAATTGGCATGAACATGTATGAAATGGGATTTGCCAAATGAAGAATTATTTTAAATTTTGTTTATCACTTCCTTTTGGCCAATATGGAAGGAAACTATCAAATTAAAGAAAAAAAGAACCATGTATGGAAGATAATTCAAATTGTGCTCTCTATATGGTAACAAGTTAACAACTTGTGCCCGCTTCCTAGTTTCTACCAACGGTCAAAAAAGGCCAAGTCCCGGACCTCCAACAACTATCCAATCTAAAAAATTAATTTGAATTTTAAAAATCTGACCGTTGGGTCTCCCCCGCCTTCTCCATATAAACACCGCTCTCTTCCACTCAACAACCACTCAAAATCAAAATCCTCCAACCTCCATCTCTCTCTCTCTCTCTCTCTCTCTCTCTCTCTCTCTCTGTGCTATGGCTGACACTGCAGTTGCCGAAGTGCCCACAAGGAAGGCAAGGACCAATCGAAGGGCGCTCAAGGATAAAAACCCATCTGGAAACGAAGCCAATATCCAGGCCGGCAAGGTCTCCGAGCCTGATCCCAGCCCGATCCAAGCGGTATCTCAAGCCGACCTCGCAAAGGAGAACCATGAGAGCCTCTCTCAGCCTCGCGCATCCCCCAAGAAATCGAAATCAAAGGCCGCGGCCTCCAAGAAACAGTCCAAGGAGACCCAATCGTCTTTCGAGAAAGATCTGCAAGAAATGCAAGAGAAGCTTCAGGAAATGAGGCTTGAGAAGGAGAAGACTGAAGAGCTGTTGAAGGAGAAAGATGAGATCTTGAAGCTCAAGGAGGAAGAGCTTGAAACCAAGGGCCGAGAGCAAGACAAGCTTCAGATGGAGTTGAAGAAGCTGCAGAAGCTGAAGGAGTTCAAACCCACCATGGTGTGTATTTCTCGATCCCCTTTCGTTTCTTCGTTTCTGTGTTTACTGTTCTTGTGTTGTGTAGTTGCTGAGAAAATGTATTCAAGATTTGAAATGTGGTTTGATTATTCTTGATTTAGGGTTCTTATATGTTGTTTGGGTATTTTTTGAAAAAAATTAAAACCTCGATTCTTGATTTAGGTTCTTAGGGTTTTCTTTGTCGATCCCCTTTATTTTTCTTCAGTTTTATCTTTATTTTCTCCTGGATTATTTTGTTGCATTAGACTCTGGCTGGTTTCTGAGAGAATGGGCAAAACATTAAAAACCTGAAATTTGGTTTGATGATCCTTGATTTTGGGTTTTTCGTTTGTTTGGTTACTGGTAAATTGTGAGAAAATGTGCAAGCTTCATATGGGTTCTTGATTTATAGGTTCTTAGGTGTTTAATCAAATTAATGCTATAATCTTGAAATGGGATTTGACACAATTGTTATTATATCCTTGTCAGGCATTCCCAATTGTTCAATCACTGAACGGCAAGAAAAATAAGGGGTGTCCTGAAAAGAAAAGGCCAGCCCCTCCTTATGTCCTGTGGTGCAAAGATCAATGGAATGAGGTAAAGAGATAGAGTATAATTTGGTTCTGGGGATTTGAATGTGAAACAGTTTCTAAATTCTCTTTTGGGATTTTGATGCAGATCAAGAAGGAGAACCCTGAGGCAGAGTTCAAAGAAATCTCAAACATTTTGGGGGCCAAGTGGAAGAACGTCACTGCTGAAGAGAAAAAGCCTTATGAAGAGAGGTACCAGGCTGAGAAGGAAGCTTATTTGCAAGTGACAGCAAAAGAGAAGCGCGAGAGTGAAGCAATGCATCTATTGGAGGAGGAGCACAAGCAGAAGACAGCTATGGAGTTGCTTGAACAATACCTGCAGTTCAAACAAGAAGCAGAGAAAGACAACAAGAAAACCAAGTAAAACTCTCTCTCTCTCTCTCTCTCTCTCTCTCTCTCTCTCTAGGAGACTATAGAATTGATAATTTTACTTATTTTGGAATTACAGGAAAGAAAAGGATCCATTGAAACCCAAGCAACCGATGTCAGCATTTTTCCTGTTCACAAATGAGAGGCGAGCAGCTCTGGTTGCAGAGAGCAAAACTGTCCCTGAGGTAATTGAAAATCACCATCCCCATTTGAAAAAGCTCCATTCATATTTACTCATTTGATCTCTTTTAATTTGTCAACTCTGGGACTATTTTGTAGATTGCAAAAATCACAGGTGAAGAATGGAAAAACATGACAGAGAAACAAAAACGTCCATATGAAGAGGTAGCAAGCACATAAAAGCTTTTTCCTTCTCTTTTGTGATGTTATTTTCCCTGCGCCAGCTAACATAATAAGTTCATTGGGTTTCTTCGAAACTTGCAGATGGCAAAGAAGAACAAGGAGAAGTATATGCAAGAGATGGAGGTTTACAAACAGACGAAGGAAGAGGAAGCTTCCAGTCTTAAAAAGGAAGAGGAAGAGCTGATGAAACTGCAAAAGCATGAAGCCTTGCAGCTGCTTAAGAAGAAGGAGAAGACAGAAAACATCATTAAGGTTTGCTAGTCAAATTGTTCGCTGATTATTATTGTTTCTGTCACATGTATTTTTTTATTTTTCTAAATGATTACTAATCAAGTTGTACAATAAACAGAAAACAAAGGAGGAACAGAAGAAGAAGAAGGAAGAAAAGAAGAATGCTGATGATCCCAACAAGCCCAAGAAGCCTGCCTCCTCATACATCTTGTTCAGGTGAAAAAAAACTCACTCAGTAAATGTTGCAAAACCCTGTAAAAGAGAAAAATAGCTGATTTGTGGTTTTCATTTGAATACTGTAGCAAGGAGGCAAGAAAGAGTCTACTGGAGGAGAGACCAGGGACCAACAGCTCCACCATCACTGCACTGATTTCAGTGAAATGGAAGGTGGGTTTCCCTCCCTTTCATTCAAAATTGCATTTGGTAACATTTTTCTTCGATTGATTAATTAAACTAATCCTTTTTCTGCTGTTGGGGGTTGTATAGGAATTGAGTGAAGAAGAGAGGAAGCCTTGGAATGACAAGGCTGCTGAAGCAATGGAGGCATACAAGAAGGAACTAGAAGAATACAACAAAAGTGTTGCTGCTTCTGCTGCTGCAACCTCTCTCTGTTGATTAATATTCATGCTCAAGTGTTTCTTGAGCACATGTAGGTCATGTCCATCAGTTTGATGGCCTTAGGCGCCCTAATCTGACTTTGATCTCTGTACTTTTTTAAAAAAATTTCAACTTTGATGTTAACTTTTAGCCTTTGCAACAATGAATGAATTGGCCCATCTGTTTTTTTCAATGAAGTATTATTGGCTATTGACATTTATTAACACTGAACGACTTCACACAAACGACAATGCAAGTGGGTTTGTTTGAAAGTGCCTTGCTTGCCAAAAAGGATTTAGGTTTCACACCAACTACAACGCCGCAAGTGCCTTGCTTTCCAAAAACGAACAAACAGTGACCAAAACGCGCCGTTTAAGATACTTTCTTTTGCTGGGTTGCAAACAAAATAGATAATTTATTCCTTCACACCAACGTGTGGCTAAATGAAGAGACCAAATCGACCCCCCCTCCCCCCATTTGCAACGAAAACAGACAAAGCAGAAGGGGGCATTTCTGTAAAATCAGGTAGTGAGAGGGAGGCTTACTTAGAATAACTGGAATAAGTTAAAACCATTCCTCTATGTAACCACCTACCTCTTTGTGTTTGTGTTTTCCCCTCGGGCGGCAAATGTTCTCTCCGCACCCCGCGCACTTTAGCCCTTAGTTTACTCCTCCAGAGCGGAAGAACCTAAAAAACTAAGCCTTCAGCTCAGTCCTCACTAACCTGCGCACCCCTGCACCACCGACACCCTCCTCTCTCGGCGGCTCTCACCAAATGATGCCGGAGCCTCCGAACCCGGCACCGTTCCTTGAGACCAGCCGTGACGAAGACGCCGGCGCAGTCTTCGTCCTCCAATCAAAAGGTCGCACATTTTTGAATTCCTTCTAATTTTGTTTTTGTTTTCGTCCAGTTTTATTAATTTATCTGGTTTATTATGTATGCGTTAAGTAATATTATTTATTAATTATTATACAGGGCAGTGGTGGCATGCGGGGTTCCATCTGACGACGGCGATAGTGGGACCCACGCTACTGACGCTGCCGTACGCGTTCCGAGGCCTCGGGTGGGGCCCAGGGTTCCTGTGCTTGACCACCATGGGCGTCGTCACCTTCTACTCCTACTACCTCATGTCCAAGGTGCTCGACCACTGCGAGAAGGCTGGCCGCCGCCACATCCGATTCCGTGAACTCGCCGCCGATGTCTTAGGTAACTCTGAGCAAAAACTCTAACACGACGTCGTTTGGTAAAATGGTTGGTAATTCGGTAAATGTTGGTTGCCCAAAAAAAAAACTAATTAACTAACCACCACATGTTTTTGCTTTCCTCTTACTTCTTGAATTTTTTGAATTTCTTTTGTTGCGCGAATTTTTTTTAAATGAAATCGAAACGGTCGTGTTTGCGTCCTTTTGGGGCGGCGGCAGACTCGTTTACACGTTTTGCTCCGGTTGTTTCTCTGGTGCTCTTCTCTTTGAGCTTTGACTTCTCCATCTGACGACGTTGAAGTACACGTGGCTCTTGCCCACAAAACGTGTGGGGTGTGTGAATGTAGTGGGATTGTGACACGTGTATTCAATTGCAATTGAGTCAATTCGGGTCGGGTCGGGTCTGACCTGGTCGTCCAGAACCCGGCCTAGGCTCTTACGCCGGTAGGGAAGTTTGAAAACTTGAAACCACTACCAATCTTTGATCTTTTATTTTTTTGTTAGTGGAGAAAGCTGCAAAGCAGCAGGGAATTTATTCTGTTTGTTAAACGTTAGTCTGAAATTGGTGCACAAATTGGATTTGATTAATACAAAAAAGGCTACATTGTTTATTAGTGGTGCTCTGTGTCTGTCCTGCTTGAATTAGAAATGTGGAATCTTCAATTGTATTAACTGAAAGTGTGTGGGGCGTTTTGGTTTTGTTTACAGGGTCAGGATGGATGTTTTATTTTGTGATATTCATTCAAACGGCCATAAACACTGGGGTTGGAATTGGAGCAATTTTGCTGGCTGGAGAATGCCTTAAGGTATGGTATCATTATTATCTCATCAGCACATGAGCTTCCGAAAGTATCAATAGGAAATTGGTTTATTGTGAACTGATTCCTATTTTAGTAACCTTGCATTATCTTGATTGTCTTTTTTTTTTTTTTTTTTTTTTTTGGCAAGATTATGTATTCAGAACTTTCTCCCAATGGATCTCTGAAATTGTACCACTTCATAGCCATGGTTACAGTGGTAATGATAGTCATCTCTCAGCTTCCAACTTTCCACTCCCTCAGGCACATCAACTTTGGTTCGCTGCTTCTCAGCTTGGGCTACTCATTCCTGGTTGTTGGTGCTTGTATTTATGCAGGTACTGAATCCTTCAACATCCCTTCAGCATCATCATTTATATATATGCCACTCGTGCATAGAATTGCATGTATATCTTGCTTGCAACTTTCCGCTCTTGTATCTTACTCTTGTATCGTACTCATGCATCATCAAAACAGAAAGAAAATAACTTGATTCTTCTGGACGAGTTAGAGCAACAAATTGTTCCCTGGTGCCAAAACTAGCATTGTGTCATTGACAACTCTTACCCCTCCGAATTAGGAATGCAGAATTGAATTTGTTTGACATGCATCGTGCATGTTATCATGGGCTTCTATTGTTAATAAATACTCAAGGGAATGCCTTTTGTAATCCTCGAGAAGGGGTTCGACGATTATCAAGTTTCTAAGTAAAGCAGTTAGACTTGGAGCTTTCAATTGTCAACAGTAATGACGGTTTATTTTTCACTAAAGGGGCCAGATAACCAGTTGAGTTATTGGATCATGAAATTTATTTATCTATTTTAAGAAAGCAAGTCCTAATCCTGTGGTAAACATTTCTTTTTTCCTCTAGGTACGTCTAAGAATGCCCCTGCGAGGGACTATTCCTTAGAATCTTCGAATTCAGCAAAGCTGTTTAATGCCTTCACTTCCATCTCCATAATTGCTGCTATCTTCGGGAACGGAATTCTTCCTGAAATACAAGTAACTACAGCCTCTTTGGAACTTTCTATTAGTTGCAAAATTCCAAGCTTTCCCATGCTAGTTGGCACATCCATTACATGATCTGGTTGATTTAACTAGAATGCTTGGGAAAATGTGCACAAGTTCCCATCTAGTTTTAGTGTGAAAATCATAAACATCTAAAAATTAGGTCAAGCAATCACTTGTTTGACATATTATTTTTTATTTAATTCTATCATGTGCCCATGGATAAATGCAGGCAACTTTGGCGCCACCAGCTACTGGAAAGATGGTAAAGGGTCTTGTCATGTGTTACACAGTAATTTTCATTACTTTCTACTCAACTGCAGTGTCCGGGTACTGGGTGTTTGGGAACAAAGCTAGTTCAAACATTATACAGAGCCTAATGCCAGATGAGGGACCTTCTCTGGCTCCAACTTGGGTTCTTGCAGTTACTGTGATCTTCGTACTCCTTCAGCTTTTAGCGATTGGCCTGGTAAGCTTACTCATGCGCTTTTCATACCAAGTTGAAAATTACAGTCTATAACAGGAGGGGAAAATTACTACAATGGTGGAGGGAAAACATTTCTGTACAGTTGTCTGATTTTTCAAGCCTATTTAAAGTTGCATTTGAGGTGATCTTTCTCCAATATGACGCAGGTTTATTCTCAAGTTGCTTATGAGATCATGGAAAAGAAATCAGCTGATGTCAATCAAGGAATGTTTTCAAAAAGGAATCTCATTCCTCGAATAATTCTCCGTTCCCTGTACATGATGCTCTGCGGTTTTTTTGCAGCAATGCTTCCATTTTTCGGAGACATAAGCGGTGTGGTTGGAGCTGTCGGCTTCATCCCTTTAGATTTCATCCTGCCAATGCTTCTCTACAACAAGACCTATAAGCCTCCAAAATCAACCTTCATTTATTGGATCAACATATCTATAATGATCGTGTTCACAGGCGCCGGACTTTTGGGCACATTTTCATCTGTAAGGAAACTGGTTCTTGATGCCGGCAAATTTAAGCTGTTTAGTGATGATGTGGTTGATTAAAAGCTTGTTCATAAAACCACACAGCAGCCTTTGCTTGTGAAATGTACAATCTAATTAACCCCCTTTGCCAGGGAGAAACTGTACCGTTTAGTGCCCTTGTAATATCCTAATTAAGCTGATTTCCAATTTACTCAAATATAAGCTTAAACTAAACAAATTATGAGTATATATTCAAATCTGAGAGATTATGTTTGATCAAATAGTAGTTGCTAACAAATCTCAGTTTGGTGTGATGTATTGTGCAAGCAAACCTGTCTAGTTTCTAGAACTTGGGCCAAGTTTTATTTATTTATTTTAATCATGTAGGATATGAATATCTCAATTTAATATTAATTAAAAGCGTGGTTTTTCATAATTGATCCTTTCACATTGAGTCATTGACATGAGATTTTTGGAAGAGGGTTTAATTATGTGACTTTGTGCCTTGCTGTACAAATGTGTCCCTTAATTTAGGTGGACTCTCAAAGGCACATTCCCATTGATTAATTTAAGCCTTATTGACCCAACTACATAGAAAATATTTATACCAAAATGAAAATTGGGATACAATTGCACGTTGTGGTCACGTCATCTGTACAATTCCTTATTTTAGTTATATTAGATGAAATTGAACCCAAAACCTAAACAATTTTGATAAACAAGCACTTGAAGGATACGATGACACCCTTTCATGTTATGTACCATATTAAATACTTGAACAAATTCGATCTCAAATCTTAGACAAAAAGTCTAAGCAACATGCCCATGAACAATTAATATAAAACAAAGACGCATAGAAAGGGAATAAATATATATATATATATTTACAATAACATATTATTATACCTGCTTCTGCTGATTTGTATGAAACAAAAATAATGGAAAAGTAGTCACTCGCTTCCATTACCTGCAATTCCAAATAATTATTTTAAAACTAAAAATTATTTTTATCCGGAGACGTCGAACTTAATATTCAAAGAGAAAAACTATGGGATCAATAGTTTTTTTTTTTTTTTTTCCGTCACAACTTGATGTTTAAACGATTTTCAATTTATTTATATTTTAAAATTTTGACATCGTTGAAATAAAATTCATGATAAGAGAACTGGATTATGACCATATATATCCTGAAAAGAGAAAGACTGGTTGTTGTTTAGTTATCTTTCCTTTTTGTTTTGTATTGTTTTCTGTTTCTTGTTTGGTGGTAATAAGATAAGACAGGAAAAGTCAAAGGTTACTCTGTCTCTCTCTCTTTTTCAATGAGCCGAGGGCTTAATAAATGGAAAGCTTTGGAAAGTTTGGACACGGCAAAGCCCTGAAAGTAAAGTTATGGTCCAAATATGTAGGCCGTGAACACTCTGCAATTTGCAAAGCAGGGTAGCTGCCACCTCCACCTCCCTCTTTTTAGTTTCATGTCATCATAACTCATAACTAACGCGTTTCAATCTTCACCAACCATTTTTCAAACCCAAACTTCTACATATACACATCCACATCTACAAAACTTCTCGAGCTTCCAAGCAACACCACCTCTCTCTCTCTCTCTCTCTCTCTCTCTCTCTCATATTAAGAAACTAATGGAGGTCGGTGCTTATACGTCAAGCGGCAAAGAGCACTTGGCCTCAAATCCGCGCAGACGCTCACAGCAAGAGTTCGACTCTCATCCTGCCATTCCAATGAACCAAAAGAAATCACAAGAACACAAGGCACATCAATATAAAGTGATGAAAGTCGGAGAAGCTTATAACGCAAGTGGCAAAGATCACTTGTTACCCTCAAACCCTCGTCGTCGTTCACTGCAAGAGTTCGACTCCCGTCCAACCCTGAATCAAAAGAAAGATCAACAACACGATGAAAATCAATCTAAAGCCTTGGTTCTCAACAAGTCCAGGCCGGTGTGGGATTGTGGCAGCTCACTCTACGACTCGGTAGAGCTCGACTCGTTCAAGCGCCAAATCGACTCGGCCATATCATGCAGAACCATGTCAATGCCTCATCTGTCTGATCGCCGAGTTCTTCCTCCTGCTCCTCCTCCTTCACAGCCAGCCATAACAGCCTCCAACAAAAAACCCTCGTCAAACAAGCTCTCTCGCTCGATTCAGAAGCTTCTGAGGTCCGTGTTCAAGCCAAATAAATCAAGCAACAGCAACAACAACAACAACAATTCTGGTGTCGTTTTTAGAGTACCAGATCATCCGCAGGCCAACATCAAGGACGGGTTTTTTGTTGTGTACGACAAGACAGGTGCACTTACGACAATTCCTGAGGTGACTCCTCATGAGTTTAATTTTGGTGGTCTCTCCCCGGAGATTGGGGCGTTGGTCGGGAGGACAACCTCGGAGCGATTTACAGCTACTAGTACTTCTAATATTGGTATTTCATGTGCTTAATTAATGAATATATAGTTTAATTATTATATAATTAGCTATAAAATAATACTAATTTTTGCATACATTATAAATATTTAATATGGCCTTTACAATTAATGTGTTAGGATCGATGCTATTAATTAATTATTTATATTATCATGTTTCTTCAGGTTTATAACTTTGACAAGTTCATCCGTTTGTATTATTGACTGCTTTATATGGTCGATGCGTATATGTGCCTTGGTCAATTGCATGGCTTCGATCTAGGGTTTAATATATTATTTAACCCGCACCTTTTAGGCTACTTGTTCTTTGTCCAATACTCTTACGATTGTCGCCTCAAATCCATCACACAAATTTTCTTTCTGATAGATTTTCATTTCTCTTTGTAAGAATTTTGTAAGAATTTTATTTGTATTGTTACGGTTTAGTTTTTTTAAACTTTATCTTTTTTTGATGATTTTGAGTTTGCAATTTTAGTTGAAATGCCTATATCAAAATTTCTTCGATCTTGCGTGATTGTTAATAGATACGCACCAGATTGTCTTAATTTTGATGTTAGACCACTCGGTTATTGTAATAGTCCTTTTGTGGCTAATTTGTATTGACCCTCTATGACTATTGACTTTTTGACTAAATTATGAATGTAATTTTAAAATTTCTCAGAAAAAACAAAAATAAAAACAAAAGATAGTGTCTAGATATAGTTTAATCATCCGGTAATTAAGCTACAATAACAGTAGCTAGCATCACTACCATGACACAAGTACTATGCATGTTAGTAGGGAATAAATAAATAAATAAAATTGGCAAATAAAAATCATATAATATATCCATGGTATTTTACAGAATTGTACTTTAGTAAGAAATAGTAACTAGACAAAATCTATTTGCCAAATATCATACTGGAAGAAATTGACGATAGAGATAGAGTGGGTGAAATATATCCATCGAGTTTCGAGTGTATCTTTATCATCATTAGTGATGAAAGCGGTTTGAATACTTGTCCTTATTCAATTAAGGACCTAATCAGAGGATGATGATGGTGATAAAAATATAATAGTAATAAATATTAATAATTTAATAACGGAATTTATTATCGAGAATGAAATGGGGTAACAATAGTGGGACAACGTGATATAACTCGTATAAGCAAATATTTATTAATATTGTACGCTTTTAATCTTAACGTCATATTATAGCACATATCATAAAATCTTGTTCGAGTACCACACAATAATTTCTTAACGGGTGAGTTTTATATGCCTTCATGTGTCCAAAACCAGTTATGCGTATTGGTAAAATGGCAGTTGGGACCAGGTTGTTTATGTGGAAGGCCATTCTTGACACATCTAGGTCGGTAAGCCTCTTAAATTTTAGACCAGTGACCTGTCGGGATCAGTGTCCTCCTCATTAAATACATGACAATGTGAGTAAATGAGCTATAATTTGGGCCAAGTACAATCTTCAAAATTTCAAAACCCAAACAAACAAAAAATCAATTAACTCTCACTATGTTTTGTATGTAAGAAGAAATCAATGAAGAAAATCATTTTAGTCCTTCCCCTTGGGATCTAATCTGGCCCAAAATTGGTCGATTTCTAGCAAGATTGGGCTTTTCATCATGTCCAAAACTCGACCCAAAAAGAAATAAATTGCTTTTGGAAATTCTTTATCTTTTGGTTCCTCCAACATGACATAAGAGCAACTCCACTCATTTGCCCTTAGCCATCGCAAGGGGGGAGGTAGGACAGCTACTATTCACGTAAATAGTGGTTGCCCTTGCAAATAGTATTTTGTGTTTCCACCCATTGCCATGGCTAAGGGCAATTACTATTCATTTTTTTATTTTTTCCCCCCTATTTTTTAATGAAAATAATTAATTTGGATAATATTTTCAGATAAGATTTCCGGGTTCCTACGTGTCAAGACTATTCATAATCGGATAAAATTTCCGGATAAGATTTTTGGATTCAAATTTCGGATGAATTTCAAAATTCAAATTTCAGATAAATTTTGGTTCAAATTTCAGATAAATTTGGGTTCAAATTTCGGATGAATTTCAAAATTCAAATTTCATACAAATTAGGGTTCAAATTTCAGATGAATTTCAAATTTCAGATAAGATTTTCATCCAATCAAATCAAGCCACATGACATGTCTATCTTGCCAAAATTTTCTATAAAACCAGAGGCTCAGCTCATACCTCTCACACCACATCTTTCTATATTTTCATTTCTCATAGTTTAGAATTCATACTTCATTCATTCTCAATGGAAGAATTTAGGAGATGCTTGGAGAGGCAAGAGCAAGAAACAAATGAGAGAAACCGTAGAGCAGATGAAATCAATGAGTTGCAGAGACAAGTCGATGAACAAGTTCTCATAGCAGTGGCTTTGCAAGATGAAGAGAATCAAGGTCGCCGCCGTGGTTCACAAGTCGGCCGCCGCCGGAATGTGGAAAGACATAGGCATTCTCGAGGTAAGAATCTTTTGGAAGATTATTTTATCCCAACTTCTTTGTACTCTGATGTTGATTTTCGAAGGTGATTTAGAATGCAACCTCATTTGTTCAATAAAGTCATGCATGATATTTGCAATTATGATGCATACTTTGTTCAAAAGTGTGATGCTGCTGGGGTTTTGGGGCTTCTTCCTGAGCAAAAGCTTACAGCTGTTATACGAATGTTGGCGTATGGAGCATCTGCTGATCAGGTGGATGAGATTGCCCGGATGGGGAAGTCCACCACGTTGGAGGCTTTGGTAAGATTTTGTTAAGCAGTTGAAACTCTGTACACTAGGGATTACCTGAGTAGACCTACTCCCAGGGACCTCCAACGGCTTCTACAAAAAGCCGAAGCTCGAGGATTTCCAGGAATGATTGGTAGCATCGATTGCATGCACTGGCAATGGAAGAATTGCCCAACTGCCTGGCAAGGTGATTACGGAAATAGAAAAGGCCAAAAAAGTATCATCCTTGAAGCCGATGCTGGCTTTGACACATGGGTTTGGCATGCCTTCTTTGGAGTTGCAGGATCCCAAAATGACCTCAACGTGCTGGCTCAATCCCCAGTCTTCAACGATGTATTGAGAGGCCAGGGCCCCAATATCACCTATCAAGTCAACAATACAGTATACCAGACGGGGTATTATCTAGCTGACGGCATCTACCCGAGGTGGACCACTTTTGTCAAATCCATTCCAAATCCCCGATCCCAGAAGCAAAAATTATTTGCTACCTATCAAGAGGGATACAGGAAAGATGTCGAAAGGTGTTTTGGCATCCTTCAAGCTCGGTGGTTGATTATTCGAGGTGCGGCCCATATGTTTGATGAGGAGATCCTCAAAAGCATTATGATGACTTGCATCATCCTCCATAATATGATTGTGGAGGATGAGTACGATTATGATGCTTTAGAGGTCTACGAACCGGATCCAATGAACACGACCTTAACACGGATTTATGAAAGGCCCATGGGGCCAAGTGGAGAACCGCTTGAGCCGGAACCGTTGGTGAGGGATGGTCATTTGATGACCTGAATGATAGATCGATATACAGAGATGCAATCTTCGTATATTCATGAAATGCGTCAAGTTCACTTGATGGAGCATCTATGGGCGGTGAAAGGCAATGAAGATGAATGATGGAGCATAGATGCTTTGGTTATGTTTTATTTAGTTATGGTTAGGTTGTGTTGTATTTTTATTTATTATGGTTTGGTTGTGGTTTGTTATTATTATTGTGCCTTGTTTGTAGTTTTTTTATTTTAATTTTGTTTTGTTTGAAGTATGGAATATGTTGAATAAAAAGGTAATTTATTGAATGCTTTGTTTATTAAATAAAGAAATCTAATACAAGTCATTAAGAATTACTACTACTAAAATAAAATACATGAATTACAACAACTTTAATAGAAAACATGAAAAATACAAATACATAAAAGGTATGCTAACTAATTTAATGGTTTCCATCATTTAACCAATCCGTGTTGCTAGGCCCATCATCCCGGAAAAGTCTTCTTCTCATAACATCCCTTCGTTCTAGCTTCCAAAATTGTTTTGTTTCAGGGGACATATGACTTGTATCCATCGCCATGGTTTCCCGATCCGTCTTGTCCATATCTTTTTTGCGCAAATACTCCCTTTCTCGTGCATACTCAGCTTGAAGGGCCAACTCGTTATCTTGGCGTTTTTGCTCCATTTCAATTCTTATGCCGTTTTGCCTTGCAATTTCCTCCAAAAATTTTGAATTATTATTGCTTGAATTACCCGCTTTCTTTGCCTTCGCGGCCTTTCGGCCAATGGGCCTTGGCTCCTTTTCGATGGGTGAGTCTTGACTCATAGGAGAATCGAGAGGTGAATCGATGTCATTGAATCACGGAGTGGCGTCTCGTTTAACACAACGGCGGGACCCGTCGGAATAATTATGAAGCGTTTGCAATATTTCACCACCTCCCAACATTCATGATGGTTGAAACTTTTTTTGCCACCCCCGGTTGCACCGAACCACATTTGTGCTTGAATCATCTATTTAACAAAAAAAAAAAAAGGAAATACAATAAATATTTAAAATATATTGGATATGCAAGTAACAAAAAAAATAATAATGGAAATGCAATTAACCTTACAAATAAATTAGAAGTGCAAGAAAATTAAGAAACAAGTGAAAATGCAAGAAATATTAACAACATATTGAAAATGCAAGAAATATTAACAAAATATTGAAAATGCAAGAAATATGAACAAAATATTTAAAATGCAAGAGAATATTAACAAAATATTGATAATGCAAGAAATATGAACAAAATATTTAAAATACAAGAAATATTAACAACATATTGATATTGCAAGAAATATGAACAAAATATTTAAAATGCAAGAAATATTAACAAAATATTGAAAATGCAAGGAATATTAACAAAATATATATATTAGGAGATTAAACTTAATAAAACAAAAATTATAAAGTACTTACATCGTTAGTACGATTTTCCCCGCTTCTATAGTTATCCATCGCTTTTGCTAGGGCATCTCTCCATTTTCCCAACTCTTTATTGAGAATTTTTTCACCTACTGGATAATGTCATCTTCGTACGAGTAGACCCCGGAATTTTTTCACAAAATTCGACATGAATTTTTTTCCACATATGAAAAATTTTCATCTCATTGCCGAATATGGGACAATGACAAATTTGGAGCCAAGCCTCACACAAAAAAACATCTTTCATGGTGCTCCAAGCCCCTCCGGTTTCGATAGAAGAAGCCATAAAAATATGAAATCAAAATACAAGGTGAAAAAGAGGAAAATGTTGAGTAAAGAGTGAATAATAGTAGAAGTATAATGAAATGTATCAGGATTGGTATTGAAAGTGAAGGGTATTTATAGGTATTTATAGAAAGAAAAAAAAAACTGACTTTTTTAGAATTTTAAAAAAAAATTTCCGATTTTTTTTTCATATTTTTATTGCCCAAAAAAGGCTCAGCCGTAGGATTGGATTCGGATATGCTGATCGGAGGGCTGGGGGCGCGACACGTGGCAACTTCCCTTTGGAGCTGACGTCAGCGCGCGCTGGTTCAAATTTTTTTTACCGTTGGCGAGTGCAATGCACACGCAAACGATAAAAAAAAATTTGAACCCGCTCGCTGACGTCAGCGCTTGCGGGTTGAAGCTCGAGCTGAACTCGCCTTCGGGCTGGCCAGAGTTGGTGGGTCCCACAAGCCCCTCGGGCTTGGGCTAGCCGCTGGAACGAATTTTTTTTCCCCCCTCGCCTCGGGCTCGGTTGGCCCTTTGGACTTGCTCTAACAGGCAGTATTTGGGGAAAAGAACACAGAAAAGCTTATACGTCCTTTTCTAGGCTTTGGAGTCGTGTTCTTGAAAAGGACTTGAGGGTTAATTTGTCATATCAAACTTGTTTGTATTTGAAATTAGAGATGCAAAGTCGGCAAATTAGGCCATCCCTAATGATTGAGGCTCTAAATACGGTGGATAGAACCCCATTTAGAGCTCCGATGAAATATTACAGGTTCTAAAGATATTTTTCTCACAATAGGAGACTCTATAAGTATTTTTTTTATGATGTAATTTATTCTATGCATTAAATTTTTTTTTGGGTTAATTTATTTTGTTTTAATGTATGTTTATGTTATATTAGTTTTTTTTACGAGCATTTCTACTCAAAAAAATCAAAATTTGGAAAAGATTAAAAAGACAAAATTTGAAAGTAAACACAATAAAATGCTGAACAATTATACAGATTTGAGAGGGAAATCTACTTTTTTTTTTAATAAAACAAAAAAACTTTCTAGGGGTTTTGCCTTAGGTTAAAGTTGAAGACAGCTATCAAATAATTCAAAGATTCCAAACCCATCAAATAATCCAACACCACAAACTCCTCCTTATAATGATCTCCATCTTTCTTCCATATTCGTTCATTTCAACACCCAAAAACCCTAGAGTTTACTTACACTACAATGGCTTTAGACACCCATGGCCAGCAGCAGAATCTGATCAAACCACCCCATGTTGCCATTGTCCCAACTCCAGGCATAGGCCATCTCACTCCCCTCGTTGAGCTAGCCAAATTACTCCTCGTCCATCATAACTTCACCATCACGTTCATCATCCCAAACGACGGGTTGCACTTGGCACCCCAAAAGAAACTCCTTCAAGCCCTCGACCCTCAAGCCATATCCTACATCTTCCTCCCTCCTGTGAGCTTCGATGACCTCCCTAACGACGTTATGGTCGAAATAAAAATGGTCCTCACCTTGACTCGGTCCCTCTCTGCTCTGCGCGACGAACTTATAGTACTAATCCAGTCAACTCGTCTAGTGGCACTTGTCGTTGATCTTTTTGGTACCGATGCCTTTGATGTGGCCAATGAACTCCACGTGTCCCCTTACATATTTTTCACTACTGCAGCCTTGAGTTTGTCGCTTATATTTCATTTTCCACACCTTCACGAGACCACTACTTGTGAGTATAGGGACTTGCCTGAACCGATCCAACTTCCGGGTTGTGTTCCCCTTCACGGTCGGGATCTTACGGACCCGGTTCAAGACCGGTCCAATGAGGCCTATAAAGTGATGGTTCGGATGTGCAAGAAGCATAGGTCGGCTGCTGGGATTATGGTCAATAGCTTTGTAGACTTGGAACCGGGTGCTTTCAAGGCTTTCAAGGAACAAGGACAAGGTCTTCCACCGGTTTACCCTGTTGGACCAGTGATAAAAATGGGTTCAGTAGATGGGTTTGAAGGGAATGAGTGTATGAAGTGGCTTGATAAGCAACCCAATGAGTCAGTGTTGTTTGTTTCATTTGGGAGTGGGGGAACTTTCTCACAAGAGCAAATGACTGAATTAGCCTTGGGACTTGAATTGAGTGGGCAGAGGTTTATTTGGGTTGTTAAGAGCCCAAATGAGACAGCTAAAAATGCAAATTATTTTAGTGTCCAAGGCAGTGAGGACCCTCTTGGGTTCTTACCGAATGGGTTTCTGGATAGGACCAAGGAGGTAGGTCTAGTGGTCCCATCTTGGGCCCCACAAGTCCAAGTGCTGAGTCACAGGGCAACGGGTGGGTTTTTGACTCACTGTGGATGGAACTCAACATTGGAGAGCATTGTGCATGGTGTGCCCTTGATTGCTTGGCCACTCTATGCAGAGCAAAGGACGAATAGGGCGCTCCTTGTTGATGGTTTGAAGGTTGCTGTGGTTGTTAAATGTAATGATAAGGGGATAGTGGAGAGCCAAGATATTGCTAAGTATGTTAGGGGCCTAATTGAAGGTGATGAAGGGAAATTGCTAAGGAACAACATGAAAGGGTATAAAGAGGCAGCCAAATTGGCTTTAAGTCAAGAAGGGTCTTCAACCAAGTCACTTGCTGAGGTGGCTCAGGTATGGAAGAGCCTCAACACCTAATAATCCTAAAATGTCTCGATTATTGCTTTCATAATAATGATGAGCTTATACTTTAGGGATGTAAACTCATGTTGTATTTGAATTCAGAGATGTAGGTCAGTAGCTTGAGAATTTGATTCGAGATAGTTCACTATAATTCCTAATTCTAATATAACGAAGTTACTTATGCATGCACACGAGGTCCTGTGTTCAAATTCCCCTCTTTCAATATTGATTGTATAAAAATAGAATAAAGTGAACTCATTATCGCTTCAATAATCAAATGACTATCATAAAAAAGCAAATCATTCATCAGTATGATTGCTAAAGTACATACTGTTTTTTTTTTAAATAAAAAAGAAAAAGAAAATAAAGTACATACTATTAACAAGTAATATTACAGGGTATATATCATATATGAAATTAATGAAGACACTAGAAAAGGGTCAAATAATATGCATGATGTGAGTGGTGGTGATGTCGAATGATACACGAAATGACAAATACAAAAGCAAAAGCTAAAGCTAAAAATACATAAGTAAATCAGATATTTTCTTCTTCTATTGATAAGTAAAATATATGTTTAAAATATACTAATTGTTATAAAATAACCTGAGATATGTGCGGATATTTTGAGTTGTACGTAAAGTAGATGAGACACAGCATTTAACGAGGTTCGGCTATGCCTACGTCCTCGGAGAGCAGCAGCAGTAACTTTTTCACTATAAAATGATATGGCTACAACTTTAGTGTTTACAACATATGTGGCTCACTGAAGTTTCTCTCTAGGAAAATTTCTCTCTGCTTTCTCTTCTCTCTTTTCTTTCCTTTTTTTTTCTTCTTCTTTTCTTTCCGTTTCTCTTCTTATTTATAGGCTGAGAAAATCACTATTCATCACTATTCATCACTATTCGTGACAGACAAACCCTATCAGCCGCCAAATGAACAGTAATGAATAGTAGATCACTATTCACCCGTGACAGACAAACCCTATCAGCCGCCAAATGAACAGTAATGAATAGTAATGAACAGTAATGAATAGTAGTGGGCTCCACTTTTACAACACTCCCCCTTGGAGACCACATGTCCCTAGATTGGTTGCTTCATTCAAACCTTGCTTGAAAAACCCAGTGGGAAAATCTATGCGAAGGAAAAAGAGTACAACGTGCATATGTCCTATGTTAGAGGACTCTTGAATGCTCCCCCTGATTTTGCATGCTCCAACTTGATTGCTTGCAGAGTTGTCGTAATCCGATGCCATGCATTAACTTTTGGAAAGTATATTTCGGCAATGATTTAGTGAAGAGATCTGCCAGGTTATCACTTGAGCGCTGTTGTCTGACTTTGATTTCTTGACTCTTCTGGATCTCATGTGTATAGAAAAACTTTGGTGATATGTGTTTGGTCCTGTCACCTTTGATATATCCTCCTGTGATCTGAGCAATACAAGCTACATTGTCCTCATTCAAAATTGTTGGAGTGTCTGTTGTTGAGGGTAGGGCACATGTGCTTCGGATGTGATGGATTACCGACCTTAACCAAACGCATTCACGACTGGCTTCATGGAGGGCAAGTATTTCTGAGTGATTGGAAGATGTGGCCACTAATGTTTGTTTTGTTGACCGCCATGAGATCGCAGTTCCTCCACATGTAAATACATATCCAGTCTGTGATCGTCCTTGATGTGGATCAGAGAGATATCCTGCATCAGCATAACCAATAATACTCTGGGCGTTGGTCGATTCACTGGAATAGAATAACCCCATGTCTGTTGTCCCACGAAGGTATCGTAGAACATGTTTGATGCCGGTCCAGTGTCGCCATGTTGGAGCAGAACTGTACCTTGCTAACAGATTGACTGAGAATGATATGTCTGGTCTGGTACATTGTGCTAGGTACAATAAAGCACCTATGGCACTAAGATATGGTACTTCTGGACCAAGGACCATTTCATCATCCCCTTTTGGACGATATGGGTCTTTCTTAGTGTCAAGCGATCGAACGACCATTGGAGTGCTAAGTGGATGGGCTTTATCCATGCCAAACCGTTTCAATACTTTCTCAGTATAAGCAATAATCTCGTTGGCATAATGCTCGATCTTTCAGTCGAGACAAATATTTCTGGAACTCTTGAGAAGCTTTAATGTGTTTGCAAACATATTAATGTACTCACTGAGGCAATTTAGGCATATTAGTATTGAGTACGGATTTTATGCTTTAGGCATATGTCATTCAGGGACTTGCTTCATGCAATTTCAATCCTTTCAAGGATTTTGTTTAAAGGGATTAAACTTTATGACACATTATATAGCTTTAACCCAGCTATTTATACATCTTTAGGGAATCACTTCAGGTGATATGCTCTGTGCATTTAATAACCCTTAAAGATAACATGTTGGTCTCCGTAAATGTGCAATAAGGGGGGGCACAATTAATTTGGATATGGAGAAAACCCAACATTCCTTGTTTCTGCCAGAAACATTGTGTCATACAAAGTAGGTATATTCCCTTTTATTCCGAACACCCAAGTATAACTTTCAGTATTAACAAATTTTGGGGTTTGTACTGTGGGTTTGTTCTTTCACGTTCATTCTCATCTATAATGGAATTGCCTCATTCCATTTTGGCCAATAATATTGTCGACATTTAATAATTGAACGTGGTTCCAATCAACACAGCCCATTGATGATTTGAGTAGCTACTCCAAAATCAAAATTTGTCATTCATCAATTCATGATCCCACCATTCTCATGTGCATGCGCATGCATCAATTATAAGCATTTCTTTGCTTTTTGGGTACCCAAGCCACTGCAGGGGGCTTTTATTATGTGAGAATGTGGATTATAACCTCCAATGGAGCGTTATGTTATAGTAGGGCGTGGATAATCTCCATTTAGGGAGTTGGAACATTTAGAACCATATATCTGTCATGCTGCAGGCATGCTACAGATTAATATATATACATGTCAATTAATTTCTGGGACTTTAACCCATACAATTTGCAACGCATTAGGCGTGCACAATATCAATATTGACATGTCAAGGGATTGTCCTTTCGGGACTTCAATCCACATCATTTGCTACGCAACAGGCGTGCATCATATTGATCACTGCTATACCCATATTTTGTTCTTATGGGACTTTAATTTGTGCAGTGTATTATCAATGTATCCAACTTGCAATTTGTAAAATTTGCATTAATAATTCATGGATACATACAAGCCATTCTTTTGGAACAGACTTATCTCCCCATTTGGTTACCTTTCAAGATAAAATATCAAATAAGTATATAAGCATAAAATAACACAAGTATTGCTTACATCCTTAGGTGGGAGAAACTTTTCTCAAGTATCATTCAAGCTTGTATCGGCCCAGTAAATGTAGTGCTTGATGATCTAGTTATATCCTGCAAGAGCAAAATCACAATTCTTTTCTCTGTCAATAACTCTCAGAGTTAGGATCACTTCATGGATTCTTTCTTCAGATGTTCATTCTAAAGAAATAAAATCTCTTATGAACAGAGAGCTGCAAAAGAGAAAAAATGCAAAAAAAAATTGTGATGTTGATGCAAGATAAGGTAAGCAATCAGGGAAGGAAGCTGGTGGGAGCAGACAAGCAGCTCATCAATCAAGGAAGGAAGCTGGTGGGAGCAGAAAACAAGCTCTCAATTCTCCTAGTCTAGAAGGACCTCAGGAGATTAGAGCACAAGGCCGCCTTCACAATTCCCTGATCTTGCAGAAACATGATCATGGATAGTCTTGCTTCCTGAATGGATGATCAGAGATAGTCTTGCTTCTCAGGCATATTAAGTGCTTAATGATAAGAAAAACAAGTAGATATAGCATCATTTTGTATGGGAAAACTGGATGTCTTCTACAAAGAAAATTTCGTTAGTAACACATTTATACACAAATACAATGAATAGGTAGAACCGGTGAATTTCAAATTAACCATAGGAAAATTGCGAGATTCTCGGGATACTTTTGAAAAAGTAGCTCCGTGAAATCCGTAAAGCAAGATCGGCTTTGAAAATAATACTTGAAAACGCCGAAAGTGCCGACAGGCATTATCAGAGGCCACGTGAAGTTTTGGACTCTTTCGAAAGAAAAAGATAATGTGGGGATTCGAGAAGATATTGGAATCCTGAAAAGTTGCCACATTTTCGTCTATAGATATTGCCTTTGCAAAACTTGATTGAGCAACTGCGTTTCAACTCAACTTTGTTTCAACTCAACTTCCTTCATTTTCTGAAACTTTAGTTTTGTAAGACTTTCTTTGAAACCTTCTTAAAATGGCTTCCTCTTCTTCCTGCCCAAATAATTTCAATTTAAATGATGCTCCCAAAACAACCAGTGACGCCAAAGTTTGGCGTCCATCCTTTGTATCCCAAAATCGTCATCTCACAGTTAATGATTCTGTGATGATGAATGATGCTACTGCTGTCACAGTAGCTAGAAATTTCATTATTCCAATGGATGAAATGCTGTTGACAGGGAGGTCTGAGGAAGAGGCTATTGAGGACTCAATGGCTTTTAGCATTCAGAGTGCTGCTTCTGTTTCTAACTTGGCTGATCGTTTGCGTGTTAGAGCAAACGAGGTTCAGAAGCTAACAACTGAAAATTATTCTCTTCAAAGAATGCTTCATGAGTCTCAAAAAGAGGTTGAGAAACTCAAAGGAGAGAATAATTCCTTGTTGAAACTGGTGAGTTCGTACTCTGCTGATACACTGAGAAAGCTAGACATGCTGCAGGTCTCAAATGAAAGAATTTTGGGAGACCATGAGAGGCTCATGGCTAGGCTTAAGAGGCGCCGTCCTCTTCCTTCAGAGGCTTCCAGAACATAATGTAATTTTATAGATTTTACAGGGCCTGCACTTTCATTGCAGGTGTGTAAAAATCTATCTGTTGTATGTTCATTTCCTTTTATAATAATAATTGCGCACATTCTTAAACTTGCATATGTGGTTTGTACGTCTTTTCAAAATGACGGTCTGGAACCTTGTGCCTTATAGGTTCAAATAACCACATCAAATCTCTCATATTTCCATGCATGTGAGCCCAGAATTTTTGGTCTGAGTTAAACCCAAACTCATAATTTATTCGCCATTTTCAAATGGACATGAAATATGAATTGAATAAAAGCTACGATAATATCTCAATATAGTAGTGAAGAACATTAACTACTATATACCCACAACTTCAAGTTTTAGGATCTCTCATATATTTGGATCCATGGGCTTCCGCCCCAGATGTAACAAAATATGTGGGGAGCCTCAATTCATCATTTGATTTTTATACTGATATTATCCATTTCACGGTGTATTCTTAACCACCGGATTCACAAAATATATTTCTTCCTTGAGGTGTCGATTATAACAAAATCGAACTTTATTAAATTCATCATTCTCTTATGCCAAGAAAATTTGTGGTGTACCA
>NC_047654.1:10954520-10955122 GCF_902201215.1 Prunus dulcis
TTACAACATATACACATATTTCATAAGATTTTCCACATTTAAATCTTTGGGCTTGTTCTAGTATGCATATAATGAACAAAAAACTTTTTGAGTCGAAACAAACAAACTCATGATGACATCAACTAATTCTTAGTCTAATGACATAATATTATTGAAATAGTCCTAAGTTTGAATCGTCACTTCCCTATTAATAAATAGTTAGATAAATTATTATTTGGTTTAGTGACACTCAGTCCCCACTTTATTGAAGGAGATCCTAAGTTTAAATATCATAGAACATGTTGTTGAATAAAAAATAAAAATAAAAATCTACCTAAACTACAAATAATCTAAATAGTGCAAGGATGCATTCGCTTTGAATGATTAAGAAGATGATGGGGTAGGATGGGTTTAAAAAAATAAATTCTGATGAAGGATTGAGTTGAGGGTACGAGGGATATTGTATTACCAAATACCAAAGCCTTATATATAAGCCTCAGACTTTGTTTAGATGATGGGACGATGAGTGTGAAAACTTGAGCTAATAAACAATTGCAAGTTATCAAGTCTGCTTCTGCAAACAACTACAAACACTCATCTTTGTCCTCATCAAGCCATGGATT
>NC_047654.1:10955222-11071284 GCF_902201215.1 Prunus dulcis
CCAGTGCTTTCTTCTCCCAGGGACGATGCAATCCAACTCCACCGCGCCTTCAAAGGGTTTGGCTGCGACACGACCACCGTCATCAACATCCTCGCCCACAGAGACGCAACGCAGCGAGCCTACCTCAAGCAAGAGTACAAAACCATGTACCATGAGGAGCTCAGCAAGCGCCTCTCCTCAGAGCTCAGCGGAAACACCAAGAAATCGGTCTTGCTCTGGATGCACGACCCAGCAACGAGAGACGCCACCATAATCAGGCAGGCTCTGGGCGGAGAAGCTGTTGTTGATCTCAAAGCAGCCACCGAAGTCATCTGCTCAAGAACCCCATCTCAGATCCTGCAATTCAAGAATATCTACTTTGCAACTTTTGGGGTTTATCTGGAGCACGATATCGAGTTTCAGGCTTCTGGGGATCACAAAAATTTGCTGCTTGCTTATGTTGGGACGCCGAGGTATGAGGGTCTAGAAGTTGACAGAGCGACGGTGGAGTACGACGCCAAGGCTCTGTTCAAGGCAGGGGAGAAGAGGTTGGGGACGGATGAGAAGACCTTCGTACAGATTTTCAGTGGGAGGAGCAGCGCCCATTTGGCTGCTGTGAGTGCTGCTTACCATAGCATGTATGGGAGTTCACTGGAGAAGGCTGTGAAGAAGGAGACTTCTGGGTATTTTGAGCATGCTCTTTTGACCATTTTGCGCTGCGCTGAGCATCCTGGGATGTATTTTGCCAAGGTTCTGCACAAGGCTATGAAGGGTTTGGGCACAGATGACAGTACTCTTTTGAGGGTGATTGTTTCAAGGGCTGAGATTGATTTGCAGTTCATAAAGGCAGAGTACAGGAAGAAGTATGGCAAGACTTTGAATGATGCTGTTCATTCAGAGACATCTGGGAATTACAGGGCCTTTCTTCTGGCTCTTTTAGGCCCCAATCATTAGGCCGAATATGAATAGTTGCTGGGCATGTAAGGGGCTTTTCTGGGTAAGATTGTAGGTTTTAAATTCTGTGTTTTTTTAGCTATGACTCTTTTTTAGTCATTTTCAGAACCTTGAAATTGGGGAAGGTAGATGTGTGGAGCATGATCAGAAACTATGGCATGAGCAGCAAGTTGTTGTTCCTTTGTTTGAAATGCTTACTGTTTCATGCCTGAAAGATTGTGTAGAGAGCTCCATAAATTTCCCAACGTTGCTTTGCATTTGTAGGTTTGAAGTTGTGCAATGATATGTACAAAAAGATTGTGAACCAAAATTGACACCGACCACCCATGGTAGTGGGGGTCAATTTTATTTCTTACCCAACAAGTATCACCGCGGTTTAACAGTGGCAGAGCCACGTATGAGGCCTTGAAGGCTTACCACCTACCACCTGAGTTTTCTGTAAGGGGGCAGACCAGCTGTTTGATAAAGTATCCAACCAAACCCACAATCTCCTTACAACGAGTTCACGTGAGTAGGCTATACAATAATAGCAACTAGTCTCTTGGCATATGCTCACGCATGTGCCAATTGGTTTTATTTTTTATTTTTTATTTTATTTTTAGAGTAAAAATAATATAGTAGTTATGTTCTATAAAAATATGATTTATGTTGTAAAACTATAGAGAAATTGGAGAGAAAAATGGAGGAAGCAGAATAGAGGAAGCAGAGGAAAACCAATCTCATTATTGGAGGTTTTTCAGTTCTTTTCAATTACAGAGGGATATGTTCTATTTGTAGGCGGAGCCTTCCAACATGTGGGCTCCACCTTCTTATAATTTACAACACTCCCCCTTGGAGACCACAAATGGTATGGAATATGTCTCGTTAAAAACCTTGCCAGGAAAAACCCAGTGGGATAAAAACCTGGTCGAAAGGAAAAAGAGTACATAACCATGCATAACATAAAATTCTATATATATGGACATGCGTGCGACACTGCCTCATTAAAACCTTGTCAGGAAAAACCCAGTGGAATAAAAAACCGGACGAAGGAAAAAGAGTACAGTGTGGAAAGGTCTGTATTGATGGCACGCTCCTCCTGATGCTTGGCAGAATATCGTGAAGTCATACTGTTGATCATCTTTCTGAATATCATAATTGACACTGCTTCTGTGAGTCAATCTTGAGCGACACTGCCTCATTAAAACCTTACCAGGAAAAACCCAGTGGGATAAAAACTTGGATGAAGGAAAAAGAGTACAGTGTATGAAAGTCTTTATGAATACCATGTTCCCCCTGATGAATATCTCCCCCTGAAAACTTCATGACTAGCTGTTTCCAGTAAGCGACCATAGAGATTTTAGGTCCCATATCTCACATCATCCCAAAATGATGGTGATGGAGTTGAGCTCTATCTGGAAAATACGATGTCCGGTCCAATATACTTCCGGAAAATCCTTAAAGTGTCCAACGGATAATCCTCATAAAAATGCTTCAATACTTTCTTAGTATAAGCAATAATCTCGTTGGCATAATGCTCGATCTTTCAGTCGAGACAAATATTTCTGGAACTCTTGAGAAGCTTTAATGTGTTTGCAAACATATTAATAATCAATATACTCACTGAGGCAATTTATGTACATTAGTATTGAGTACAGATTTTGTGCTTCAGGCACATGTCCTTCAGGGACTTGCTTCATGCAATTTCAATCCTTTCAAGGATTTTGTTTAAAGGGATTAAACTTTATGACACATTATATAGCTTTAACCCAGCTATTTATACATCTTTAGGGAATCACTTCAGGTGATATGCTCTGTGCATTTAATAACCCTTAAAGATAACATGTTGGTCTCCGTAAATGTGCAATAAGGGGGGGCACAATTGAATTTGTAGATATGGAGAAAACCCAACATTCCTTGTTTCTGCCAAGAAACATTGTGTCATACAAAGTAGGTATATTCCCTTTTATTCCGAACACCCAAGTATAACTTTCAGTATTAACAAATTTTGGGGTTCGTACTGTGGGTTTGTTCTTTCACGTTCATTCTCATCTATAATGGAATTGCCTCATTCCATTTTGGCCAATGATATTGTCGACATTTAATAATTGAACGTGGTTCCAATCAACACAGCCCATTGATGATTTGAGTAGCTACTCCAAAATCAAAATTTGTCATTCATCAATTCATGATCCCACCATTCTTATGTGCATGCGCATGCATCAATTATAAGCATTTCTTTGCTTTTGGGTACCCAAGCCACTGCAGGGGGCACTGCAGGGGCTTTTATTATGTGAGAATGTGGATTATAACCTCCAATGGAGCGTTATGTTATAGTAGGGCGTGGATAATCTCCATTTAGGGAGTTGGAACATTTAGAACCATATATCTGTCATGCTGCAGGCATGCTACAGATTAATATATATACATGTCAATTAATTTCTGGGACTTTAACCCATACAATTTGCAACGCATTAAGCGTGCACAATATCAATATTGACATGTCAAGGGATTGTCCTTTCGGGACTTCAATCCACATCATTTGCTACGCAACAGGCGTGCATCATATTGATCACTGCTATACCAATATTCTGTTCTTATGGGACTTTAATTTGTGCAGTGTATTATCAATGTATCCAACTTGCAATTTGTAAAATTTGCATTAATAATTCATGGATACATACAAGCCATTCTTTGGAACAGACTTATCTCCCCATTTGGTTACCTTTCAAGATAATATATCAAATAAGTATATAAGCATAAAATAACACAAGTATTGCTTACATCCTTAGGTGGGAGAAACTTTTCTCAAGTATCATTCAAGCTTGTATCGGCCCAGTAAATGTAGTGCTTGATGATCTAGTTATATCCTGCAAAAGCAAAAATCACAATTCTTTTCTCTGTCAATAACTCTCAGAGTTAGGATCACTTCATGGATTCTTTCTTCAGATGTTCATTCTAAAGAAATAAAATCTCTTATGAACAGAGAACTGCAAAAGAGAAAAAATGCAAAAAAAAAAAATTGTGATGTTGATGCAAGATAAGGTAAGCAATCAGGGAAGGAAGCTGGTGGGAGCAGACAAGCAGCTCATCAATCAAGGAAGGAAGCTGGTGGGAGCAGAAAACAAGCTCTCAATTCTCCTAGTCTAGAAGGATCTCAGGAGATTAGAGCACAAGGCCGCCTTCACAATTCCCTGATCTTGCAGAAACATGATCAGGGATAGTCTTGCTTCTTGAATGGATGATCAGAGATAGTCTTGCTTCTCAGGCATATTAAGTGCTTAATGATAAGAAAAACAAGTAGATATAACATCATTTTGTATGGGAAAACTGGATGTCTTCTACAAAGAAAATTTCGTTAGTAACACATTTATACACAAATACAATGAATAGGTAGAACCGGTGATTTTCAAATTAACCATGGGAAAATTGCGAGATTCTCGGGATACTTTTGAAAAAGTAGCTCCGTGAAATCAGTAAAGCAAGATCGGCTTTGAAAATAATACTTGAAAACGCCGAAAGTGCCGACAGGCATTATCAGAGGCCACGTGAAGTTTTGGACTCTTGCGAAAGAAAAAGATAATGTGGGGATTAGAGAAGATATTGGAATCCTGAAAAGTTGCCACATTTTCGTCTATAGATATTGCCTTTGCAAAACTTAGTTGAGCAACTGCGTTTCAACTCAACTTCCTTCATTTTCTGAAACTTTAGTTTTTGTAAAACTTCCTTTGAAACCTTCTTAAAATGGCTTCCTCTTCTTCCTGCCCAAATAATTTCAATTTAAATGATGCTCCCACAACAACTAGTGACGCCCAAGTGTGGCGTCCATCCTTTGTATCCCAAAATCGTCATCTCACAGTTAATGATTTTGTGATGATGAATGATGCTACTGCTGTCACAGTAGCTAGGAATTTCATTATTCCAATGGATGAAATGTTGTTGACAGGGAGGTCTGAGGAAGAGGCTATTGATGACTCAATGGCTTTTAGCATTCAGAGTGCTGCTTCTGTTTCTAACATGGCTGATCGTTTGCGTGCTAGAGCAAACGAAGTTCAGAAGCTAACAACTGAAAATTTCTCTCTTCAAAAAATGCTTCATGAGTCTCAAAAGGAGGTTGAGAAACTCAAAGGAGAGAATAATTCCTTGTTGAAACTGGTGAGTTCGTACTCTGTTGATACACAGAGAAAGCTAGACATGCTGCAGGTCTCAAATGAAAAAATTTTGGGAGACCATGAGAGGCTCATGGCTAGGCTTAAGAAGCGCCGTCCTCTTCCTTCAGAGGCTTCCAGAACATAATGTAATTTTATAGATTTTACAGGGCCTGCACTTTCATTGCAGGTGTAAAAATCTATCTGTTGTATGTTCCTTTCCTTTTATAATAATAATTGCGCACATTCTTAAACTTGCATATGTGGTTTGTTCGTCTTTTCAAAATGACGGTCTGGAACCTTGTGCCTTATAGGTTCAAATAACCACATCAAATCTCTCATATTTCTATGCATGTGAGCCCAGAACTTTTGGTCTGGGTTAAACCCAAACTCATAATTTATTAGCCATTTTCAAATGGACATGAAATATGAATTGAATAAAAGCTACGATAATATCTCAATATAGTAGTGAAGAACATTAACTACTATATACCCACAACTTCAAGTTTTAGGATCTCTCATATATTTGGATCCATGGGCTTCCGGCCCAGATATAACAAAATATGTGGGGAGCCTCAATTCATCATTTGATTTTTATACTGATATTATCCATTTCACGGTGTATTCTTAACAACCGGATTCACAAAATATATTTCTTCCTTGAGGTGTCGATTATAACAAAATCGAACTTTATTAAATTCATCATTCTCTTATGCAAAGAAAATTTGTGGTGTACCACAATTTGCAATAATACCTCAAAGGTTGTCCATTTAATTGTTGGAACTTCAGGTTCTCAACACTGTTAAATTTTGAACTTCAGGCCAAAATCACATATTCTCATGGTATGGACATTTTTATAATTTTCTGTACATATTTCGGGACTTCAAGCCCTTACATAATTGTCCATATTTTGAGGAACTTCTGGCATCTCATTTACTTTGCTCATCCATGAGTTCAAGGAACTACAGGTTCCCTTTTTGTATATAGTGACGGTTTACCCAAAATGGTTAATATTTATGCATACGTCACTATTCATGTGAATAGTACTATTCATCAATCATGAATACATACCTATTCATATGTGTAGTACATTTGCCAGTACAGTTATTATTCATGTGTACGGCACTTTTAACCAATACGGTACTGTTACATCATTAAGGAAACCCAGGTCCTTATTCACATGTCAGGGATCAAGGACCCTTAAGTCAGATCACATGTTTACAAATATAGTACCGGAGAGACTGCCAGCTCTCATATCAATATCATCATCAAGGATCTTCAAGTCCTGATGTAAATGTATGATGAGGATCAAGGAACTTCTGGTCCTGATCTGTATACTGTAAAAAACTCATCATACAGCACAATTAATCCATAAAATAAATTTACTGGTAAATAAATTACTTGTATGGACGTTAATCCCGCACCATACTTTAAATGTGCGGTAAAGTAAACGTGCTTGTATGGGCACTAATTCTGTTCCATACATTTAAATAACAGTAAAGGCGTGGACGATAAACCCGCACCACCCTTTAAAGTAGGTTAATTTGCTGTAAAGTAAATTCACAAATTAAATTGCTGTATGGACGTTAATGCCGCACCATACTTTAAATGACAGTAAAGGAGACAGAGGAATAACCACATAGTGTTGAGTTGAAAAATTTCAGAAATAAAATGAGAGACTATCGTGCTGATAACGTGTTATAAAATAACCTGAGATATGTGCGGATATTTTGAGTTGTACATAAAGTAGATGAGACACAGCATTTAACGAGGTTCGGCTATGCCTACGTCCTCGGAGAGCAGCAGCAGTAACTTTTTCACTATAAAATGATATGGCTACAACTTTAGTGTTTACAACATATGTGGCTCACTGAAGGTTCTCTCTAGGAAAATTTCTCTCTGCTTTCTCTTCTCTCTTTTCTTTCCTTTTTTTTCTTCTTCTTTTTCTTTCCGTTTCTCTTCTTATTTATAGGCTGAGAAAATCACTATTCATCACTATTCACCCGTGACAGACAAACTCTAGCAGCCGCCAAATGAACAGTAATGAATAGTAATGAACAGTAATGAATAGTAGTGGGCTCCACTTTTACAACACTAATCACATTTATTATTTGCCAAACATTATTTATTAAATCACTAAATCAGTGAATAACGTGACCTAGTTTATGTCTTAAAAAGTTCATAAATAAAACAATGAAAAGACAAAGAAAGCCACCCATTCTCACGTCAGCCACACGACCTTATCACCACCACCACCAACGTTCTTTCTCAACACGAAAATGCTTCAACACCCTCCTCCTCTTCTTCTAGCCACCGACCGACAGACAGTGATCTCAATCTTCATTAAGTACCTTCTCAAACCACCAAACCCAAGTACACTTTTCTTTCTTCTTCCATTTTAACACCAAAAGCTTCACAGTTTTGATTTGACCGCCATGGAATTGGACAACCACCACCACTACAAACTGATCAAGCCACCCCACGTCGCCATTGTCCCTACCCCAGGCATAGGCCACCTCATCCCCCCTCGTCGAACTAGCCAAACGACTCGTCGTCCACCATAGCTTCACCTTCACATTCATCATCCCAAACGGCGGATCGCACTTGGCACCTCAAAAGAAAGTCCTTGAAGCCCTAGATCCCCAAGCCATATCACACATCTCCTCCCTCCTGTGAGCTTCCATGACCTCCCTGAAGACGTTATGGTCGAAACCAAAATCTCCCTCACCTTGACTCGGTCCCTCTCGGCTCGACCCAACTCGTTTAAGGTCCTGGCCGAGTCAACTCGGCTAGTGGCACTTGTTGTTGATCTTACATAATATATCCATGATATTTTATAGAATGGGTTAATCGTTTTATTAGTCCCTGAATTTAAACCCGATTTGTATTTGAGTACCTCAATTTCCAAAATGGTTTCCGTAGTCCTTTAACTTTAGTTCCGTTAGGACAAATGGTCTTGCTGTCAATTTTCTTAACTTTTCTGTTAAGTGCAGGGACAAAATGATATTTTTGTATCAAAATAGATTAAATATGAATAAAAATTTAAAAAACTAAAAAATTAAAATTAAATTCTCTCTCCCATCTATCTCGATTTCTCCTCCCCCTTAAACTTGATTTTTTTTTTTGGGGTGGTTTTTTATTTGATTTTCTTTTGTTGTTATTTTAAAGATATGATTTTTTATTCATTTTTTTGGTTTTAATATAAAAATTCCATTTTGCCCCTATATTTAACAGAAAAAGTTAACAAAATTGACGGCAGAACCATTTGTCCAAACGAAACTAAAGTTAAAAAACCACGGAAACCATTTTGGAAATTGAGGTACTCAAATATAAATCGAGTCAAAATTCAAGGACTAATAAAATAATTAACCCTTTACAGAATTGTACATTAATAAGAAATAGTAACTAGACAAAACCTAGTTGCCAAATATCATATTGGAAGAAATTGACGATAGAGATGCAGTGGGTGAAATGTATCTATCGAATGTATCTTTATCATCAATTGTGATTAAAGCGGTTGGAATACTTGTCCTTATTCAATTAAGGACCCAATTAGAGGATGATGATGGTGATTAAAAATATAATAGTAACAATTTGTTAACGGAATTTATTACCGAGAATGAAATGGAGTAACTATAGTGGGACAATGTGATATAACTCGTATACGTGATATATAATATAAGCAAATATTTATTAATATTATACACTTTTAATCTTAACGCTATATTATAACACATATCATAAAATCTTATTCGAGTACCACACAATAATTTCTTAACGGGTGAGTATCACATGCCTCCATGTGTCCAAAACCAGTTATGCATATTGGTAAAATGTCGGTTAAAATGGCAATTGGGACCAAGTTGTTCTTGTAGAAGGCCATTCTTGACACACATCTAGGTCGGTAAGCCCCTTAAATTTTTGACCAGTGACCTATCAGGATCAGTGTCCTCCTCATCAAATACATGACAAAGTGAGTAAATGAGCTATAATTTGGGCCACGTACGAACTTCAAAACTTCAAAATTTCAAAACCCAAACAAACAAAAATCAATTAATTCTCACTATGAAGAAAATTTTGTATGTAAGAAGAAATCAATGAAGAAAGTCATTTTAGTCCTTTCCCTTGGGATCTAATCTCGCCCAAAATTGGTCAATTTGCAACAAGATTGGGCTTTTCATGATGTCCAAAACTCGACCCAAAAAGAAATAAATTGCTTTTTGGAAACTCTTTATCTTTTGGTTCCTCCAACATAACCTAATAATAGGCAGCATTTGAGGAAGAACAGAGAAAAGCATATACGTCCTTTTCTAGGCTTTGGAGTCGTGTTCTTGAAAAGGACTTGAGGGTTAATTTGTCATATCTAAATTGAGTGTATTTGAAATTAGAGATGCAAAGTCGGCAGATTAGAGACCAATCCAATACTTATCATGTGATTATACTACCGTAGCATTCTATAATTTCTCGATTTTTAAGGCCATATGTATTGACTTACGAAACACTTGTGAGATTCCAAAAAACAATTGTACATTTTGTTTAAAATCAACTAAAACTGTGACATACTTACATTTTTAATGGAGCCAAGAAAAGAATTAGTAGAGTTTACTAACTACATAATGAATTTAAACCAAAAAGTAAAGAAATCTCGCGTTTTTCACGTATTCCTAATTGGATTTAAGCAGATTGATGTGAGAGAGTGAAAAGTATATTAAGATTTGTATGCTTTTATAATGTTTGAAAGTCATATGTTCTTTCAATAATACCAAGGGCACAAAAGCTTTTAATTAATCACCAAATAATGGTAGGTAATCACTTTTATTAACGAGTAATCTTAAATAGTATCTATATCATACAATGAACAACAACAACAACAAAAGCTTATTCGATCACACACTAAAGCCAGTAGAAAATTAAATGGTTGTCTTCCTTAATTAAAATTGGAAATTTGTAATGAAGATGAAAGTAGTTTACGTGCGCATGATGTGAGTGATGATGTCAGATTTGAGAGGGAAATCTATTTTTTTAATTAAAAAAAAACTTTCTAGGGGTTTTGCTTTTGGTTAAAGTTAAAGATATCAAAGCAAAAAGAGACACAAAAAGCCACGCAGTCTCGGTCATTAGCCCATGACCTTATCATCCCACCAAAGATTCCCCATGACTTTATCATCCCACCAAAGATTCCACAAACCCATCAAATACTTCAACAACACAAACTCCTCCTTATAATGATCTCCATCTTTCTTCCATATCCCTTCATTTCAACACCTAAAAACCCTAGAGTTTACTTACACTACAATGGCTTTAGACACCCATGGCCAGCAGCAGAATCTGATCAAGCCACCCCATGTTGCCATTGTCCCAACTCCAGGCATAGGCCATCTCACTCCCCTCGTTGAGCTAGCCAAATTACTCCTCTTCCATCATAACTTCACCATCACTTTCATCATCCCAAACGACGGGTTGCACTTGGCACCCCAAAAGAAACTCCTTGAAGCCCTCGACCCTCAGGCCATATCCTACATCTTCCTCCCTCCTGTGTGCTTCGATGACCTCCCTGACGACGTTATGGTCGAAACAAAAATCGCCCTCACCTTGACTCGGTCCCTCTCTGCTCTGCGCGTCTCACTTATAGAACTAACCGAGTCAACTCGGCTGGTGGCACTTGTCGTTGATCTTTTTGGTGCCGATGCCTTTGATGTGGCCAATGAACTCCACGTGTCCCCTTACATATTTTTCCCCTCTTCAGCTTTGGGTTTGTCGCTTATATTTCATTTCCCACACCTTCACGAGACCACTACTTGTGAGTATAGGGACTTGCCGGAACCAGTCCAACTTCCGGGTTGTGTTCCCCTTCACGGTCGAGATTTTATGGACCCGGTTCAAGACCGGTCCAATGAGGCCTATAAAGTGATGGTTCGGATATGCAAGAAGCATAGGTCGGCTGCTGGGATTATGGTCAATAGCTTTGTAGACTTGGAACCAGGTGCTTTCAAGGCTTTCAAGGAACAAGGACAAGGTCTTCCACCGGTTTATCCGGTTGGACCAGTAATAAAGATCAGTTCAGCAGATGGGTTTGAAGGGAATGAGTGTTTGAAGTGGCTTGATAAGCAACCCAATGAGTCAGTGTTGTTTGTTTCATTTGGGAGTGGAGGAACGTTCTCACAAGAGCAAATGACTGAATTAGCCTTGGGACTTGAATTGAGTGGGCAGAGGTTTATTTGGGTTGTTAAGAGCCCAAATGAGACAGCTAAAAATGCAAATTATTTTAATGTGCAAGGCATTGAGGACCCTTCTGGTTTTTTACCACATGGGTTTTTGGAGAGGACGAAAGAGGTAGGCCTAGTGGTCCCATCTTGGGCCCCACAAGTCCAAGTGCTGAGTCACCAATCAACAGGTGGGTTTTTGACTCATTGTGGATGGAACTCAACATTGGAGAGCATTGTGCATGGTGTGCCTTTGATTGCTTGGCCACTCTATGCAGAGCAAAGGATGAATAGGGTGCTCCTTGTTGACGGTTTGAAGGTTGCTTTGGGTGTAAAATTGAATGATAAGGGGATAGTGGAGAGCCAAGATATTGCTAAGTATGTTAGGGGCCTAATTGAAGGTGATGAAGGGAAATTGCTAAGGAACAAGATGAAAGGGTATAAAGAGGCAGCCAAATTGGCTTTAAGTCAAGAAGGGTCTTCTACCAAGTCACTTGCTGAGGTGGCTCAGGTATGGAAGAGCCTCAAGATCTAATCCAACCTAATGTCTCAATTAATAATGGTTTCATTACAGATTGAATGAACATTTGTGGTTTCCTTGGCCTTTATCTTAATTGAAAATAATTTGTTATCTTTTCCCACTTCATTCTGTCATCAAAACATCACTTTCCATTATATGCATCGCTTTTGGATATGTAATTAACAAATAAATTATAGCTCATCATGGTATTTAGATTTGAGTTCTGACATAACATTCCAGGCAAAAGGCCCCATAGGCTTTAAAATTCATTTCCAGCGTCCAATTCTTTCACTCCAGGTTGAACTCATCTCTTCCCAAGACAAAATGAACTTGAACTCCTGTCGACGGGCTGTGACGTTAATAGTAACATGTTCATGTGTCTTGTTTTTTTTTAAAAAAAAAAAAAAATGATTCATCTATTAGTAGTCTTATAAAATATTTGATATCATTGTTGTTTCAAATATTCAAATACACGTGCCTTGTAAAATTATGTGATCCATCCATTTGTAGTCCTGTATGATATTTGATGATTGTTGTTTTAATGATTACTATACGTTAAAGTCCGTTATATAATTCATTACTAGCACATAATACGATAGCACCTAACCTAAATCCTAAATCCTCACTCTAAACCTCGTTACCAGGCCCTTTTTTTTTTTTTTTTTGGATTGAGAAGTTTTATGACTCCGTTCATAATTCAGCCAAAAAAGCTACTAGCCATAAAGGGCCAATACAAACTAGCCACAAAAAGACCATTACAATAACGGAATGGTTAAATATCAAAATTAAGAAAATTTGGTATGTCTCCACTAACGATAGGCAGAATCGAAGAAACTCTGGCATAGGCATCCCAACTAAGATTGCAAACTTAGAATAATAAAAAAGAGATAAAGCTTGAAAAAACCAAGCCATAACTATACAAATAAAACTCTCACCAAGGAGAGATGAAAAACTCTCACAAAAGGAGAGGTGAAAACTACACCGAGAATCCAAAGAGTCTCTGCAACTTATTCCAAACATAAAGAAATTGCAAAAAAGATGGTGGTGGAGATCCGACGCCGAAATGCAGGTGAAGATCTGACGCTGAGCCGCAGCCACCTGTAATGGTTGGATGAAAATCATAACAAAACTAAGATAAATAGGGAAAACCCTTTGTCTCTGAAAATGGGGAGAAGAGGTGGAAGGAGGAAGGGAGGAAGAGAAAAGGGGAGAGGGGGGAAGAACAATGGCTTACTCCCCCTCAAAGTAGAAATGACTCTGAGAGTGTTTTTTGGGACAAATGAGGCTAGGGTTTTATCTAATACCAACTTACAAAAGGTTATATGTGTAACAAGAAACCCACTCTTTCGTTACCAGGCCCTTAGTTTCAAGAAGATATTATGCTTAACATGACTTGTTAATTAAATTCTAAGAAAACTCTTACATGTATGACATTTTCTCTTTAAACCCCGCATTTTTCTTTGTTCACCCCAATAATTAAATTATTAAGCTCTAAATTTTATTATTGTGTAAAAAGACATAAAAAGGTCAACCAACTTAATATTAACCCTAGTACATCTATACACACACTCCATCACTCTTCATTTTAAGTTTTAGAAAAATACGAACTCTTATTGCCAAATTACTCTTCTCTTTAAAGATATAAAACATTGAGGAGCCTATCTCTTTAAAATATGTGTGGAAGCTTATGGAAATGCTTGTTGATTGCTTGGCTGCAATGATCTTAGTCTCTTCCCTTTGTTGATTGCTTGGCTGTTGATTACTTGGTTGTTCTAATTTTTTATTTACTTGACATCTTATGTGCTCAAAAGTAAACAGTAAATGATTACTGTACCTTCGTGTAAGTGAAATTTGTTCTTGCTGAGGTAAGTTGCACCTTCTTGTCTACAATGCAATTAAATATCTCCTCATTTAATTTCTAATTTAGAAATCTTTATTTGGTATAAGATCTCTTTCCATTGACAGTAAACAATATATTGTAATAGTTAGCAACTTTGTCTGTCTTGCAGCAAGCACATGGACCTTCATCTTCTTCTCAAAAAATAGGGGTCTTCTTTATCTTTTCCCCCACTATTCAGTTTAGATATATGTTTTTTCTATAGTTTGTAGTAGGAAGATAGTGGGGTGTAAATAGAAAAACTCTTTTATTTTATTTTATTTTTCCAACTTGGAGGGTGTATTTAAGGGTAGTTTGGAAAGATAGTGGGATTTTCTTAGAAATTGTGAAAATTTAAATAGAAGTTGACGTAAACTTAGAATATAAAATGAACAAAGAAAAATGTGAAGTTTAAATAGAAAATCTCTACATGTATTATGTTCTCATGACAGCTTGGACCAAAAAAAAAAAAAAAAAGGTTCGTCATATAGAAATGATGCCAATTCATCTAGAATTTTTAGAGGCTTTTGAAAGACATATTTCTGGGTGGACCCGTTCTGAGTCTAAACCGACCCGACTAAAACCCTGCCCCAACGTTTACCAAAACCCTACACGAAGAGGTTTTCGCTCCTCCCACCTCTGACCATCTTGGGCTCGAATTGGAGCTCCAGGGACTGTACGGACATGGAGAAACCTCTGGTGGAACTTGATAAAGGCACCACCTGCTCGTCGTGGAACTACTCCAGCCAGAGATTGGCCACTGGCTCAGTCGACGGAACCCTCGCCATCTTCGACACGCGCGACCCAGCTTCTTCCTCTTTCTCCTGCACTTCAAAATCGAAGGTCCCTAACTCCCGCCTGTTCCAATTATTTTCAAATATCCGGAATTGACACATTTCATTTTATTTTTTTTCCGTTTAATTTTTCAATTCCACTTGAAAGCTTGTGTTTTTGTGTTTAAAAATATTGCAATTGTGTTTGTTTTAGGTGCATGAGGCTGCTGGCATTGTGAAAATTGTTTGGGTTCCTCCAGAGTATGGTGATGCAGTGGCATGTGTTTGCGCAGATGGAACTTTGTCTCTGTGGGAGGAGGCTGCTGAAGGTATTTTCCTTGAATTTGTTATCTTTTCTAACCCAGCTTCCACAATTATCAACTTCGAACTGAATCAGTCTAATTTAGTTTATGGGATACTGACGAAAAGTTTTTTTATTTTTTTATTTTTTTACTGAGCATTGTATCTGATGAAAAATTAGGTTTTATTGTTGTCTAGATGCGCAACCTATTCAATGGAAGCTCTGCACAAGCTTTAAAAGTGGGTCCGCTCAACTGCTAGATACCCAATTTGGAGTCTCACCGTCAGGTTTAAAAATGGTTAGCTTTTATAGCTACTGTTCTGAAATCAAGTTTGGAAGTGACAAATGTTTATTGTCGTACTAATTTTTTCATTCATTTCTTCTAATATCATTTAGGATGCCATGTATATTCAGTTGGTGCCCTTGTAGAAAATCTGTGCAACATACTATGGTCATCATTTGCCATGTGAGAATGAAATGTCATGAACTGTAATTTGTTTCATTTTATAGGTTACTGCATATTCTGATGGCCATGTCAAGGTTTATGAGCTACTAGATCCCTTGGATCTGAAGAATTGGCAACTTCAGGTGATCATTTATCTGATTCAGTCTAATAACATACTACAGCCTGGAAATAAGTCTTGTTGTTGTGTTATAGTATTATTATGCAGCCCAAATTAATGCTGAAATTTGCAAATTATGTTAGTTCTGTACAAAATTGAAACATTATAGGTAAATTCTAGTTTTATGTCTTATAAGATTATTGGTGTTTTCCCCTTCTTATAAAATGATACATTGTTCTCGTGCATATAAAAAAGACAACAGAGGTATATATATTTGAATGTCTATTTCCCTATTTTTTCATCTAGTTGTATGTTTTAGTGCCACGACTTAGAATGAATGGACCATGAGCTTGTGTTGTGTTGCTCGTTCTCTCTTATTTGTGGGTCTTTTTCTCTTGTACGCTCTCTTGTCATGGTTGTACCCTTTTACTTTTTATGACATCTCTCCAGTTGAACCATGATAAATCATCTCCTGTGCTATTAACTCCCTATATTATGCAGATACCAACTCCAAAGCCAACCTGCATAAAGCAGAAAGATTCATTACAGATTTTTACAGTTTGAAACTGCTCTGTAACCTTATCTTTTCATGATTTTTTTGCCCAGGCTGAATTTCAGAATGTTATTGATTCAGTGTCTACGTTTGGGAAAGCCATGTGCTTAGCTGCATCTATATCTTGGAATCCACAAAGAGGAGAGAGCCAGGAATCCAGCTTTGTTTTGGGTTTCAATTCAAACACACCACAACTTAATTCTTCCAAGGTATTCTAAATTCTGTTTAATCCTGTTTCCTAATCAATTATCATTAATTTTATGTGGCTTGTCTCCTTCAATACACAACTTTCTCTTTTCTGCAGTATATTTTGAAACCATGGTATCATTTCAGATCTAGAACCTAGGTCAACTTGTCAAAAATGATATTGTACATAATCTTATGATATTATTTTACAGGTATGGGAATTTGATCAGGCTCATCAAAGATGGCTCCCAGTTGCAGAGTTGGCTTTGCCTGGTGACAAAAGTGATCAGGTCTATGCTGTTGCATGGGCACCAAACATTGGCAGGTAGGGAATTGTCTAATTGCTCATGCAAGCACTGTTGAGCAATTGGTGGGAATCTGAAAATATTGTTTTCTGTCATCATATAAAATTCAAGGTTCTGCCTGTCTTAAAATTTGAAGGAAAAATGGCCTCATTCCATTTTATATTAGAGAGTAAAATTGTATAAATTTCATTCAGGCCCTATGAGGTAATTGCTGTTGCCACTGACAAGGAAATAGCAATATGGCATCTTGGATTAAACCCTGACTCAGATGGAAGGCTCTCATTGGAGAAGATTGCACAACTTTCAGGACACAACGGCGAGGTATCCATACTAACTATTGAAAATGTTATCGATCATTTCATTTTGGAGCACAAAATCCTTACTGTTAATCTGATCATGAAAAAGTGGAATTATAACAGTATGTATGTTGGAGTGATACAATTGTGGAGCCTTAGTAGCACAGTGTGAATTATCTAATGAAAGCAAGGCTGTGAATCTTCCTAATTGATTAAAGTCCTTCATTTTATGATTAGGTCTGGCAGATGGAATGGGACATGAGTGGGATGACATTGGCGACCACTGGGAATGATGGGGCAGTACGGTTGTGGCAGTCTAATTTGAACGGCGTTTGGCATGAAGAGGCTACATTTGAACCCACTTCCTAGTCCCTTGCGACCTCTGTTGCTACATGTTAAAATGGCAAATTCTCTGTTTTACGAGAAAACACAGTTTGTAATCTCATGGTAACATGGTTGCCCTACTTAGTTTTAGATCACTAGGTTTAAGCACTGTGCGGCAACCCAAGATCAGTAAGAATGAAGATTTGTGATTGTAACTTTACACATTGGTTCAAATTTTGAAATTTTGTTGGTGAATCTTTGTCAGCTTTGCGCTATCACCATTGTATTATGTATGCATGACAAAAAGTGACATGTCATTTTTATAGAAGCGAAAAAGAGGAAAACAAATGAAAATAAAGGAGGAGGGAATCACCAGTCAATTGACTCAATTATGAAAAATATACTCAGAAAATAAAATTGAATGAAGATAATCGACAGCTATCTGGCCTTTCTTGTGTTTTGTGTTCTCGTTTTTATTGGTCCCTGAATTTGTTGAAATTCTTCGTTCTCAAACCCTCAACTCAATTAATCAGTTAATGTAAGTCTTTAATCTTTTGATCCACACATCAATTTAGTCACTACCGGCAATACTTTCGTTAAAGTCTCAACCATCCAATATAAGTCATTGATTTCCGAATTTAGGAACTTTTAAAAGTGAACCATTTATGAAAACAAAACCCCGTTTTTTTTTTATTTGGTTGGGCAAGGGTTGGGTTATGTTATCAACTATATATTTTTTTTGGGTAAATACTATAAGGTGTCCAGGTCAGCTTGCGGGCACCTCGACTAATCCCCACTAGTGGAACTGAGCCTGCCGTTGACCACCAGGTGTTGCAACTGTTGAGACTCGAATTGAGGAGCAAACCCAACTGAATCCCAAAGCCTTAACCAATGTCACCACCACGACTCTAATATTATGGTGCTTCATATGAGCATTATCATATGGAGCACCATAATATTAGAGCCGTGGTGGTGACATATCATATGGAGCACCATAATATTAGAGTTGTGGTGGTGACATTGGCAACTTTTTCTGGACTTGACAACTTGCAGAACAATTGACTAATGAGCACCTCATCCTCCTCTGTTTCTGACTCTCTGCGTGGATCACCTAGTTTTAACCATACATGGTGTTACATATGACTGGTTTGAAAATAATATTGATTCATCCGAACAAATAAGCAGGGCAACAACAATGGAGAAGAACAAAATTCCAAAGTTTGTGTTACAGGGGCTTCTGGATACATTGGTTGTTCCATTGTTTAAAAGCTTCTAGAGAAGGGCCATATTGTCCGTACCACTGAGGAACTTGGGTCTCTCTCTCTCTCAGAGCAAGTTATTGCTCTTCCAGGCCATTTAAGGGTGTGAGTTTGTTTTTCATGTGGCCACTCCAATGCAACATAACCCCAAAAGCTCTCAGGTCAGCCAGTCAGTCTCTCAACTTGAATATGCAGTACAAGGACACAGCTGAAGCTGCTGTTGCTGGGGTGAGGAACATTGCTGATTCTTGCATTCGATCAAACACCGGCTGATCGACACAGCAAGCATTTTTGCTTCGTCCACGAGGACAGAAGACGGGATTGGATTCAAACCCTGCTTGATGAATCATGTTGGACAGCTCTTGATGTCTCATTTACTAGTACTAGTGTTAGATTGTAGGGGAAACAAAGTGATTTTATTATATTTGATGGAAAATAGTACATAAGCTTGATGTAGGCTAATTGGCCTCTTTAATTTTTTGGTTTATTGGCCATCACACTTGCTTAGATTAGTTTGGGCTATTTGGCCCTTACACTTAAATTGATGAGATTATTGGCTCCTCAACATATAGGGATGGCAACGGGTCGGGTAGGGACTCGGTATGACAATACCATTCCCATTCCCGCTCCCGTCTCCGAACCCATCCCCATTTATTAGGTTTCGGGGAATCCCCGTTCCCGTCCCCATCGGGGGACTATTCTCCATACACGTCCCGAATTCCTGATTTTTTTACATAAAAAAATATTTATCATACATTTTAACATTAAGTTTCATATTAAATTTTCATTCAACACATCTAAATTAACTATAAAGTTCAACTCAACTATTCAAAATCACATCAATATGAAATTTCATAGAAAATTAGAAAAAATTAGAAGAGGGAAATTAACTTAAAGTTAAACATAAATATTATAATAATATATTTATTTATTTAAATATAAACATATATATTTTCGGGTGGGGTTCAAAAATGAGGACGTCAATACCATCTCTTCTCCATACCCGACCTCTACCCGACCTGTTGCCATCCCTAATCTCTATCAACATAGCTTTATTTGGGTAGCTCTTGGCTATATTAGTTTGGGAGTTCTTTTCAGTGGGCTCCACTTTGATTGGGAAGGCTACAAGTCAAGTCACCGACTTGGCTTTTTATTTCCAGCCACATGTTTAAACGACATAGTTGGAGAACTTCTCCACAATTCCGTACTGCATACTTTCTTGGTTTTTCTGGAACATTCTTCGATCTTTAATTGTGTTAGCCAACATTCCCTTCAAGCTTATAGCACTTTCTTCAAGCTTCAAGATTTTTTTATACAAATGTGTATTAATTTTAACAGCTACTGATTTTTTAATGGTACCTTTTCTTGCTCTCACTGTCTTACTCTCCAACTAATTAAGACTTAATTTGTAGTGCTCTATGATTAAAATTTTAATCACTGTGTTTGATTTTAATCTGGAAATGTGTTCAAGGACTATATCAAATCAAAGACATTAGCGGAGAAAGCAGTGCTGAGCTATAATGACTTTGATGGTGGTAAACTAGAAGTGGTAACACTTCCTTGTGGCTTGGTGGGAGGAGAAACTCTTCTTTCATATTTGCCTGGAAGCGTGGGAGTAGTTCTATCACAACTTACTAGGGACTTGCCTTCTTACAATGCACTAAAATTACTGCAAGAAATTACCGGTTCGGTTCCTTGTACACATTGAAGATGTCTGCCAAGCGCATATCTTCAGCATGGAACATTCATCAATGAGAGGTAGATTCTGCTGTGCAGTTGCCAATCCCACTATCAAAGAAATTGCAATTTACTTCCAAGAAAACTACAAGGAATACAAGATGAAGATAGCAAAAGAGTAAGGGATCCAACCTAATTTTCAATCTTCATAACTTTTATGAAAAATATGTCTAGTTTTGAACCTTTGGCTCTGCCAATGTTCCCATTTTCATAGATTTTATGATTCTGAATTCCATTTCAGATTGACTCAAGGACCAGAAGAAGGAACCAAACGTGACTTTACTAAGCTGGTGAAGATGGGGTTTGAATATAAGTATGGCATGAAGGATGTACTGGATGACAGTGTAGCATGTGGAAGGCTTTTCATTTGGAGCTCTTTTTCTCAGGTAATTTAATTAGCATCCCATTATGTGGGGATAGATATACTGATATAAAAGCTTGCAGCATTTTTCATTGTAACGTTTATATATGAGAAGTTAGGCAACAGTAGAATAAAACCAAACCCAGAAAAAAGGACATGTACAACTTAAGTGGGTCAGGCTTGGCTTAGCTTCCGAGTCCGCCAACCAAATTTTAGTGGACCATGTAGACTTCAACTCTTGTGATGAGAAGAATGATATGTGATCTTGTTGTGTGGACGAAAGACATTCCGCGTAAGCATCAATTGACAAAAGGAGTAACACTTATTGATCACATCTTATCTTTTGGGGGGACGAATTATAAAATGGGCACGCACCCAGATAGCATTCACTGAAAAAAGACGAAGGGGAACAATGGAGAAGAACAAAATTTCTAGAGTTTGTGTTACAGGGGGTGCCGGATTCATTGGTTGTTCGCTTGTTAAAAAGCTCCTAGAGCAGGGCCATACTGTCCATGCCACTCTGAGGAACTTGGGTCTCTCTCTCTCTCTCTCTCTCTCTCTCTCTCTGTGCGCATCTGTTATGCATGCTTGTATTTTGTATGTGCAACCCTCTTATGGTATCTTTTTACTCCTTATGTGCTGCAGAGGATGCATCCAAAGTAGGACTTCTCAAGTCCCTCCCTGATGCAGACACCAAACTGTCGCTTTTCCAAGCTGACATATATGACCCCAATGAGTTTCAACCCGCCATCCAAGGATGTGAGTTTGTTTTTCACGTGGCCACTCCGATGCAGCATAGCAACCAAAGCTATCAGGTTACACACTCATTCTAGCTATAACATATGGGATTGGACTTAATTAGTCTAATATCATGTTTGTAAGATAAGATGTTCAAACAAAATGGCTGGGATAACTTAGTCCAATTAGTACAATCTTGAACAACAATCCAATTCATTCTCGGGTGCGAAATGAAGCCTTGGTTTAATTCTTGTGTGATAGTTTGATTATTGAAATCTGGTGCTTGACAGTTTGAGAATTTGAACATACATGCAGTACAAGGACACAGCTGAAGCTGCTGTTGCTGGGGTGAGGATCATTGCCGAGTCTTGCATTCGTTCACAGACCGTTAAGCGACTCATCTACACTGCAAGCATCCTTGCTGCATCGCCGAGGAGAGAAGATGGGGTTGGATTCAAACCCTGCCTTGATGAATCATGTTGGACACCTCTTGATGTCTCACCTACTTATTCAACTGAATTTTCAATGGTACCTCTTCTTATTCTGTCCATGAAACTGGCTATTGAAATCAACCTTGTGTTTGATTAATTAATATTAATCCTTATGTTTGATTTTTAATATGGAAATGTGCTCAAGGGGTATATCATATCAAAGACATTAGCAGAGAGAGCAGTGCTGAGCTATAATGACATTGATAATGGTAAACTGGAAGTGGTAACGCTTCCTTGTGGCTTGGTGGGAGGAGAAACTCTTCTGCCATATTTGGCTACTAGTGCGGGAGTACTTATATCACAACTTACTGGGGACTCTTTTGGTTACAATGGATTAAAATTGATGCAAGAAGTTAACGGTTCGGTTCCTCTTGTACACATTGAAGATGTTTGCCAAGCACATATCTTCTGCATGGAACAACCATCCATGAGAGGTAGATTCTGCTGCGCAGTTTCCAGTCCGAACATCAAAGAAATTGCCAGCTACTTCCAAGAAAATTACCCAGAACACAAAATAGCAAAAGAGTAAGGATCCAACTTAATTTCATTTTTTGAAAGATTTCCTTACTTTTGAACTTTTAACTCCAGCAATTTTATCCATTTTCCTCGATCATGAATGTGCGAATTCATTTCAGATTCATCGAAGGACCAGAAGAAGGAAGCAAATGTGACTTCAGTAAGCTGATGAAGATGGGTTTTGAGTATAAGTATGGCGTCAAGAATATACTAGATGACAGTGTAGAAAGTGGACGGAGGTTAAGTAGGAGCTCTCATTCTCAACTAATTTAACCTTTTGTTTTGATCAGAACTAAAGTAATGTAATTTGTGTCACTGCATTATGTGGGGATGGATATACTCGATACAAGCTTTGCAGCGTTCATCATACATCTATATAATCATCTCTCAATTGCAAATAAAACAACTTGCAGTACAAGTAAACTTCTAAAAAAAGCAAGAGCAAGTTTAATAGCTAAAACCAAACCAAGAATGGACATGAGCATCTTAGATGCAATTACTGCTGAATGTTGTGTTCCTCTTCACATTCTAGCAACATTTGCACTACTGAATCCATTGTTGGTCTTTTGTTCCTATCTTCCTCCACACAGGAAATACCAATCTCAACCATCTTTGCTGCTTGGTTCCTGCTGAATTGCCCTTCCAATCTTGGATCCAACATATCCTCCATCCATTGATCTTCCCCACATTGAATCTTCCTTTTGGCTACCTTGACAAACCTCTTCAGCTCTACTTCCTCCCCGTCAGAATTCTCCACCACCAGATTCGAAAATCGAATGCCCTTCAATATCTCTAGAAGCACCACTCCGTAACTGTAAACATCCACTTTTGCAGTGATTGAAAGGTTCAAAGCCCACTCCGGGGCCATATACCCTTTTGTTCCTCGAATGTGAGAGGATATTGAATTGAGGCCGCCTCTCTGGGATAACTTTGCCAGGCCGAAATCTGCAATTTTTGGTTCAAAATTACTGTCAAGGAGTATATTTTCAGGCTTCACATCACAATGAATAACCCATTCTAGACACTCATGGTGAAGATAGGCTAAACCTTTAGCAATCCCTAGTGCAATTTTAAATCTCTCTTTCCATCCAAGGAAATTTGGGGGGAACAAATGCTTGTCCAATGATCCGTTTTCAACATACTCAGAGATTAGAGGTCTCTGTTTAGCTTCAGAACAGAATCCCCATTTTCTCAGTAGGTTCATGTGATTGACTTTCACAATTGTGCTTACTTCTGCCCAAAATACTTGTTCTCCTTTATAAATATCTGCCAATTTCTTGACAGCTACCACTCTTTCATCTGCCAGAACACCCTTATATACAACCCCGGAAGCCCCTCTTCCCAGCTCTTCTTTAAAGTTTTTGGTTGCCTTCTTGAGCTCAGCATAGAGATACATTCTGAATTGACTTGAAAGCAAAGCATATCCATCTTCTTGGGGAGGTGCCACACCATGTGATCTTCTGAAAAGTAACAACCAACCTGATAATATGAAGAGAAATTCGACTGCACCAATTGCAGAAGCAAAAGAATACAGATATATCCATCTCTCCCTTTTACTGGTATTGGTGTAAGTAGTTGACACATTGATCCTGCACGTATTAAAGACATTAGGATTTGTGGGTGGTGACGTATCCACACTCTGAGGCAACCTTAAGTAAATACTGCCCGGAATATTTGGAGACACGTACCCATTGAAGAGAGCACCTTTTGTGTAACAACTGTCTTCCCTATAGCTAAATGCTTCACAACGGCAATCCTCCAAGCATTGTTTTCTGCAACGGAGAAAAGAAATGGATTCATAATAAATGAGATCAAATCCATAGAAATCTGCATGCTGAATCTGCATGAATTTCCATTGCTGGGACATCTGAGCATGTAGGCTCGAATTTAGGCTTGCAACCCTTGTACCAGTCAGTTGTATCAGCTACCTCATATCCCGGAGGGCATGAGCACTTTGGCCCCTCTGATGTATAGACACAAATCCCATTTCTTCCACAGATCCCATGCACCTTGCACTGCTGCGTAAGAGCTTGCCAGGTGATCACCCATGATTCCGTTGAACCATTGAGACTATAAAGTCTCAGGTTTCCATAGTAATCCATCGTTAACCGCCTTTTTACCCTCATACCCATGTCAAAAGCACTGAACTTCAAGTCATCACTTGAGACAAAATTTCCCATTTCATCAAAACCAGCAATTCTGCTAGTGTTGTAGTTTGTTCTGCCATTAGCAAGTACCCTGTTACTAGGATTAGGCCAATATACGCTTGTCATATCCGGACCATCATAAATCAACCTCAAAACATTGTCATTATTAAAATAAAAACTATAGTAGCCAGTACCGAAGTTCCCTTTTCCTAACATAGATATTAGCTTCATGCTCTTTGTAAAGGGTTGATTTGGGAGGAGGGTATCAGTGGGAAAATCAAAGCTTTGCCAGAGAGTTTTACCTTGTGAGTCTTTCAAAACAAGGTTGCCAGAATTCAAAAGCTCTGCCCTTTCAGCACCACCAGTGGGAGTGGAGGTACTGCTCTCCCAGACAATTGTGCCATCCACATCTCTCAAGACCATGGAGCCATCTCGACTCAGTGAAACTCTGGACCCCATGCCATTGACTGGTCTTTCTCTGTTAGCCATCCAGACGACGGTTCTGTCCTTAGAATTTGTGAACCGTATGGAGAACCAATAGGCGTTTGTGCCCACCCAAAGAACCCACATGTGAAAGACTTATCTGGGGAGATTAGGAAATCAGAATCATCTTCCACTGAAAGAGAAGAGCCTCTTTCCAAACTGTTCCTGGTTTTTGCTGTTGCAAAACAGTAGAAAAATAGAGTGATGACTAAAATGAGAAAACATTTTGGAGAGAAAACAGGCCGGTAGCATCCCATTGTTGGACTTGGAGTTGAAGTTTGGTTTCGAAGTCTTTTATTGGACTTGGAGTTGAAACATGGGACTACATATGTTGGAAAGTAACAACTAAAAATGAAAAGCACAATGGTTGTTACCGGTGGTCTTTGTGTGCAGCACATTCTCACAAGCTTGTCACATTCACATTTGCAGCAGTTTCTTTGAACTTGCTTGCAACAGTGTTTGATTTTTCTTCCACCATTCACTTTCTACGAAGACTTTGGTGTTTCCTGTGAAAGGAATATGAGTGTGTCTACATTTTATGCATCTCATTCAAGTTGAAGTACATGAGCAAGCAAGAGTAGTAACTCTTCAGTATATTAGAGTATTTCTTTCATCAAATACTTGTTTCTTTCTTTGCGTCTTGGTCCCAATGTCTTTGAGAGTAAAAAGTGATAAGTGTGATAAAGTTTGTAAACTTATCACCCACATTTATTGGGTATTATTAGTTTGTAAACTCAATACCAACAATATATAATATAGTACAATTATACAAGTCAACGAGGTCTGGCTCAACGAAAAAAGGCATTGACTTGTAGACCAATCTCATATTCGAATCCCTATGACACTTTAATAGTGTGTGTGAGAGGAAACAACCCCCTTGCAGTTAGACTACGGTTTGTATTATATATATATATATATATATATATATATATATATGAGATACAAGCCACTGCCCAGCTTGGCTTTGGCCCCTATATGTTTTCCACGTGTAATGTAACCCTGACTGACTATCCTGCTCCCAACGTTTCAATTTCCAAATTTTCATCCAAGCATGTTTTTATGGTTTACTTGTTATGAAAGAAATGGAAATATTTGCAATTCAGTTATGGCTATGATATGAGCACGCGACTATTTGAAAGAGTATAGCATTCTCTTTTTTTCTTTTTCTTTTTAAATTTATAAATGACTTGGATTCTTTCCTCGGGGCTAATCATTATTCAATAGAAGAAAGGACACTTCACGGTTAGGCATTATCATACCTGGTGTTACGCACCATCTTGAACACAGAGAAAAATATGACCCAAAAAATGAAAGAATAATTTATGTGAAAAATTTGAGATACTACAATGGATAAGTAGAAGTTCGTGGGATGAGAATCCAATCCAATCTTAGTCCAAAGATAAACTAATTCAATAAAGTCCCAATTTTGAACAACAATCCAATCCAATCTAATCTTACTTTCAGCCTGCGAAATGAAGCCTTAGTAATCCTTGTCTAAATGTGTCAAGGGACCATTAAGTCCTACTAACATAAAAAGTGCAAACAGGCAGTGGCCAGCAATAGATATTTGCCCTATGATATAACACAAGATGATTTATCAACACTAAATCATTATGTTTGATCTTTAAGCAGCGAATAATGGTACTAGAATAAAACCAAAACCAAGAAAAACGACAGTAGAGTTTAAATGCATGACATAAGCTAATTTACTCTCATGTTTTGTGAACCAAAATAAGTGTAATTAGGTCAAGACAGTGGCTTACCTACCGGGTCGGCTCCCGGTTGGCTTCAACTTTGGTGATGTTGTCAAGTACCAGCTATTTGCATATGTTGACGAAAGGCATTCCTAGTAAGCATCAATTGACAAAAAGGTCAGCATCAATTGCATATATTTTTGTGTTTTTTGTGTTTTGTTTGTTTTTGTGTGTGTCTATGACATTGGTAAGTTTTGCTGGACTTCTTGGCAATAGCTGGTTAGGACCCATATATTCTGCATGACATGTTTCCCAAATCAAAGGCAACAATGGAGAAGAACAAAATTTCCAGAGTTTGTGTAACAGGGGCGGCTGGATTCATTGGCTATTCGCTTGTTAAAAAACTCCTAGAGCAGGGCCATACTGTCCATGCCACTCTGAGGAACTTAGGTTGTTCTCTCTCTCTCTCTCTCTCTCTCTCTCTCCCCCTATGAAACTGCTATGTATGCTTGTATTTTATCTGTACAACCCTCTTATCTGTACTATGTATGGTCTCCATATATGATGCAGATGATGCATCCAAAGTAGGCCTTCTCAAGTCCCTCCCTAATGCAGACAGCAAATTGTTGCTGTTCCAAGCTGACATATATGACCCCAATGAGTTTCAACCCGCCATCCAAGGGTGTGAGTTTGTCTTTCATGTGGCCACTCCAAAGCAGCATATCAACCAAAGCTCTCAGGTCAGGCACTCGTACTTTTTAGGCAAGATAACAATCCAATTCAATCATGCTCCCCAAATGAAGCCTTGGTTGTTTGATAGTTTGATTATTGAAAGCTGGTGCATGACAGTTTGAGAATTTGAACATATATGTAGTACAAGGACACAGCTGAAGCTGCTGTTGCTGGGGTTAGGACCATTGCTGAGTCTTGCATTAGCTCACAGACCGTTAAGCGACTCATCTACACTGCGAGCATGCTAGCTGTGTCACCGAGGAGAGACGACGGGGTTGGATTCAAACCCTGCCTTGATGAATCATGTTGGACACCTCTTGATGTCTCATTTATTTATGCCACTGATTTTTCAATGGTACCTCTTCTTGCTTGTGAATGAAATTAGGTCTTAATGTTTCATTAATTAAAATTAATCTTTATGTTTGATTTTAATCTGGAAATGTGCTCAAGGGGTATATCATATCAAAGACATTAGCAGAGAGAGCAGTGCTGAGCTATAATGACATTGATAATGGTAAACTGGAAGTGGTAACGGTTCCTTGTGACTTGGTGGGAGGAGAAACTCTTCTGTCATATTTGGCTACTAGTGTGGGAGTACTTATATCACAACTTACTGGGGACTCTTTTGGTTACAATGGATTAAAATTGATGCAAGAAGTTAACGGTTCGGTTCCTCTTGTACACATTGAAGATGTCTCCCAAGCACATATCTTCTGCATGGAACAACCATCCATGAGAGGTAGATTCTGCTGTGCCGTTGCCAGTCCGAGTATCAACGAAATTGCGAGCTACTTCCAAGAAAATTATTCAGAACACAAGATAGCAAAAGAGTATCGATCCTACTTAATTTCATTTTTTTTATGACAGATTTCCACTACTTTTGATTTTTAACTCCAGAATTTTACTCATTTTCTTTGATCATGAATGTGTCAATTCATCACAGATTCACTGAAAGCATCGAAAGACTAGAAGAAGGAAGCAAATGTGACTTCAGTAAGCTGATGAAGATGGGTTTTGAGTACAGGTATAGCATGAAGAATATACTAGATGACAGTGCAACAAGTGGAAGGAGGTTAACTAGGAGCTCTTTTTCTCGACTTATTTAACTCTTTGTTTTGATCAAAACACAACTAGATGTAATTTGTTCATCATGCATCTGTATAATCATGGCTCAATTGCAAATAATTCAAATTGCAGTACAAGTAAACTTTTAAAAAGGCAATAGCAAGTTTAATAGCTAAAACCAAACAAAGAATGAACATCAGCAGCTTAGATGCAATTACATCTGAATATTGGGTTCCTCTTCATATTCTAACAACATTTGCACTACTGAATCCCTTGGTCTTATGTTCCTATCTTCCTCCACACAGGACATACAAATCTCAACCATCTTTGCTGCTTGGTTCCTGCTGAACACCCCTTCCAATCTTGGATCCAACATATCCTCTATCCATTCATCTTCCCCACTTTGAATTTTTCTTTTCAGGCTTCACATCACAATGAATAACCTATTCTAGACACTCATGGTGAAGATAGGATAAACCTTTAGCAATCCTTAGTGCAATTTTAAACCTCTCTTTCCATCCAAGGAAATTTGGGGGGAACAAATGCTTGTCTAATGGTTTGCTTTCAGCATACTCAAGAGAAGAGAACTCTGTGTTTATCTTCAGAACAGAATCCCCATGTTCTCACCAGGTTCATGTGATTGACTTTCACAATTGTGCTTACTTCTGCCCAAAATACTTCTTCCGCTTGATAAATATCTGCCAATGCCTTGACAGCTACCACTCTTTCATCTGCCAGAACACCCTTATATACAACCCCGGAAGCCCCTTTTCCCAGCTCTTCTTTAAAGTTTTTGGTTGCCTTCTCGAGCTCAGCATAGAGATACATTCTGAATTGACTTGAAAGCAAATCATATCCATCTTCTAGAAACAAGCTTAAACTGAATACAGACTTGCAATAGGGTTCATCATAATCTATATTTTATCACTCATTTGCAGACGAATACACAATATAGTTCAAGTAAACATTTGTAATTCAAAAAGAAACACTATTTACAGCATACAGCTTAAATCCAATTACTACTGAATGTTGGATTCCTCTTCACATTCTAGCAACATTTGCACTACTGAATCCATTGTTGGTCTTTTGTTCCTATCTTCCTCTACACAGGAAATACCAACCTCAACCATCTTTGCTGCTTGGTTCCTGCCGAACTGCCCTTCCAATCTTGGATCCAACATATCCTCTATCCATTCATCTTCCCCACATTGAATTTTCCTTCTGGCTATCCTGACAAACCTCTTCATCTCTGCTTCTTCCTCCTCAGCAGTATCCACCACCCGATTTGAAAGTCGAATGCCCTTCACTATCTCTAGAAGCACTACACCATAACTGTAAACATCCACTTTTGCAGTGATTGAAAGGTTCAGAGCCCACTCCGGGGCCATATACCCTTTTGTTCCTCGAATGTGAGAGGACACTGCATTGAGGCCGCCTCTCTGGAATAACTTTGCCAGCCCGAAATCTGCAATCTTTGGTTCAAAATTACTGTCTAGGAGTATATTTTCAGGCTTCACATCACAATGGATAACCCATTCTAGACACTCATGGTGAAGATAAGCTAAACCTTTAGCTATCCCTATTGCAACTTTGAACCTCTCTTTCCATCCAAGAAAATTTGGGGGAAACAAGTGCTTATCCAAGGATCCATTTTCAACATATTCAGAGATTAGAAGTCTGTGTTTACCTTCAGAACAGAATCCCCATGTTCTCACTAGGTTCATGTGATTGATTTTTTCAATTGTGCTGACTTCTGCCCAAAATACTTCTTCCGCTTGATAAATATCTGCCAATGCCTTGACAGCTACCACTCTTTCATCGGCCAAAACACCCTTATATACAGTCCCAGAACCCCCTCTTCCCAGTTCTTCCTTGAAATTTCTAGTTGCTTTCTTCAGCTCAGCATAGAGATACATTCTAAAGTTACTTGAAATCAAACGATATTTATCTACCAAGGGAGCTGACATACCTTGTGATCTTCTGAAAAGTAACCACCAACCTGATAATATGAAGAGAAATTCAACAGCACCGATTGCAGCAGCAAAAGAATACAGATATACCCATCTCACAGTTTTACTGGGATTGTCATACATTGAAGAAGTACCTATTTTAACAGCATTAGTCCTGCATGAATTAAATACAGTGAGATTGGCCGCTGGTGAGGTTTCCATACTCAGAGGCTCAGGCAGCCTTAAGTATAGACTGCCCTCGATAGTTGGAGACCTGAGCCCACTGAAGAGAGCACCTTTTGTGTAACACTTCTGTCCCCTATAGACAAATGCTTCACAACGGCAATCCTCGACACAGAGTTTTGTGCAATTCTGAATGGAAGTGGATTCACTGTAATTGAGATCAAATCCATAGAAATCTACGTACTGAATCTGCTTGAATTTCACTCTCTGGGACTGAGAGCATGTGGGCTTGAACTTAGGCTTGCAACCCTTGTTCCAGTTACTTGCATCCACTGCCTCATAGCCAGGAAGGCATGAGCACTTAAGCTCTGGTGTATAAACACAAATCCCATTTCTCCCACAGATCCCATGCACCCTGCACTGCTGTGCTAGAGCTTCCCAGGTGATCACCCATGATCCTGTCGAGTTTAGACTATAAAGTCTCAGGTTTCCATCATAATCCGTTGTCAACCTCCGTTTCACCCTTGCACCCATGTCAGAAGCACTGAATATCAAGTCATCACTGGATACAAAATTGCCCATTTCATCAAAAACAGCAATTCTACTACTATTGTAGTCTGTTCTACCATTCTGATATACACTCAAACCAGGCCCAGGCCAATACACACTTGATATGTCAGGACCATCATAAATCAACCTCAAAACATTGTCATTATCAAAATAGAAACTAAAATATCCAGTACCAAAGTTGCCTCTTCCCAAACTAGATGTCAGCTTCATGTTCTTTGTAAAGGGTTGATTTGGGAGGAGAGTATCAGTGGGAAAATCAAAGCTTTGCCAGAGAATTTTACCTAGTGGGTTTTTCAAAACGAGGTTGCCAGAATTCAAAAGCTCCGCCCTTTCAGCACCAGTGGGAGTTGAGTTGGTGCTGCTCTCCCAGACAATTTTGCCGTCCACATCAGTCAAGATCATGGTGCCATCTCGACTCAGTGAAACTCTGGACCCCAAAGCATTGACTGGTCTGTCTCTGTTAGCCATCCAAACAAGGGTCTTGTTCTCCGAATTTGTGAACCAAATGGAGAACCAGTAGGCATTTGTGCCCACCCCATAGAACCCACATGTAAAAGACTTATCTGGGGAAGTTAGGAAACCAGAATCATCTTCAACTGAAAAAGAAGAGCCTCTTTTTAAACTCTTCTGGGTTTTTGCGGTTGCAAAACAACAACAAAATACAGTGATGACTAGAAGAATAAGAAAGCAGGGAAATTTTGGAGATGACGCAGTTTGGTGGTATGCCATTTTTGGAGGTTCAACTTTGGTGAACACAATTTAAAGGGACTATAAATAAGCCTTGTCTGGTTTTGTCGAAAATTCAATCTTTCAGATTTCTTTTGAATATTTTATCATTCTCCGCATGCCTATATATATTAAGGAAATGCTTGTTATTCAACCACACGACTTGGTGAACACAATTTAAAGGGACTATAAATAAGCCTTGTCTGGTTTTGTCGAAAATTCAATCTTTCAGATTTCTTTTGAATATTTTATCATTCTCCGCATGCCTATATATATTAAGGAAATGCTTGTTATTCAACCACACGACTTATTGAAAGCGTATAACATTAGCATTACGCTTGTTGGTTTATATATATATATAGTAAGGACATGGTTATTTGTTATTCAACCATGACTGTGATATGAACACGTGAATTATTGAAAGCGTATAGCATTAGCATTACGCTTGATATTGTTAGAAACCAAGGCCGCTATCACTAAATTGAGAGAGTTGGGCCACAGAGCCCATCAAACCAACTACATATTTCTTTCCCACAAGTAAGCAAATTGGACGGTCATATGAGCCCCTTATTTTGACTTTGATGATAACAAAAAGGGTCATCTCCTCCAACAACACCCACTCTTAACACTCTCACTGCAACTCTCTGTTCTCAATGACTCTTGCTTGTATTCAATCTCTTTGTAAAGCCCCCACCTTTCTTCTCCCTTCAACTTTTCTGGGTTCCTCTTATTTCTTGCAGAGTCCCCAAGCAAACTCATTTTCAAGAAACAGAGACTCCAAGTATTACATAGACAGAAGGATTGGCAATAAAAAAACAAGAGGTGGGATTGTCTGTGGGGTGCTTTTCCCAGTTGATCCATGGGCACCCAGCATTGATTCACAGAGCATAGCTTCACAGCTCTTTGCAGCCTCCTTGTTTCCCTACCTTGGTTTCTTGTACTTCATCACCAAATCCAAGTCTGCCCCAAAGCTCACCCTTTTTGGGTTCTACTTCTTGCTAGCTTTTGTGGGGGCCACCAGTGAGTTTTTCCACTTCTTTTCATTCTATTACCTTTCTACTTTTTTATGGTCTCTTCTCTTGGGTTTTGGGTATCCCTTTAGATTGCCTTAATTTAGCATTGTTAAGCTCTTCAAGTGGTTGCAAATTGATATGTAAACCACAGACTCCTTCTACATTCCATTCTATTAATTTATTACATATGGCCAATCACATGGGGGCATAAAAGGAAGATGGAAGTGGACCTAGTCAAGGACCTGAACTTATGCATGTCTTATGCTTTTGTACCATTTGTCGACAGTGCTTATTGTTTTATCATATTTCTTTTCTTTGGGCGGCTGGAAGATTTGTTTATATAGCTTTGTGATAGGCTTCTAGTGTCTTTGAAATCCAAAAGACAATGCTTGTTGTGGGTCTGTCATAGTTCAATTCAATGGCCCCTGCAAACATTCACTCTAGTTTTGTAAAATGTTACATGATTGTTTTGTTTCTTATTGAAATTGGGCTGGTATTGTAAATTGTTTACTGTCAACTGCTGTGTTTGAACCCTATTAACATCCTTATTTTTGTTCGTTGCTTTCCTCTCGTCTACTGAGCAGTCCCTGCTGGAATTTATGGTAAGTTTTCACTGTTTGAGAATGTTGTACACTTCATATCAGTTCATGAACTGATGCCTTATGGTACTCTGGTTATTTGGCTGAACAGCAAAGGTGAAATATGGCACTTCATTGGCGAATGTCGATTGGTTACATGGTGAGGCTGAGGCACTTCTCACTCTAACCAACATATTCATTGTGTTGGGGTTGAGAAGAGCCCTCAGAAAAGCTGAAGATGCAAAAGCAAGAACATCAACTCCTATATCAGGGTTGAAGGAGGAGAAGAAAACTTCTGTTTAGGTGCAGTAGACAGATTTTGCTCTGGGTTCTTTCTTAACGCGTTTTATTTCTATGTTAGATTTGAAGTCTTTAACTCTTTTTCTTCTGCTTTGTTACAATCCACTATTGCCCATGCCTAATATCTCTGCAGTCATGTTTTCCGCTGTTCCCTTGAGAAGCCATAGTCTCTCATTTACTGTATGTAAAGTCGCAACATTTCAATTGTTTTTTTAGCTGAGTCTTGAAATGTTGGGTAATTGTCCAATCTAGAATCATATATATTGTTTATATTCCTTTTTTATATCTCTGTGTTTCTGTTATGTGTTATTTAAACAAGAACATGACCTCCCGGTTCGAGTCTATAAGTTTGTTTATTTATTGAGAGCAATGTTGTAGGATCTTCACTTATCCTATTTGGTTATAAGATGTGTTTTTATGGAACTTCTGCTTTATTCTGAACAAATATGGGCTTCAATTGGAGTTAAAAGGAAAAAATATTATTTGAAAACTATAATATAATCAATTCTATCCGTCGGCTAACATCAGAAAAAGCTCTTATCTTTTACTAGCATTCCTCCTATTTTATAATACATGGTTGATTCAAGGTGTGAAACAAGCTAGTAGCAACCTGGATGCTACTTATTCTTTTTCTCAAACTCAAGTAGAATTATGAGAAAATTCCTGTGGTGTCAAATGGGAAATTGGGCTCAATTTCCACTGGGTCCAGTGGAAAATCCATGTCTGGAATTGGAGAATTGGTTGACGAATTGTTGGCTGAGATGATCTCAGTAAGACCACATTCTGAAAGTTGCTCGTTTCCTGCAATGTTTCTCATCTGGCTTGGTGGCATCAAATAGTAGTTTGATTCGCCTGCGGCTGGAGATAGCAATGAATGATTGAAGTTGTCAAAGAAAGTGTTGTTATCATCAAGCATTGAAGATAGAAAGGCATCATCAGGCATCATACATCCAAATGAAGTTGAAGTGAAAGAGAATGGAGATGCCATGTTCTCTCTGTCTTCCAAGAACTTGGTATCAACTCTCAGATTAGTCGGAAAGCTCATTTGGTTTACTTGAGACTGCTGTTGGTGAGAAGTATTATTTTGCTTGTTTCGTTTTTGTTCTTGCTGTTCTGGTGATGGTGGTGGTAGAACTGAATTGCTACCATGAGAACATGTATGCTTTCCTTTGTATGTGATTTCGAATATCGTGGGGTCTTCATCTGATCTTTGCACTTGCTTTGTAGCATAACAGCTTTGCGTGTTTCGGTAGGTGCATCTGTAATAGCTTCTGCAAATTTAAACAAAATTGGTCATCAGAATGTTCATAACAAAGTGATATTTCTATGATGCAGAAGACTGCTATATTTCCCGTTTGTGGGTCAACCTCAAAAGACAAAGCTTTGTGCGCGTGCGTGTAAAAGGTAAAGTATTATATGTCGCTTTTTGAAATGTGGCATCGGTGACTGTTACTGCAAATGATTGCATGGTTGAATGGATTCGCTTATAGGATTTTACAACAGGATAAGATTAAGTAAAAAGGCACTTTAGTTACCTTGGATGTTTGGCTCCAAGGATGTCCTTCTGTCCATATTTTCTCCAGCTATGGCCATCTTCATGAGGTCCTTCAATCCCATTCTCAGAGCTAACTCTCATTACATGGTCTGTCCATTTGGCCATGATCTTTCTGCAATATGCAAAATCAAATTAGCATTTGATTTCTTCGCATCATATTCTCTACATTTATGACTTAATGAATAGTATAAGCTCACCTCTTCTTGGAGACATCTGTGAGGTCCTGATGATCCTTGGGACTCTTGTTATAGTCATCAAAACAAGGACCTGCATAAGCCGACACAAGAGACTCCGGCACACTGGCTATTGCACCCGCAGTACTTTGAGCCGGCCCACTGAAGTTCAGTATCAAAAGGGCTTTCTCATAGGAGGACAATATCCTCTGCACTAAAAATTGTCTGGTGTCTGATGAAGATGCTGCACTTAGACTTAGCCTCAACTGTTTTGCTAGCTCCATCCCTTCAATGATCTCAGTTAGCAGTGACTTGTGCTCCCAGCTCTTACTAGAATCCATTTCTTCAATTCTATGTATCAATTTCTATATCGCAATTGGAACTGTAAGCAATATAAGATGCAGAGCTTTAGTGCTACTTCGCGTCCGACAGAAGAACATGCATTGCCTGCATCAGCACACCTTCACCACATTGGCTATATATGATTGGTTATCAAGGAGCAAAGTCCTCCCACTTAAATCCCAGAAAGAGTAGAAGCGAAGGGGATTTGGAATTCCAATTTGTTTCAAGTAAGAAGCTGTACACATGGAATTAGTATCCAGAATTTTGAAGATTCTCTCAATTGTGTGTGCAGAAAGAGAAGAAAGTAGAGTAGTGAAGCTGCGGAAGCCAAGAGAGTGAGGGACTTGGATTTAAAGGAGAAAGTGGAGATGCTATATATATACATGTAGAGGTGACCAATTTGAATGGAGAAGAAAATTAAGTGGAGATTGGAGAGTAGAAAGTTGAAGTTTGACTGAGAAACCGAGTTATTCAGCTCTGACTGGTCTTTGGTCATGCATGTAGGAAAAAAAAAATCTACGCTGACCATTTCCACATCTTCTAATTCTGTGAATCTTTAACTTGTAAAAAGGGTCCCTCTCTCTCTCTCTCTCTCTCTCTCACAGATGGCAACAGGGGCGGATTGAGGCTGAATATGTCATTACCATCCCAGGGACCCAGATAAATGGGTTTAATAATTATTTTATTTAAGTTTTTTCCTTAATAAAATTATTAAAAATTATAATTGAGTACGTATGTAAAGTGCAATTACACATAAAATGCGACATATAATCATACAATTACAATATTAAAATTAAAATGCGAACACGAACTAAAACTTAATTAACTAGAAAAATACATGCACATGAATAAGCTTAAACTGATAACGAGGTGGCGAGTGTTCTCTCATTCCGTCTGTCTGTCGGGGAAAATTGTCGTCCCTACCCTCTCTCTCTCTCTCTCTCTGATTCGTAGTTGGTGGGATTTTTTTATATATTTTTATTTTGGATTGCATGATTGAGATTTAGAAAGGTGCTTACTAGGAATTTTCGAACCATATTCCGCGTTATTATTTGGTAAAATGTCGTCGCTCCCACTTCTCCTAGTAGTAGAGTAGAGTATTGAAATTGAATCAAGAGTGCATGACGTGGCCCACATAGTTAGATTCCTTTTTTCTTTCTTTTTTTTTTTTTCTTTCTTTTTTTTTTGGTTGCTTGGTTATCTAGAACATCATCTTTCATATTAGACGTCTTCTCTGCAGCCGCGTTTTTGTGGAAGAAAAAACAGAAGTGAAAAACTATTTGGTATTTGTTTAATAATTAATTGGTCAAAAGGTCTTGAAGAACTTGGACAATTTTACGGCCTCAATCTGAATTTGGATCCCTTTGACGGGGTTATTGACCATGATTCTTATGGTCGTTGTATCCTTTGTTTACTATACCTAAAAACTACGTATTCCATAGACACTTGCACAACTAATAAATTCATTGTATCAAAAATTAGAAATGCATTATAAATAGGGTGAATTCAATACATCGCGCTAACATGTCACGCGACATATCAAATATATGTGGTCGGTTTTGAGATGTGACAATATTTTCGGAATTTGTAGATTCATTTTATTAAGAACAAACACACACAAAAGAAAGAAATTAATTGGAAATTGAAATGTGTTGGACAAAAAGAGAAATGAGAAACCAAATTCATATCTAGCTTCTGAGTCGGAACTGGTGGTGGTCTTGGCTTGTTTATGTGAACAAGGTTTGTCCATATCTGCTCCACAAGATAGGTATATGATTATGAGGCCACCAGCTTCAAAATGATTATATACAAGTTTCAAATAAAATTATTTCAGTGATCCGTCAATAGAATAAGACTATATATATAATGGCAATTTAATTACAATGTCCATAATATTCGTTTGTTGCTTGGAATGCCTGGTGCAACTGACCCAAATTCATCATTTTTAGTTGGCTTGATGATAAGTTATCATCATTACTCCATTTGACTTCTTGGTTTATATAATTTAATTTCGTCAACTTTAAAACAAGCGCGTGTATTCATTTGAGTCGAACATTTATTATAAATATACGGTAATACTAAAAATATTAGAATCCAGATTTGCGAATCTCTTGTTGGAAGTTTTGTCAAGTTGAGTGGAAAAAATCGATTGATTATTATTTCAACTTAAACAGGCAATTGCAAGTTGTTTGTGTGTAGGTACAAAAATTGAACAATTGAAATTGACGTCCAAGCTACCTCTATGTGGGGGAGATATATATAGTACCCTTTTATCAAGTGATTCCTTAAATAATTTTATTTGAATTACACTCTTAGGGTATTTTACGATTTTTTTTCCAACAATCCAAATCATCTATTTTTTTAAGTCTACATTTATAGATCATCCTTGTAAAAATTAGACAAATCGGAAACCGTTTTGATATCCAATTGTATCTTACAAAATCAATGAACATAGTGCTTCAAAAAAGTACTAAAATTTTAATAACACAATTGAGTTGTCAAACGATATTAGATTCCAATGGTTTTTAATAGAAATGATCTTTGAATGATTATCTAAAACATAGACTGTTTGGATTAATAAAATACAATGCAGAGTTGGCCTTATAAAAATGTCATTCAAATAAACTAATTTGAGAAATCTCTCAATGAAAGCTTTACATATACATCACATATTGTATAACCCAACCTAACCTATGAGTGACTGAGTCGTCCCAGGTCCCCCTCCAGCGAAAGCCACATGGGATTTAGTCCCAGCTGGACCAATGACAGCTGCGTTAGCCTCCACACAATCCACACACTTCGATTATAGATGTATATATATACGACATGTTGATTTGTTTGAGTTCTGTCGTAGGCTTTTCTCAAAAACATATACTATATTTTTGTGGCAGTGATCATATAGTTACCGAACCTTTATAGGCTTTTTCCAACTTCACTTTCATGGGTAAGTTGTTTATTATTATTAATTTTTTTTTTAGAAGACCTTTTTTATTGAGAAAGACGATAATATATTAAAGAGGTATTTAGTGATATACCTATTCTTAGCATTAATATTATAGATAAACCCTACACCATTGAATTTCTATAAAAAAAAACCCAAAAATTAATAGATGGCCTTATTGAATTTAATATTAATTATTAAATTATTTTGATGTTCTATTGAGTGTTTTGAGTATTTTTATAAGATTTTGGGGTTGGACTTGTTTTAAGAAATTGATGGCAGCTTTGTAATTTATTAGAAGTTAAAAGCCTCTTTGTTATGTTGTAAATGAGCTTTATATGTATTTCTAAAGTTCATTTCATACATGGTATTTTTGTAATTTGAGCCCCTACATTTGGTATAATAGTGAATCTCCCTATATTAAACTCACACACTATACAAACTCAAACCCAGAACATTTCCTGCTAGTGGGTCCTTTGCAAGGTAGGTTAGATTTAGTTTTATATTGAAATTATGTATTTGTTAACCAATTGAAATATACTACTCAATGGTGCATACATATAGCGACACATAGCTATTATCAAGCCTGAAGTGACTTTGGCCCCCTCTACTGACAGGACCCGCCCCAATTTCCACTTTGGAATTCGAGCCAAGTCTTGTGCGTGTCCGACACCTGGCGAATGTCGGGCACAAATGACCTTTTTACCCTTCTTACTTCAATTTTTCTTTAAATTTTCCTTAGACTTCTGCCGAAAATTCGGCAGAGGCTCCCCTGTATTTTGACCAACCCCAAAACTTTTCACCTGTCAAACAATCTCAGAAACCCTACCAACAGCCAGACTAAGTCAACAAATAGATTCCAACCTCAGTTCCTTATGTTCAACATGATATCAGAGCATTTTCTAGGGTTTTCAAGGTTGCAAGGATTCTGCAAAACTTTACCTTGGCGCGGAAACTATGATTGGCCCGGTGGTGGATCCCGCGTACTTCTAAGGCCTGGGGGCGAAAAACAGTTTGAAAAATGTGAGTGGACCAAAGCAACAATAATGTTCTTCAAAACAATTCTCATAAACATAATATCCCCCATGGTAAAATAAATTTAGCTAAATAAAACTGAATACTTACTTATTATATCCCGCGTAGTCAATTCAAGGCATTCTATATCAGTCATATTCAAACTTGAAAGTTTCATACAAACCACTGAATTCAAAGCTTTCATAAAAGTACTGAAATCCAACGCGTATAAAAACTCTGTACTCAGATCTTTCATAACTGAATAAATATAAAGGGATCTATATCTGAAAAATCAGAAAAACTGATTTATAATAGCTGAAAATCAACATTTAATAAAGAAACTCAGAATCCTTTGAAAATACCACCGGTATGTACCCCTGTCATTTCCGTCAATTCCCTGGCAGGGCTCGGGCGTCACACAGACTTACCCGAGCCGCAAACTGGAGAAATCAGGGGACTATGATCAGCCTGTCCCGCCGGCAGATTCCACGATGACACCAAGTCAACTCGAGTCGCTCTGGCAGGATGCAGGGGACCGTAGTCAGCCTGATCCGCAATCCTGGCAGGTCTCGGGGCCATAAAGTCAGCCGAGCCGCAATCCTGGCAGGTCTCGGGACACCAAGTCTGCCGAGCCGCAAATCCTGGCACTCACGGTCCGAGCGTCCCCGAAATTCGTGAGGCAAGTCAAGTGCACTGACTGAACTATAATCAGACTGGATGTCCGTAGACATCGGTCCGATTCTGGGTAATCACCATAAAGAAAAACGGGTACGAGGTGGTTTTAAAATAAAGTCCTTGTAAAAAGAAATATCTGAATAATAACTGTAAAACTCAAGTCGTGCTGCGGTCTTAACTCATTCAAAACTCAAACTCTGTTTCTGTAACTGGTAAATAAGCAGCACCGACTTATAGAATTATTACTGTACTGCTCATATTCAAAATCGTATTAAAACTTACTCAAAGACTGAATGAAGAAATTTACTCAAATAAACTCAAATATAAAACTCATTTATATAAAATCATTTATAAAATCTATTTTATATAAAAGCACATCAATTCATATAAAAGCACATCAAGTCATTCATGAAATCTGATTTATGAAAGAAGGTCCACTCACGGATGGTCCAAGCTAATTTGACCTTTTGAAGCTTCCTCATGCTGATCGGCTGGACCTCTGATACCTGATTATCCATAAAGATTAAATTAATAAACTGCTGAATAAAAAGAATTTCAACTAAACACCCTGCCCCCGGCTCCTAGAAATACGTTCACTCGTTTCAGGTTACTCCTATGCCCACCTTAGCTTTTTAGACTCTTAGGTCAAATTTGGAAGACCCGACGCTTACTGAAGCGATAAGCTATCCGACCGGCCGACCCGGGACCCCGCGGGTCCACGGCCTCCGATTGCCAATCTGGGCTTCCCTGAAGGTTTCTCATACAGCGGGAACCATATTCTGCGAATTTGGTCCGAATCGGACGGCCGGATCGGCCAAAATCGCGTTATCTCTTAAAACCCTAACCCTAGCCCCAGGGTTCGCGATTCCGGAGTATCCGGGACTCCGATTTGCAATCCGTCGAATCCTACACGATCCTAAAATCACGTAGAACGACATACCCGAAATTCAGCTCGATCCGACTATTTAACGACACAGCACTCACGGATCGCGCGATATGGAAAATCCGTTCGTGGCTCAAACGGACTCCGAATCGAGATCCGCGAAATTCCACACGCTCGTGACGACACGAGGGTCACAAATCTACACATAATTATATCATTACCCTCGCCCACGCGCTCCAGCACGCGCGGGCAGCTTTGGGTGTCCAAAGCGATACCGGGTGGCCGAAAAATCTCGGAACCAAGACTCCAAACTCCTACCCTAGGTAAAACACCCCATTTGGAGTCACTTTTGTTCTTGGACCACCCCAAAAAAGTGACCAGAAACCGTAGTTTCGAAGGGCCGAAGTTTCGGCCAAACTTCAAGTCGAAAATCGAACCTCTTATCGCTAAAATCGATCGAAGCCCATATACCCATCAGCTAGAGCACGAAAAATAGATGAGAAACCATACCTTACTCGATCGATTTGGTGGAGAAACGAAGGGGAATTTCGAGCTGGAAGTTCGGGTGGCTTTGCAGGAACCTCCGTCGGAAAACATGGTTTTCCGGCCAACTCAGGGCGGCCCCGGGGTTGAGATCGGTCAGGTTGTGACGGTGACACGAAGGTGGACACGTAGGTACCAACGGCGGAGATCGGCTCGGCCTGTGGTGGCCGGACCGTCCCTTGGAAGGCGAAGGGGCGCACGACCCCAAATCGCGCGAAGGAGAGAGAGGGAGGAGAGAGAAAGTGACGGGGAGAAGAGAGAGAGGGTATAAAATCTGACTTTTTGGCCAAATTACCATTTTGCCCTTCGCGGTTTTTAGACCATAACTTCTTCGTTACGGCTCCGATTCGGGCCTACTCCGTGTCTACGAACTCCTTTCGCCGCGCTCTACGTAATGGCGTAAGCGAAATTCCCAAATTCTTTCTCGATCAAAAAGTCAAATTTTCCCCCATTAAAATATGCGAGGGCAATTTGGTCATTTTGCTAAAAGATATTTTCCTTACCTTTCTAGATATTTCTTTCTTTTTTTGATATTTTGTTTTGGGTTCTTACATCTACGAACTCATTTATAATAAAAAGCTGTAAACCTGTAAAGATGTGCTCAAGATATTTGATCCAAATGATGTTTTTTTATAATCAAAATACATGACAACTGCTTTAGCATTTCTCTATATCTTTGGATTTGCCTAAGATCTTTGGAATTCATTTATTTCTATCCGGGGTGGCTTGCTTTGGTTTTGGTGCATTTCATGTATGAGGATGGAGGAAAGTATAGGAGCATCACTTTGACGTGAACATTTACGATTATAAATTAGTTTGGAACTTATTCAGTGGCTGAGGTGGATAAAGAAAAGCCATAACAAATTTATTTTTTTTCCAGCTCAAGGAATAAATAAAGGTTTGCATATATATGATATTTTCAATTTTGCATGTCATAATGTAAAAGCAGATTCCAAGATTGATAAATATGTAAAAACAAAAGAAAAAAGGAACCCCACTGACCACTTGATCGCCTATATAAGAGATCTAACCAAACAGCCTTCCAGCACCAAGAGAGCTCAAGAACACTTAGCTACTAAAAAACCAAAACCTTTTTTCAATCTCCTTTGTGAGTTAACTAAAATGGCCTCAACGCAACGCCACAACAAGCCAGCAACCAAGGAGGGCTCATTGGGCCATAAGGTTTCTGAGATTGCTGGCTTTCTGAAAGGAGGTCACCATGGAGATCACAACAGCAGCAGCAGCCACACTACTAGCACCCAATATGGCTTAGCCACCCCAGCAACTAATGGGCAGCATGGGCTGAACCAGCACCATGCAACTGGAACCAAGAAGAGGGGTGAGCGCAAGAACAAGAAGACAGGTGGCAGCCGAGATCTCCTTCAGAAGATCAAGGATGGCATTTCTGGCCATAGCAGCAGCAGCAGCAGCAGTGACAGCGAAAATGAAGGCTACCAAAAGAAGGCAATTGATTTAAGTGTATATCAATAACATATGAAAATAATGCAAAACTAACTATCTAACTGTGGGTTTAAAGATGTTCATATTGTCAGACCGTGAATATATTAGGTATTCGTAGATGCATGTTAATGATGTGTTTATAATGTACATTTGTGTGGGTTTTGCAGAACTAAATGGAACAGATGTGGGAGATCAGCATCAACTAAATATCAGGGACAGGGGGGGAGGAAGATGTGCCTCATCATCACTATATATGATAACTCAAGTACAAGTATATACTAGGTGTAAAATACAATAATGGCCTTACTGGCTTCTGATCTCTCACCACTTGGTTATCTATATATGATACAAGTGAAAATATATATATGTATATGTATATGTCTCTGTCTCTGTCTCTGGCTCTCAAAATAAAGTTATTTTCGTGCGATATATAATATATTAATGCTTCATCCAATAAACATTCCCGAAATTGATGTGGCTCGGTGGAAAACAACATGAGAACGAATGACAGAACAATATATGCACTCCAAACATATCGTCTTTGCAATAATATACGCCATGTCATGTGATAGATTTTTGCCATTAATAACTTGAAACAAATGAAATGTTTGGATCAATCACGAGTTACCGACATGATGCAGGCACATGGCAGTCATTGATTGGTGTAGGTCCCCAAGGTAGCTAGGTTTCTCACCAAAGCAGGCCATTCGAAGAGGAAGTCACATCTCATCACAATGAAGTTAAGGGTGGATGGTGAGAATAATAATTAAGTTACATATACTGAATTTATAATACCTTGGAAATTCATGGTACTTTAACGATTATAGATTAAATATCGATAATGTATCAAGCACTGTAACGTACATGAATAGACATGTTGTTTTATAAGAGCTAAAAAACTATCTGACAAAACATTCCGCTCTAGCTCACTGCTTTTGAGCACCAAGCAACCACAATAATGTTACCAGCCAGAAAAATATTATGCCAGACATGTAGTTGAATTGGGCCTCAACTATTGAGAAAGTAATTGTTGGGTTAAACTCCAATGGCAGAAACTTTTCATGCGAGTACTTTTCGTAACGGATGGGTCAAAATTCAACAGCAGAGACAAAATAAGCTAAATAAATCAGATGATGAAAGTATATATAAGAGAGAGAGAGAGAGAGAGAGAGAGAGAGAGAGAGAGAGAGGATGAAGAGAGAATTCAATATTTTTTGAAAAGGAAATATGAGATGGCATCATGAAATCTTAATTCTTGATGTATAAATCACGTTGTGATAACTTATATGTCCTAATTGGAGCTTGTAGCTCAAGTAGTTGATAACGTCTATTTCAAAACAAGGTCAGAGTTTGAATCATGCCTTATTTATCTTCCTTGTAATTTTTTTTATTTATACAAGCGATAGTCTAAACTATAAGGTGGGGGCGGAGCTAGGATTTTATATTTGAGGAGGCCAAAATGCTAAACACAAAAAGTTTAGTTGTATATTTTTTTTGCCTATTGAGTAAACTATTGCTTACAAAAGCACTAAATTGAAATGACTGGTTTTCTTTCATAAATGTAGTATGATTTTACTATTATATTCATATTAAAATACAATTTTGACAAGTATTGATTTGTGGTGAGGGGGCCATAGGCTTAAGTATAGCAATTTTTCTTTGCATTTGTTACCACATCCAATATATACATTCAAAAGGGTTAAATAAATTGGAGGGGCCAGGGCCATCCCAGGCCTTAGTATAGCTCCGCCCCTGGGTGGAGGGGAGTTTCACACACACACACACACACTATTAAGGTGCTATAGGAATTCGAACCAGAGACCACTGATCTGCAGCTCAAGGCTCTCTTCTACTAGACTAGACCCCAATAGCATCCTCCTTGTAATTTTTTTATAAAAAAGAAAAGAAAAACTGAGATGCCCTTGTTATGAAAAATGACCGAAAAAAGAAGTTAATAATTAGATAAAAGAATCTCCATGGTGGAAAAAAGAAAACAAGAAGAAAAAAATGGAGACAAGTAAAGCCGAATCTAATTTATCTTGTCCCTTGTATTGATGTATCGAAGGACAGTACATCCGGGAATTTCAAAAGAGAGTATGGGACCATCGGTAACGTGTTGCATTTTCACTCTGATCAAATTCCAATCTCCACTTATTCCTTTTCCTTTTGTTTTTGGAAATAAAATATAGGCGTTTTCTTTTCTACATGATTCCATTTGTCACACAAATATCATTATTTTTGGTTAAAACTATGCTACCGCCAATTGCGCATAGAAAGACGGTGCAGAAGTAGTAAAGCTAATAACTCTTCAGCAAATAATAGACAGATAAACCAATAGCATAATGAAGTTGCAGATTGATAGTGCAAAAACAGCATGAGCAGTTCACATCACAAAACACAGCAAGCAGTTTATGGCACAAGAACAGAATCCATAGACAACATGATACAACCCTTGATTTACATGGAAACTTTTCTTTGCAATATAAAGTGTCACCTTTCTCCAAGAGACCCTGACAAAAAGGATGCTAGGGCCCGAAGAGCGAGATCTTCAGCTTCGTCTTGCGTTAACCCAGTGGTTTGCAGATGCTTCTTTCCAATCTTGAAGGAGTGGTCACCACCATCAATCACATGCAAACCACTAGGGCATTTCATCTTCTCGCGTGTAACTTCTAGCTTTTCCAATGGACAGAGCGCATCTTTACTACCCTTCATGAAACATAATTGTGTTAGAGATAGAAAACTTAAGAAAGGCATTGTTATCTAACTGTAAAAGGAACTTTCATTCAGCAAGGATAATATATAGAAAGAAAATGAAAATCTCAGTTTGGTCATTCTATAAGAATTGGTATGAGAGAGCTGAAGAATTATAAATCCAAAACATTAAACCAAATATTTTATATTGAATCTATACCGTGCAGTAGTTTGCAATTGATGACCAGGAGGCACTACGAAAAATAAAAAGAAAACTTGATTCTAGAGAAAAAGAAATACCTGTACTAGCATTATGGGAACAGAAAGTTGCAAAAGTATTTCATCTCGCACTGCTCCATTAATTCCCTGAAATTTAAGATACCCAGATCAGACACAATCGGTGGCATATTTACATAGTTCGGAGAAGTGCAAAGGGGAAAGGGAACACTCGTAGGTCACAACATCAATTGCTAAGGTTCCAATGATTGCAGAATTTCTTCTTCAAAGAATACAGATAATTTTGTCTCAACTATTTTCACCTTCTAGTTTGTGTTATTGAAGATTTACTGCACGATGATTTCATGCCAATAACCCAAAAGAAAGAAGGAAAAAACAAAAGCAACAACAAAATAAAGTACATAATGTGCACAAATGAGATGTGGGGATAACAGCAGAACTCAGACCTTTAGGGGGTATCCTAAGCAAACCATTGCTGAAGCACGAATGCCTTCCTTGCAAGCTACCATACAGCTGACCCTAAAGACAAATGAAATCCAAAAATCATAAAAAGAAAGCACAAATGATAAGTAGCAAAGAAATTCATTATCATTAACATGTTAGAGTGCTAAAATGAAATTCAAATTTAAACATAAACAAGGGAAACACAGCAGAGCTTCATGAATTGTCCATATTTCTAGAGTTGGGCACTGCAGCCAATATAAGATGCATACACTACACAACTGTTCACCCAAAATAAAGCTCTGCAGAGATCAATATACATCTTTCAAAAGGGTATCTCCAGCATTACTTGATTGCATAGAGACTAACTTCTACTAATAGAATTTTAGGCTACATCAAGTAATCTTCAGTAGAAAGTAGAAGGATTATAACCTTGAACCCATAGATTTCCCGGCCAAAATCAACGGATGACCCGGGTATTTAGCAACAGCCTTTCCGACAACATCGGCGTGAAAGTCGACCAACTTTTCAGCCTTCGGAGGGGCCCTCCTTTTCCCACCCGAAATGTCTGCCAAGTATCAAACTTTAAGATTATACAAAAGAGATAACAAACTCCATGTATAACCCAAAGCACCATATGTACCCAGTAAACCGAGATTTTAGCAAAATACAAATGAACTTACATGGGTAATCAAAGGTAACAACTTCAACAGCATGTAGTGCTTTTCCCAACATATCCTTCCACCTAAATAAAACTCACAAAGCTTCAAGCTTTTTACTTCAACATTTCTTTTCCACTATTTCAAAAAAGAAAGAGAAGAGAGACCTGATCATCCAGTCAGAAGAAGAGGGAGCACCAGCACCATGAGCAAAGACCACCACAGGGGATAATTTCTCCAGTGTGGATGAAGATGTTGCTGACACGTCGTTTGCATCGTCTTTGCTCTGGTCCTTACGCCTGCGTTTTGAAGGGGGTGATGAAGCCATTCCCAGTCAAAGAACCCTTTGAAATGATTCCCAATTTTCAACCTGATCGAAACCCTAGATATCAGCCCTGAACTGATTTTCGCGCCAAATGTTAGGAAAGACGAAGACCCAACTAAAAGAATGTGCTGCGCGCCACTCGGCATCTCCTTACATACGGGTTGGGTTTTTCAATCAATACATTGGATTGGGTTTAGGCTGAGCAAGGCCCAATTTGGTTCAATCCTGAAATTATCTATTTTTATAATGCAATATTTTAATTCTTTGATTTATGGGAAGGGGATTCAAACCCCGTGCAAGGGTTACATTACCTAGACTAATTGAGCTAACTCACATCTACATAGCCTGAAATATCAAGACTATTCTTTACGGTTTGCTCTTTTTATATTCTTTTTAATTCCTCGATCAATATATATGAGGAGCAAATTTCAAAATCTTTTTCAAGTATTATATATATTGATTAAATCATTTACGCATTTAGAAGCCCCTCAAACACAAGCAATGGTACTCTGTTTGGTGTGAGGTGATAATGAGGACTTACAATGAGGAGTCCTTAATAACCGTTTGATTAATGAAAATGTTATTATTAAACACTAAATTGGATCCTTCAACACAACCCCTCAACATAGACCCTCGTTATAGAAGCTCCCGTGAGTTTTGACAATCTCAAAAATTGTCTCAAAAGTTGCCCTAAAACCCAATTTGCAAAATTGAGAAGTTCCATGAAGAATCAAGTTTGCAGCGTAGCTAAAGTTCGCATGCCCCATCATGGCCCAATATCCTTGAAAAAGAAGCAAGGATCCCAATTTTTGGTGGGACAGGGGGGGTATAAAAACCCAGAAAAAGACAAAAACAACTAAACAGTATTAATCATATGGATCTTAGTAACCCCTATTGAGTCACCCATCAACAGAGGCCCAAGCCAAGTTGGATTTTCCTCAAGAAACCAGCAACCCAGGTCACTGTTGTGGCTCCAAGCAGCCAATCTATCAGCCACTGCATTCTTCTCTCTGTAAATGTGTTGAAGTTTACTTCTTGGGATCTAGCTCAAAAGTCTCTTGCAGCTGCTACCCAATCCAGTCGTAGGATGACAGTTGTTCAGCTCATTACTCAGGATAAGATTCACGACCGTGACAGAATCCATTTCAACAACAATATCCATTATGCTTCTTTTAATAGCTAATTTTGGATCAAAAAATAATCCCCACAGCTTAGCTTCAAGGATTTGCCCTTTCCCAAGTTGACAGCGAATCCACCAATCCAGTTACCCCAAATGGTCTCTAATAACTCCTCCAGCACCAATGGAACCCGTACTTCTCTGGAGAGATCCGTCAACGTTTAGCTTTAACACACCATTCTTGGGGGGGTTCCAGGCCAAACTAACCTGGATTTTACCACCTCCCAACTGATTATTTACAGAGGCTCTGATCCACTCCTCGGCAGCAGACAGTATCAGCTTGTTTAGGCCTAAATTCCGCACGCTAGCCCATCTAGGTACTGGGCTATATCGACGAAAGGGATTTGGGCCTTGTTTTACCGAAATTGGAAATCAGCCCATGATATTTTAGAAGCCCATACCATTTCGAACCAATTCCAGAATAAATCTTCACATATTAAAGGTTAATTACCATTAATGGTGATTTAATATGAAAAAAGCTAGATTCAATTGGTTTAATTAAATACCCAGCTTCTGGATTTTTTTTCCCAAGAGCTCAAGGTTTGATCATCACCTTTGATTACTAAATTCAAAGATCGGATCAGCATATATGGGGGAGGATTTTTCTTTCCACAATTCCCACGTGATCCCAATGACAAGACATCAACAGAAGAAAGAGCAGAGGACGTGTTGGGGAGTTGGTAGAAAGGTGAAATCGGAAAACCACTCCCCATAACCATTAAATGCCATAAAAGAGGGCCAAGTTTCCTCCATTTACTCGTGAAGACCTTATCAGTACATACTTGGTTTACAAGAGACAAAGAAAGAAATAAGAGAGTTGGTTGTTAGAAAGTTAAAACTAATCATCATGAAAATGACTCTTGATGGGGGTTCTTCTTGTCATATTAACTACTACCCTTTTTTGCGCTGGAACAGAGAATCCTCTCAACAATGTGTCCTCCAGATATTAAGGAATAATCACTCATGCAGATTTCATATAAATATAGGAGGATTTGAACAGGATAGAGACAACAAAAAATCCAATCAAAACAAAAACTCTTAGTCATACTAACAAAATCAAGCAAGATCACATGATCCCAAAAGCTTTTAGACTTTGAAGTAACCAAGCTCTTTGGTTTGCAAAAGCCATCCAGCCTCTGACAAAATAGGCAAAACTCAAACTTCTGACTACAATTCAATTCAAAGAAGCAGTTCACAAAAGAAACGAGACTTCTGTCATTACAAATTTAGTTCAGAGCAGATGAATCAAGTGAAGTTCGGGTTTTTCATAATATGAAAACCTCAACAAATTTCCAAAGATATCTTGATATCTCAGAATTGCCTTTATAGCTCTTAGAGGATTCACAGTCAAGCAAAATAGGTACTGAAGTACAGTCCTAGATCAGCAATCGCCAATCCAACCACTTCCAGTCCAATCCAGATTGAAGAGATCTCAGTTCTGCCCATTCAAAAAACCTCTCCATGGCTAAATTTGATTAAAGCTCTATCAATCTCAACATTGGTATCGATTTCCAGTTGAACCCCATCAGTTAAAGATGCTGACGTGTAATTTCAGAACAGGTATATCCAATCCAGCCTAAGTCATAGACAACAATCCAAGCATAAATCAAAGCCCAATATTTTGATGTCCTTCCGGACTGGGCAGTTCTCTTTCGTTTAAATTGTGTAATAGGCAGTTCTCTTTAAAACAGTTTGATTTATTTCAATATTCATTTTTGGCTAGACTTACTAGTTTTACTATGAGAAATTGTAAAGTCCTCACCCGCTTAGGCAAGAAAAGAACTTATTTGGGAGATATTCCCCACCCAAATTCACAATAACTTTATCAAAGTCAATAGCTTGGGCGCAAGTTATTAAATTTTTATAAGTCTATTAGGATTTTTAGCCGCTAACAGTGGCACGCTCGCACACAAAAGAAAGTTGATTTGTTGATCATCAATGATTTCCAAGTCAATGGAGAACCTTACCCTACCACCATAGGAACTACATCAAAATGGATAAACACAGCTCTCGCAAACCATCCTCATTTTTTAAGGTAAAACCATTTCTCCATTTCCAGAGGTGCCAGCAGAGGACACCAAACAGAATTTTCCAAGGGATCGGCATAACTTATTCTTAGAGCGAAAGTTGCTGAGCAGCTAGGTAAATAAATATGATAGGTCATTGTCCACTATGACATCTGATTGAAACAATGTTCTCTGCCTCTAGTTTCTTGTCACAATACACTGCAGTCCATGGTATCCATCTATCATCACTAGCTGTAGCACAAAAAGCATTTTGCCACATGCTGAATGCTTTTGAAAACTGTGGCTGATCATCCAATTGAGTTATGCCATTGGCTGTGAAGATAGAAAGCAAAAGCTAAGATTATACTACAAGGTGGGATGGGAGGAATGTCAAACAGGAATTGAATTTATATCTGCATTGACCTCAATTGTGAATAAGATCAAAGATAACCTTGAGAGATGCCAATGAGAACCTAAGCTACTTTAATTTTATTCTTTTGCTCAAAGATAAGCCTAATTGCCTTGCCAAGGTTCTTAAGAGCCAACCCCCTTTTGCTTACGACCACAAAAGCTTCAAGTTGTACAAATTTGATTGGTCAGAAAAATTTGGGAAATCCACCTTGGATTGGTGCATTTGCTTATCACTACTTTTTATTTAATTAAATTATTTAAAAGGGATTATAGATATGTAGACCCCACCAGTATTGACTAACAGCAATGTTTAATTATCCCCACAAAACCTAGTGCTTCGTTTTTGTCTTTTTGTGGCCTTAAGAGCTCTATAAAGGGGCTTCTAAGCCAATGCTTTCTTCAACAAATAAGAGCAAAGCTAATGAGCAAGGAGTTGAAGGGAATCTTTTAACAAGGCATTGATTGCTCACTCTCCCTCAAGGGCTTCTCAGTTCAAGGCAATGATATTATACCAAGGTCCTTAGTTTTAAGGGGCACTTTGGTATGTTTTAGGCTATGAAGCTCGTTGGGGGGGAATGACCAAGCTTTGCCTCAACTTATAGCAGGGAGTGCAAGGCATTTTCTACGGATCGAAATCCAAGGCATTTTCGTTGCTCACTCTCCCTCAAGGGCTTCTAGCAATGTCAGAAATGATGAACTCGAAGCCTTTGGAGAGAGTAAACAAAAAATGTCTTGATTTATTATATGGCAAACCACATTTGATGGTGAGCATCGGAGCTCAGAGGCTTTTTTTCTTGATTTGCTTTTTGGAAAGGTGAGTGATGCTTACTATTTTCAGGTCTAGCTTAGCTAGCTAGCTCATGTAACAATTACTGGAAATTTAAAATGTCACACAAACTTTACCTGCATATAAATGCATGCTCACACACACACATATATATAATCAACAACATGCATGCAGCATACATTTGGAGAGAAAATTTGTACATTTCAAATATTATATATATATATATATATATGTTCTTCATATTAAGGAAAAATGTTTGGTTACTAATGAGTCATTCTTAAGCTTAGAACAAATGCTAAAAAAATTCTTTTTAATTGAAGAAATGTTGTGATGAACTTGATAATTAAGATTTATCTAACAATTTAACTCAAGTTATATTCATCATGAGATATTTATAACGCGAGTATAATTATTAATATATAAAGCCCTATTAAACTCAAAAATATTAGTGAACCTAAGTATATCGTGTACGGTAATAATTTGTGTGTAACACCATATGAATATGCAAGGTAGTTCTCTCGCAGCACAGTAATTTCTCCTTTCAAAGATACGAGTCCAAATAGAGTGTTGAGAAGGGGAGGGGGGTAGAGTTGCCCTTTCGTTACATCCAGGTTTCCCGCTGCATGTATAATATGAGTTGACTGGTCCTTGATGCATATAAAATAAGGAATCTTTTCATTACAGGAAAAACAAAACTTTTTTTCAAATTGCATCGCTAATCTCTAATGCAACATGATAACTTATTGGATGTGAACAAACAATTCAATTTCCACAGCTGCCTCTCAAGAAGAGAGATTCGGAAAACCAGCTTTTTCTTTGGGTAATTAGAAGAAACCAACATGGCTGCTTGATTAGTACTACTAATATTTGCTTAAGGAGAAAACAAGTAGAAACATTATTTTTATAATATTGAAGGTCGGCTAATGACACTGCTTGGCTACTTACATGTACAAATAAATCACAGTCTGATACATAAACAAAAATAACTTATTAAAAACACACACACAAATTGGAAGAAAAAATGGCGAGTATTTTTCACACGTGAATTATATCTGACGAGTCAGAGTGAAGTGAAGACTGAAGTGGTTGTACAAACACTGATAATCAGAAGTGCACATGGAAAAATGTCAGGTATCTCTCAAACCTTGTTGAAAAATGGAAGTTACAACCATCTCTGCCCTGCTTCCTTTATAACCTTAACTAGATAAAGTAGCTGCTACTGCTGCTAGTCCCCTCCACTGTGCCCAGGGCCACCACTTTCCTTCCCTCCCTCCCTCCCTCCCTCCCTCCTCAAATTACAGGAGGACAGGAATCTCTCTCTCTCTCGTTCTTTCTCCTCTGTTTGGTATTCAAAATTCTTCTTTTTCTTTCATGTGACTTGTGAGCCTAATATATGAACAACATTTTTAAAAAAAATGTATGTAAAAAACATGAACTTGTTTGGATTAAATGATATTAATTTTATGGATTTACATCTCAAACTTTTTCTGGATATCAAAAGCCATATAACTCTGACTGGATGAAATGCCAGAAACCAATGATTCAGAGAGAGAGAGAGAGAGAGAGAGAGAGAGAGAGAGAGAGAGAGAGAGAGAGGGAGGGAGGATCCAAGGATGATTATTTATAATAGCATCCCTAAATTGGTCGAGTTCACATATTTTCCTAGATTTTACCAGCACTTAATCTTGAAGTTAACCCATAATCACACCCAAATTAACCTACAGCCATAGAACTAATCCCTCGTACGAACCTCTTCTGATCTGCTGTCTGCTACATTAAGCAAGCTCTTGATTTTTCTCCACAAGTCGCACTTCTTTTGCAGATCTAAGAACACTGGCCTGACAAAAAGAAAAGAAAGAGCTTAATTAATCAGTTTTAAATTAACAATGATGCATTATTATATGAATCACACACCTGGTCATCAGTAATTTCCACAGCAAACCCATCAACGATGACCAGAGACAATGTCTTCTTGTAGCTTCCTGGCTCAAGGGTTCTTGCCAACAACTGGTCATGCTTCCGGCTTAGATACAAATCAAGCTCATTTGTCCCTCTCTTTGTTCTATGTATAAATAAGCATGTATTTTTAGATAAGGATACTTATGAAGAAACAGGAGAAGAAGATGAGCAGCAAGGAGAAGCAATATATACTTACCGATTAGCTCGAAGGCGTTCGTATTGAGGATCGTAGTTCATGAAAACAAAGTATGATTCGATTTTGGTGTCTTGCATTGTGGCTAATTCTAACTTTCTGTGCTCTTTCTTCTTCTAGGGTTATTGACTGATGGGCAATGTGGCCTCAGCTAGTTCTACATGATGCTTATTTATACTTGAAGTCATCACAAGAGGCCTACATTTTTGTTTACATTATCAAGTCTACTTTTAAGACAATATTATTACAAGATTTAAGTCTACACACTTATAATACGATACTAATAATTTTGACTAAATTGCGATAAAAAAATTCAAATTTCATTATATCTTTTTAAAAATAAAATAAAATATATAATAATACTAGACACACGAACTATTTCATTAAATGTTGGGCAAATATTACAGTTGCAAACTCAATTATCTACTGGGGAAGAAATTGGAATCTAAATATCTATTGGGTTGGGAGACAATAATGGGGTGCTTCTACGGCAACATTAAAGGTGGTGCCATCATTCACACTCGGAAGTTTCTTGCCTAGTGTTTGAAAAATACAATTTTAAATGTCGGCCACACGCTTGCAGTATAAAAGTCAACACTTATTAAACAACTTTTTCTTTTTTACAAAACATTTGCTATTTTCACCTATCTTTTTTATTTTTATTTTATTTTATTTTTTCACCGACCATATAAATTTAAAAATATATAATCTTATATTCTCATCTACATTATTCTTAAAATAATCTTTAATTATTAATTTAAGTAAATTCTCATTTTTATGAAGATAGTATTAAATTCAGCCACCCTAACCCGCCGGCGGCAACCACCCCTCTGCTAGCCTAAAACACCTCATTTTCTCTCTCGTTCTTTTCCCACTCCCACAAGACAGACTAGATAAAAATTACGGCTACAAGTCCTCTTCAAAAGTCTTAGAATCTCTAGAAATATCAAAAAAGGAAAACCTGTCAAAACAAATTGCGGTTAGAATTTTGCCTCTGTAGGAAGGTAGGGTCTGCATCAGTATCAACAAACAAATCAGATTCTTTTTCTTCTCTTCCTTTTATGGTTTTACCCAAGTTTGTGAGAGAAGATGTCCGAATCAGTGCCACCAAGTGGAACTTGTTTGGATCGGCACATGACGTATAGAGAGAGAGAGAAACAAAGAGACAGAGAGATAGAGTCAGATAGATAGGAAAGGAGGATATGTCGATGGCAAGGGGGGAGGGGGTCGCTGCCGGCGAGGTGGGATGGCTAACAAGTCGGTGGGTGGGGGACTTTTGGTGGCTGTTGGGTTTTAGTTTTTGTTCTTAAAATAATTAGTTTTAGTTTTTTTATATACCAAAAGTTAAGGGAAATAGCAGCACTCATTCTCTATTAGCAAGTATTAATTATAGGCTAGCAAGAAGCAGGTGTGTGTGTGTGTGTGGTGCCTATTAATTCTTAAGCAATTTGATTAGAGGCAGTAATTTTTTTCCATTAAGATAATTAATAATGGATTCAATATTAGAATATGTCATCTGGATACCGATGGTGACAAAAAAGAGGATCAGAAAGCCATTAACCAACTGATTAGTCCTTCTCTAATTAATCTTTTTAGCCAATATAGCAATGACTTGGAAGTCAAAGATGGAACTAATAATACTTTGATTATACAATTAATTATCTTGTCAAACAAAACTTTTACTCCATCAAACAGTGTGCCCTTTACTTTTGTGTATATGCACGTGTGCACGCAATTTTTGTATATATAAATCACACTAATACATTATTTTATATTTTATAAAACAATTTGTAGAAATAATTTTTAAATGAATACTTAAAAAGTAGACAGTTCGGATTATTAAAATATAATATGGTGAAACCTTGGCAGTGGCCCTCAAAAAAATTCTATGTGTATATAGTGCATGAACCAATGTAAAAGATCACATAAATTGAAGAAGGAAAAATAAATTAATTTGCTCTGCCTAGTCTTCAAGTTTGTACAAAAATTAAATGCCCTTTAATTATATCATCTAGAAGGAACATTGGGAAGCTTTATCTACATGAACATGGATATGAAAAAACGACCCCATACATGGCTCTTATTATTAGCTGGAAACAATAATCGAGAAGATAGAGTAATAATGCCAAAAAGCCCATCATGTGAATGGGGGAATTCATAGGGTTTATTTTTTACTTGATTAATCAATCTGAAATCAGTTTTCAAAGTCATAGGATCTACCAAGTACCTTCGTAATCAAAATGAGATGATGTGTTGGAATTGGTCAAGTCGTTAAGACTGCCAAGTGCAATGCATGTGGGCAGGGCTCTAGTTGATTTATCAGAAGTTAAGCAGAAAATTCGAATTCATTGAGATATGGACTCGTTTAGCTGTAATTCTAAATAAATTAGAATTATTTATAAGAAGAAGCACATTCCACGTGCTTATCCATATAATCACTTAGAATCACTCACAAACAAGTTCATAATTGATGTTAAGGATTTGTTTTGTTATTTCGGGTGTTTAACCCCTTGTTAGCCATAGAAGGTGATTTGTCTTCTGATTTTATAAATATAGATTCACGAAAAATGTTAAAATGTAAACAAAATAAAAAAATTCAGACCAAAAAAAAGAAAAGAAGAGTTAGAAAATGTTTATAATGGAGAGGCATAGTAAAATGCAAGTAGACAAAAAGACATGTACGCACATGACAGCAACTACGTAGTCCTGTCTAGGTCATTCGCCAGAATCGTACGTACGTGCAAACAAGTGCAAGTGGAAGGGGTCAACACCAAATGTACGAACTCCACGTGTCAGTGATTGAGCGAGTGAAAGGGTAGGGTGGACACCAGACACCCTTTTCAGATTCTTCCACACAGAGAGAGAGAGATAGGGAACTCTGACTACTTCTCTGTACTCTACTCGTGAGTTTGCTCTGTCAGTCACATGGTAAACTGAGTTATCTTTTGAATTTTAATGCATAAATCTACTTGTGGCCTATAGACTCAAGCAAAATCTCATATATATTGTGACGATGTGAACAAATGTTCATGTCCGAAAGTTAAGAGATCTTACATAGGCTTAAGGAGTTGGGTTATTCTTTTATTGTCAATTGGTTTTGCGTGAAATCTCATCTTATTTAACTTTATAACTATGAGAAAGGCTAACATACATTAACATAGATAATATTATTTATATATCTTAGTGTTTTTATAAAACTTCTCGTTTAGATTTCAAACTAACTTTTTGAGGTTTAAAATTGTTTTCACCTTTGATATTTGACCAGGTGAGAAATTGAAGACTGACACTCTTTCAAAGGCCAATTTGAAGCAAGCTGACCACATTCCTCACTTAGTCTTTTAAGAGAGATGGGCTGGGTTGTTGGTTTTCCATCTTCTCTATATGAATTATATATATGAATGGAAGAGAAGAGTAAATATTCAAAAGGAACTTTGACTGTGCCATGTTACACATTGACTGTTATAGAGCTTGGTTTAGTGAAACTCAGTCTTGCAATTTAGGTGAAAATAATTTTCTTTTCTTTGGTTAGTAAAGGTGAAAAGATTAAGAGATTAGGTCTCTCCCCTGCTCGTCTTCAACCGCAGAAGGCTACAATTGGAGAGATGATCAAAACTCTTAAATAAGTTCATATTTGAAGAACATAGTTACATCTCTGAAGACAAAAGAGAAGAATAAAAGGGCTTATTCTTTTCTGAATTTTGGGTTTAGGGATGTATGTATATCGTATGGATCGATCCCTTGTACACACAAGCTGACTGCATAAAATTTGACAGTATCATTTAAATCTAAAACTACTTACAATATCTCCAAGAGAGAACAATATATCTCTTTTATAGAAGGCCTAGCCTCTGGTTTGTCACTTGTACATGCAAAAGCAATGTCCAAAACCCCAGACACTTGCCTCCTTTCTTTCCCTTCCTTCACAGCAAACTCAAAAAACTCCGAACCACCTTCTGATATCAGGCCTTCCTTCTCTTCCTTTGTGCCTTCTGTCATTCTCAAACCCTTTGGTCCTGCCAATACGTCCAGCAGTATCACCCCAAAGTTGTGAATGTCACTCTTCTGACTCAGTTCAGCACAGTAAGGAGTTGTTTGCTGCCAGCATGGCGACTTCATCATTTGCCACATGTTGGGAATTTCGACCGGCTCCGCCAATTGGGTGAATCCATAATCGGACAAGCAGGCTGAGAAGTCGATGTTCACCATCACATGGCATACCCTAATGCTCCCATGCACGTTCATCTGCATCTTCTTGTCATATGGAGGGTATTGCTCATGGATGAATGCAATTGCTCGTGCAATATGAACAACTATGGTCAGCCTTTGGTTCCAATCCAATGCTGTGTGACCATGTTGCCTAGCACCTTTATGGTGAAACCAAAATAATAATTCAGTCATATATGACTAGAAAATAAAATATTTGAATTATATGTCAAGGTGTCACAAAAATGAAAAATATAATTTTAGGTCGACAACATCAGAGTTGATCTTAAGAGATTTAAAAGGTCTGTGTGAAAATGGAGAGTAGGCAAAAACGTCTTTGGAATGGGTAAAAACACTTCCAAACAAATCTTAATCTAAGATATTGTCCATGTTTGGTAATACTGAACGAAATGATTCTCCACTCATTTTTTTGGTATTGATCTTGTGTTGATGTCCAAAAAGATATCGTCTGAAGCTTATTGATTCAACAAAACAACCTAATTTTATAGGTAAGTACAAGATCATCAATAAATCAACATAGGATCCAAAGTTACTACTACGTTATGATGATTAAAAGTTCTAATTATTGTGTTCGATAGAAATAGACAAACTCAGTTTTTTTAAGGTTATGAAAACACTTTCGATCCTCATGTGAAGCACTTGAAAATAAATATGTAACACGTATTTAGGAATAATTAAGATATGCTTTAATTTAAACTTACCAGCAAGCAAGTCAGCAAGGCTTCCCATGGGGTAGTAATCAGAGAGAACAAACTTGATCCTCTTAGCATACAAATAAGCAATGACAGGCACAAGATACTCACTCTTCTCACTCACCTTAGCCAAGTGCTCTATTCTCTTCCCAAAATCACGACTCCCAGAGCTCACCTTCCTAAACCTCTTCACAGCACAAACCCTACCACCCAACAACACCACCTTCTCAGTCATCCCCAGCCTGCTCTCCCCTATCACACCCACCGAACCTCTCAGCACACCCCTCAGCGTCAAGTGGGACAGCCCTTCCCCACATCCAAGACACTTCCTGTCGTGTCCGCAGCGGACAAGTGGCAGGTCCTGCATGAACCCTACGATGCAGTCTTCGTAGTCGTTGAACGAGCTGGTGGTGTAGCCTTGTTGTGGGTCTTGATCTTCATTTTTGGGGCTCTTTCTGGGCTTTGCAGTTAAGGCTCTTGACAACATAGTTTCAGAGAGGAATTTTGAAGAGAGGATTTGTAATGTCAAATGTGTTTTGGTGTTTTGGTGAGAATTATGGCGTGTGGTTGTTCTTCTTGTTGGTTGTGATTTTGATTCATAGTGACGTTTCTTGGTTGTATCAATCCAGCTATCTTGGTGCTTCCTTATTGGGCCCTTGGGTTTCAGAAAATCCAAATGTGGAATCTGATATTTTTCGAACTTTGGCCAGCCTACCAAACCAAACACATGGTATATATAATTCATATTCCATGGTGTTATTCAGACTAGGGTTCTGCAGATCCAATTCAATCCTCTAAAATCAACCTATTCAATTCAATTTAATTCAATTTTTATTGGTTTCGACAACATTGGCAGATTGGATTGGATCAGAAAAATAGAAATTCAATTAAATTTACTAAACACACCATTTCTAATATGTATTTACCTCTTTTTAGAAGGAAAAAAAAAAAGGATGTTACATAACCTATATGGCAATACTTTTAGAAGGCGAAGAAGCGTTTTTGAAAGCATTGGTCATAATAAATAAAAAGTGCTTATAAGTTTTAAAAGCTGAGTGATGCCATCTTGACATTTTTCACAATATGTATGAAAAAACTCTCTTCCCTCAATATCACTTGTATAAAAAATTAAAAAAAATTCAAGAGATTGTGAAAGACTCTTCCACGATGCACCATAAGAATTTCAACTGCTATAAAAGAATCATTTGTGAATGAATGCCAATGGAGTTTTTAAAAAATAAAAAATATAAATATATTTGAATAAATGCTTCTAATTACTTAAGTTACAAACGTCTTGCAGAAAAATTAGGAGTTAGGAAAATGTTTAGATTGCTTAAAACAGGGGTTTTTAACAATGTAAGCCCAAGAATGTCTTCACCAAAGGGCACAAGATAAGACCACTCCGAATTTTGTGGAGTTGGGTTGAGAAAAGTCTTGCCCAAAACTTGAGAGCATGAGATTCAAATGGGCCACTTGCAGTATTTGGTTCAAGCTGGCATTGATTAAGATTTGGCATAAAAAACAACTAATGATAAGAACAGAAGATTCAAACTTTCACATAAGATCTCCAAAAAAATAATATATTTTTGGGACATTATTGCTGTTGGAGTAAAAAATACTACAACTGCGCCACGTAACAATCGCAACATAAAATAGCGGTGGTGAGCATGTGTCTTCTGTTCCAAAGTCGCCCTGGTCAGCCTCACTCGTTTTCTCCCCCTGATAACACGTCCTGAGTGACGTCATTTCCGACCCCCTTCTCACACCCGGCACCCAGTTTTACTAAAATACCCCCTTCTCCAATGTTATTTGACCCCTTTTGATTTACTATTTGAGAGAAGCCTCTTTGTCAATATTTTTTTGCAAAATTTCAATTGCGTCTCTAATATGAGGAAATTCTAAGAAAAGAAGTCTTAGTTGTCGCCTCTTTTTGGGGGTTGGTTACTTCCTTCTTTAACTCATCCTCTCTCATTTTATACTTTCTTTTCTCATTCCTTTAATTTTCTCTCAAGATTATTAGTTTATTTTGTGATATGGAAGCAATCGCCGTGAAATGATGTTGTCGCCATGATATAGTAATTGTATTTTAGCCCATGTACACAAAGAGTTGGCTCCCTTCAACATAATTTGGAGCTCTAAAGAGGGGAAGATGTCTGTTTGTGCTGAGTTCAGGTTTAACCAGTGCGTGACAATGAGTTTAGCGGGTATGACACTATGATTTTCTTCGAGTTGCCTGAAAGATATGGAGCGGTGGTCCTGTTTCTTAGTTTTGTTTTAGACCAATAATTTTAGAAACTCTTTAGGAGTTTGTTGTGATTTGTTTTCTATTTAGGATTTTTATTTGTTTTTAGCTTTTGACTTTCGATACTGATTTTTCGTTTCTGATGTTGAGCAGCGGATTTGTATTGTAGGTCTTAATACATGTACTTTTGGTTGCTGGATCATGAATTTAATCATTGTTTGGATTGTGCGTGATTCTCTCTAGATTAATTCAACATGTTGTGTTTGGTCACTAGGGAAGATTTACCTATATTTAGCACATAGTTTTGCTCTGTACTTTTGTGCATGCTTTTAAATTTGACAGATAGGATGCTAGTCGACCCAAAGATTTCGTATTGTAAATGAGTTTTGTTTATTACAAAAAATTATTTAGCAAACTCATTTATTAGCGAGACCTGAATTTTGCTCATCTAATGACTTTTAGCTCTTCAATTAAATTTTCTACATTTAAACAAGAAACAATACAATCAATCCAAAAGTCAGATGACTTTTAGCTCTTCCATATTTATGTCACCTCATCACTATGAGAGAGTATAGTAAAACGATGAAGAGTCTCTTGAGATGCTCCTAGTAAGCTTAGGTGAATGGCAAATATGTAAATTCGACAAGAGAACGAGCCCTTATTTGGAAATTGGATCCATGTGGTCGTGCCCGCATTTTCCAAGTCAACTCAGTCGAATCTCATATCCCTCCAACTAACGGCTCTCCTGCGAACCCAAACTAACCGGAAACCCCCTCCCTCCAATCACGTGGCCGGTCACCCCATTGCCCGCTGCCCGCCTTTTCCTCCTCCCCTCACTCAAATAGTCACAAATTTCAAACCCCAACTGCCCGATCTGCCCGAAACACACCCCTTATAAGTTATATATATCACCACCAACCGCTCCTCTTCTCCAATTCACAAAATGGCCAAACTCGTCTTCTTCCTCGTCGCTCTCCTCTTCCTCTTCTCCTTCTCCCACGCCCTCACGCCGTCCGATCTACCCGAGAAGGAAACCAACGGCCGCGATCCAGCCAACACCAAGTTTCCCGAATCGGAATCCAAGCCCGAGACCGCCATACTCTTACCCAGCGAGAAACGTGACTCCGAACCCGCCAAGGTCTTCGAATGGATACCGGAGGCCGCCGATACGAAGCTTCCGGATTCTGATGGCCCCACCATCTTGGCCAACGAAGAGTCGACTGAGTTCACACACAGCGAGTCCGTTCCGTTGACCGTCATCAGCTTCCGCCCCGTCAACCGCCACTTCCCCAGGCGCCCCTTCCCGTTATCGTTCCGTCACGGACACCGTTGCCGCCATGGCCGCCACCAGGTCGGGCCGTGGAGCCCACGCTTCCACGGAGGAGAACGCGACCGCGACGTCGTTTCGTACGGCGACGACATGATCCTCGGCGACGACTTGGCTTTCGATCCGGTGTTTCGCGGCGGACCGCGTCAGATCCCTCCTAGGTGGGGCAATTTCCGCCACGGTGGGCCCAGGTTCCCATTCAGGCACGACGACGACATGGAATTGGAGAGGCATCATCACCATCATCACCACCGCCACGACCACGACCACGACAGCAAAGAATTTGAAGGAATGGAGAAGCCGAGAGAGCACAGGCATGAACACGAACGAGAGCACGAGGGTGGTTTGATGAGAAGGTTCCGCAAGTTCTTGAACCGCTTTTGAGTTTTGAAGCGACTATCTTAATCTTATCTGTTTTTAGTTTTACTTGTACCAGCTTATCTTATGTTACTCTGTTTCTGTAAATAACCATGCATCCATGGGAGATGTAGCATCGTATCTTATTTGTATTATGCATGTACGTATCTATGTAAGTTTGACTACTATGACAGATAGATTTTATATATAAAAGAATGGTTTGCTATGTGATTGCATCTGAACCCAGAATTTTTCTCTATATGGTTGGACAACGAAAAAGAACAGAAAATACAGAGCTGAATTCCTGTAGCTTAGAGGAACAGAGAGGAAGAGTTACATAAACAGAAATTTTTAGGAGTAGTTGGAGCATGTAGATGCTTGCTGGGCACTGCTCAGCTCTGAGCACTGTAAAGGGCTAACCAGATGGGCGGCCCCACTAATGTCCGAGCACTTCCAGGGTGGCGATCTTGATCCTGTCATGCCGTGGAGATTGATGTTGGAGAGACAGATTCCGGTGAACGGGGAGTTCTTCAGACCTAGTATTAAGCCGGCCTGCTGAACCTGCACTCCCCAAATGTCCTTCAATGTGATGCCCTTCACGACTGGGAGAGCATTTTGGTTGTATTTGTCATCTGGGTGGTCTCCAACATCTCCTGCTATCTTTATTCCCCTTCGGACTTTTTCCATGTACACATCTGAAACTGTGATGTTTCTTATGAACCCTCCCCGGCCGATGTTTGTTTTGATGTGGATGCCAACTCCCATGTTGTAAAGGTTTATGTGTTCAGCCAAGACATTCTCCACCCCACCAGAGGTTTCACTTCCAATCGCAATTCCAGAAAATGGGGATGATCCTCTAACACGGCGGATGGTAATGCCCGAACTAGGGCGGCCATAAGCGATCCCGTACTCATCCCATCCGCTCTTTACAGCCACAAGATCATCTCCAGTAGATATGTATGAGTCCTCTATGCAGACATTAGAGCTTGAATCTGCACATATGAATACAAAGATATACATCATGGACATGAACATAAAGAGGCTTCACAATTTGTGACTCTTCCATACTCAATCGTGACACCTATACAATGCACAGACCCTTGTCTTTTCCGCGGTAAACAAGATGTGGCTTATTTAGATAACAGGCATGTACCTGGATCAACTCCATCAGTGTTGGGAGAGTCATATGGAGCCAAAATTGTGACATACCGGACAACAACGTTGCTGCAAAGGAGAAAAGTATGTATCAGATCAAAATCACAGCTCAGCAGTACATTCTTTGCAGAAGGTGCATTAGGCTCAAGCACCATAAGGGAAGTTTAGGAAAACATGAAACAGGATAGTTGTGTTTGTACTATAATTTAGCTGGTCGATTTCATGTAATTCCAGCTTATAATCAGAATGTATTGGCAAAGTCGCAGTAAATACATCAAGAAATTTGACTTTCATCCATAAAAACTTTCCGACCTAAACATTATCAGACAACATTCAACCTCAGGTTGGAGTGGTTATTTAACTTTCGTACAGCCCTCCATGAAATGCTACCTTTTCTTCAACCGTTTACATAGTGAGTTTCTGACAGATGTTCCAATAGTACTTCTCTCATTGAAGTGAGGCAATCGATCAGAACATTACCAATATGGCGCCAACTAACCTTTCTTTCTACAATCAATCCATTCTGACCTACCCGAACAACATGTATGGACCCCCTCAACCCCCTTCTTTATTGCAAATTTATAACTTCCAAGTTTCTGCAGTCACTAACTCAACTCAGAATAGCAGCAAATAAAATAGAATATCATAAATTTTTCACTTCAAACTTCTTTACTTTCGTTTAAAGTGATTCAGCTTCAAAAAACAATTGGTTTGAATAAAAGGTGAACAAAAGACTCAACTTCGCAATCATAAGTAAAACAAACTGACGGATATAATTTTTGAACGAAAATGGCAGGTAGAGTACTGTAAAAGACTAAAAACATAAGGGAAAACAAAAGATATAAGCTCCAGTCTATAAATAAAAAAAGGCAAAACTAAAAATTCCACGTTTGGCTGTTACCTGCAATAAACAGGGTGAATGTTCCAAAAGGGAGAGTTCTGGAAAATCACATTGGAAATGATAATGTTTTTCGAGTTCATGAATTCAATGAGATTTGGTCTAGTAAACTGAAGAGTTCTTTGCCTCCACATGTTCCACCATACATCCCCTTGGCCATCGATTGTTCCATTTTCACCTGAAAAGGAACAACTCATTAGATATAGGGTAACCCATAAGAAGAAGTACGTCAACTCCCACAACCCAGCCTATACCACACCCAAAAACAAAACAAAAAAACAATAATTACATCTTGTTCAAACCTACCAGTGATAACCACATCATGGATTCCATCTCCATGAATAAAGCTCGTATACCTCCCTCCAGGAAGCTCCCTCCCTCTTCCATAAGATGGCAAAGGAGCAATCAGCGGCCAATTCCTAGTATCCTGATGCATCAACCCACAAAGAGAATTGGAAGGAGCTACAACATAAATTGAAACAATGACCACAAAATAAATCAACAATCACAAAAAGTGTTCACTTCTATCATATAGTAGAGGGGGAAAAAAGGTTTGTTGTAATGATGTTTACATAAGGGTCAGCATTTACAGTTTTAATATTTAGGACCCTGCTGCTGCAAATCAGCAAAAATACAATAGTCAAAATTTTGAAATGAGGTATTCTTCTAAAAGATGCTTTACCGTACAAAATGCAGGGCTTCAAATAAACCACAGACATATAAGTGGAAACTGATTATTTGGAAGAACTTTCAGTATGAAAGTTATAATCATTCCAGTAAAGGAACTTATGATAATTGTTTCCTGTGCCATTATTGAAATTGTAATTTTATATACATTCACTTTCATTTTAAAAGAGAAGGAGAAAAAAGTTAAAGATGTCTCTTGGTAACGAACCCCGTAGATTAACTGCTAGCACAAATTATAGCGCCACATTATGAACTAAAAAAAGTAGCAAAGGATTCCAATAAGCGAACAGCTTTTGAACATGCCAGATAGTTACAAGTCCAAGTACAGAAAACTATGGAACCATCAGTTATGGCGCTCTGTGACCCGCTGAGGAGGGTGTGACATTCTTTTCCCACATTAAGCACAAAATCATGCCATAATCTAAGGTTAGGTTGCCTTTTCATGACAGTCAAAGTTAAACTTAGTACTATAATATTTGATTTGGCTTATAGCCTAAAATATAAATCATAGTGTTTAATTAAAAGAAGACATTTACTTTAGAGGAATGGTTTTTGTAATAAAATAATAACAAATCACTGTCGCTGTTTTCTTAAATAATAAATTGTGACCAAGCCATTCTTATCCTTGTCGAACCAGCAATATACTAATTTATTGTGACAGTATCAAAGACGACAATATCAGTGGCGAATCATCTAGCTGTCCAACTATTTGATTCATCATTCTATAAATGATATGCACATGCAACCATGGTGCAATAGACCCACCATTTATTTCTGCTTTTAGCCTGGTTCCACCGCATAGCCTGAGGCTCCACACATTCATTCTTGCTAAGCCACACAGGGCCAAAACAAGTGGGATTTTCAACCACAATCCCACATTTAGAACAAACACAAACACTCATAGAGATTACAAAAGTTGAACATAATCACACCTAAAACTCTGAAACCACTCATTTACTTGCATGACCCTACACTCTCATTCCTCAACTCTTTCAGTGAAAAAAAAAAAAAAAGGCACAACCCAGTAAAACTGAAGCACAAATTTGGGGACTTTGTGCCATCAAATTAACTATGGCCATGGTAAAAGTATTAATTTGTAGAGCAAAAGTTAGGTGAACACATTGAATGGGTCATAAAAAGAGTGTTGGGTTTGTACCTGGGTGGCTTTGATAACAGCACCTTTGGCCAAATAAAGAGTCATGTGGCTTGTGAGATTGAAGCTCTCTGTTAAGTAGACCCCAGGAGGTATGTAAAGAAGCGTGCCTCCTCTCCTCTTCAAATGCTCAATCCGATATATCGCTTCCCGAAACGCCTTGGTGTTCAATGTAACGCCGTCGCCGACGCCTCCGAAATCCGTTATCGATATCTTGTCGTTTCGGTACCGCATGGGCACTATCCCAGAGCAAGTTACCACTTCCGCCACTGAGAAGTAGCTGAGGCAGAGGAAAATCGAAAGGGAAAACCAGAGATAACCCATTTTTGGTAATTTCTAGAGTTTACGAGGGGAATTGAGAGATAAAGCGGAGGGGTTAAAGTCTAAAGCGCCAAAGAGAAAGCTCCAAAGAGTGCTTTAATGGGTGAGTAGAAGGAGCAAATGCTAGTTGTTTAGATCTGGGAACGGAACAAAGAGAAGGCTCCAACAACCCAGCTCCAAAGAAGCGATTTTGGGTTAAGCTGCAAAATGGGTTTGCATTAATTAATTCAAAGACAACAGCTTTTGGTTAAAGATTTGAAAGCAGAAAGCAGAGCGAGGAAGAACATACTGGTTGTTGTAGTTGTGGGTTTGAGCTTAAAGCTTTAGCTGCGCTGATCCAACGGCTGAGATGAGCCTGGAAGATGACTTCGGAACTCGGAATCGGAGTTTATGAATTTGAGAGTGAGAATTTTGTCTGTAAGTAATTGTCTTGAGCTGATAAAAGAGAAGGAGAGAGCGTGTGAGTTGAGCAAGTTGTGGGAGCGCAACACTTAAAGCACATTGCGTCGGTGGTTAATAAGCACCGCTTTTGTCACAAAAAATTAGCGCTTTCCAATGGAAAAAATATACAACAGAAAAATGCTACCGTTAGTTCCGGGTGGGGCATGGAGAATTTTGGGCCGTTGATGAGTGGAACCCACATTATCAATGGATGAAAATACTTCACCCTTATAATTTGCAGACATTTGTAAGGTCCACATTATCAACGACTGTAAATACTTCATGCGGGTCATACTAAAGATATTAAGAGAGGGGAATTCGAACACGGAATATTGAATGCAGTAGTAACTGCTTTTAATTATTTGAGCTAAAATAAGTTCATTGTAAAGCAAAATCTCTGGTTTAAATATAAATATAATTGCATCTTGGATGGAAGATACATGCTGCAACAAAATAATAATTTAGAATTTAGAGAATCAATTAACCAAATTTTGTTTTGAAAAACAAGATGGGAGACGACTCAAAGCTTAGGAGGAGAAGTAGAAGTAGTAATTTTCCCTTTTCCTTCAATTGAGAAATAAATAAATCACATGAAATTTAACATGGGGCTTTCAAAATTCAGACTCAACATTGGCCTTTTGGGCCAGGAAGTTAGGCCCATGACGTTCAGTCCAGTTAGATTGAGAGGACCGCGTACTCCCGCGCAACACTGAATCATAGCTCCTCTGGTTTTTCCCGCCATCTTGCCTAGTCCCAGTCTTTGCCCTATCCCGCCATTTTTAACCACAACTCTCTCTGTCATCGCCTCCCTTGTTCACTTTCCGCTCTCTGTCTCACTCTTCGTGTTCCTTCACTTGGCTCTCTCCGAGGTCAGTGCCCTCTTTCATTTCATTTCAATTTTATTTTTAATTCGACTTTTTGTTTGGTTGCCAAGAAAGTGAAGGAAACGCAAAGAAAATTTACTTTCTGTTACTTACATTCAATTGTAATGTGAATTTCGTTTCATAATTATCATGGGTTTTGAAATTTGACCCCTTTTTTTCTGGATAAAACTTTAATTTTATTGTTGGGTTTAGTTTTTTTTGTTCTTTCCATTTCTCGTGGTAATGTTAATTCTGCTTGATTGTGATATTGGGTGCCAAGAGAAGAAAATAAAACAGAAGGTTGCTCAATCAAGCTTCTCAATATCTGTTTGATGTTCATTTTGATTGTATTAGAAATTCTTAGTTATTATTCCTCCCAATCACAATGCTATTATGTTAGGGTTTAACAGACCTATGCTTAAATCTCTATGCATTTTGGAACAATGATGATGCTGATTGGACATAAAATGCAGGGACTCTGCTAAAAAATGACTGGAGACGAAGTTTCCAAAGGCAGCGATGACATGATGATTGACGAATATGAACAGAAGCAAGGGAATGTGGTTCCTGATGGATTTAACTCTCATTATCTCAAAGTTTACTATGGTAATCCCCGTTTAAGTTTATATTCTATTTGAATGTAATTGAGATAGTTACGTAGTTTTTGATTGCTTTAGAAGCTATGGTTCTGTAGAATTTTACTTTATAAGCAGATGCTCCACTTTAGTCAATTGAATTGGTGGTTGTAACTTGTAACCTGTAAGGCACTTAAGACTTCAAACTTAGAACTAGATACAAATATGTGAACATTTGCTTATTGTTTGTGTAACAAGATATTGGTAATCACATGCAATGAGTGTTTGCTATTTACTGAACATTTTTTTCGTTGATATGAATTTTGAGAGGTGATTTCAATAATCTTCCCCTTAACGGAAAGTGTTATTTGTGATAGGAAAGCTCTTTCCATATGCGGATATTTTTAAATGGATGTCCTATGGAAATGGTAAGCCACATCTCTCAATCAACCTGGTTCTAACCTTCAGTTTTCTTTGTGTTTTCATGTGCACACCTTTAAATTTATTTCTTCTGTGAACATGTAACTGATCGCTGATTTGAAGATGGGAAGCATCCTGTGTGCGACCAGTCCTACTTTAGCCGGAGAGAGTTCTCTTTCACACTGGATAATGAGGTTTATCTGCGGTTCCAGTCTTTCAACTCTATGTCTGAGCTTGAAAATTCGGTGAAAGAAAAGTGTCCAGTCAAAATAGATATTGGGCCTGTGTACAGTGTTGATGTAAGCTTTTTATGTCTGTATTTCCGAACTATTTGATAATGCAAGTGTTGACTTGACCTAACAATTGAATCATTCAAATCCTGAAAACCAACTTAGAAACAAGATGTGTTTGAAAGAATTCATAATTATAGATCAAAGATAGAATTCCTGTCCATGGTTTCTTGTTGATTTTAATTGTTGCCTGTGGTTGGGTTTATAATAACCTTTGAGCACCATATCTGTGGTTTGAGTTTTCATCTTTTCTATGTTGCAGCCTTCAAAGAGGCATGCATATGCTCAGAGTGGCGATAATGTTTTCACCCCAGTGGAGAGGGAGCTGATTTTCGATATAGTAAGCTAATCAACCACTTGAACTTTAAAGATAGTCAATAGTCACAGTCTAACTAAACCTTTGACTATGACCGTTGTACGACATGTTTGAGTAAGGTTTTCTCCAACAGGATATGTCAGATTACGATGATGTTAGATACTGCTGCTCAGGAGCTGATGTTTGTTTGGAGTGCTGGCCGCTTATGACAATTGCTGTCAAAGTTATTGATACTTCCCTTAGAGGTAGGAATTTTGTGTTTTGGAATCTGATATATATGTGGTTAGAACCTTGACTATTCACTTTTCTAAACGTATTTGCTGCAGATGACTTTGGTTTCAGTCACATTCTCTGGGTATATAGTGGAAGACGTGGTGTTCATTGCTGGGTTTGTGACGGGAAAGCAAGAAGGTAATTCTCTTAACAGTAGTAATCTTCATTTTCTTAGGTTCCTAAGGCATGTCATTAAACTTAAACCATGTTCGTTTTTCTTCAGGCTGACAAATGAACAGAGAGCAGCTATTGCTGACTATTTTCGTGTCTATAAGGTTGTGCAATGTTTAAATTACATTTGGGTTTTGAAAGATTTTACATTTCTGTGAAAGTTGTTGATTCTATACTTTGTTCAGGGCAATGAAAACAGTCATAAAAAGGTTTCTTTTACTGGTCTTGCTCTCCATCCGTTCCTTGCGTAAGTAGTAACGTACATTATTGACTTTACGATACCGGGCCCTTTGTTGCTTCCACTAAGAGTATTCATTCATGCAGGAGATCTTATACTGAAGTTCTTATGGATTTCTTTGAGAGGAAATTGCTTTTGAGTCAAGAGATATTTTCAACTGAGGAGAGATATGAAAAGATCTTAGATATGATTCCTGATCCTGATCAATGTATATAATGATTCTTTTCATGTCCTATGCATCTCTATGCCATATCCTGGAATAATGGTCAAGTTATAATACTTTGTTATCCTTGCAGCTATTACTTCTGAGCTGCGTGGGAAATGGCAGGAAAAGAGAAGAACCGCTAATTCAAAAGATGACATTAATGTTGTTAGATGGGAGCAGCTGAAAAACATGCTGCAATCTGGAAAACATAAGGTACGAATAGTAGATGTTTGTGAGTGTATGTACCAAAAGTGCATTGTTTTGGTGACAATGATCCTAGTCTGTGAAATAGGATTTTGATGTTTGAAATTGTAATTAGGCCTGTAGTGAACTTAATTTTACTTTTAATCATTAATTGTTTCAGGTGCAGGGACTGCGCAGGTGTGTTGAAGAGATTGTGTTCTCTTTTACCTACCCTAGGCTTGACATGGAGGTATGCACAGCAGCCCCACTTTCTTTTACTGCCTCCTGTTATTCAACTAGTAGTGAGTATAAACTAACCACATCAGAAATGTATGCTAAAATATTATCTGTTTGTAGGTTTCAAAACATATGAACCATTTGTTAAAGGCGCCATTCTGTGTACATCCAAAAACAGGTTAGTCCCGGTGAGAGTTTGTTTTTCTGGTGGTACAAGGTCTGGTTGATCGTATTTTATGAATTTTTTCCGGCCCTTAACTGCTTTTTACTCTCTCCCCAATTGATAATTATTAGGCATTTGGATATTCTTAATGTTTCTCTGTTTATTTTATTTCTTTGTTCCAGGTCGTGTCTGTGTTCCAATCGATCCAAACCGATGTGAGGAATTTGATCCCACGGCAGTACCAACCCTTTCCAATGTAAATATGTACTTGGCTTCCAGTTTTCTTCTTCTCTGCATATATGTTTTCTTGGTGGGAGATTCTGTTATTTTTAGTCTAACTTTCTACATAATGCATATTCCACCATGTAAGATGGCAAAATTGATATAATTATAATTTTGACCATAGGGTGGTTTTTATGTGATCTAACCTGTATAGGATGCAACAATATGCACTGCTTCTTTCTCTGCCGGACCTTTTATATGACAAGAATGCTCTGAAAATATGACTCAACTAAGCCTTAGTTCTACTGCGGGGTCAGCTACATGAGTCCTTTTTTCCATTCCACTATATCAACGAGTTTAGCCTCAGTCACATCTTTCACATTCATGTCCATCCACATTACCTCTGACCATGTTTTTGTTCATCATCTTCCCTTAGAACCTTATACTTTAATCAAATCACTCTTTCGTAAAACTGCATTGCTAGGTTGTCGTTGTACATGTTCAAACCCCTTTAAACAATTTTCCCTTATTTTATCTTCAAGTGATACCACTACTACCGTTTTAGGAATACATTCATTTTTTATGGTATCTTTTCTTGTATATCACTTCAGCATCTTTACATCTGCATTCATCCTATGGACATGTTGTAGCCTGGTTGCCTAGCACTCCGTGTCTTATAACATTGCCGGTCTGGATATCTTGTAACCAAAAAGATGATGTGCATGCCTTTTTATTGCAATAAATTGTACATTATGTAAGCTGGTTTTTTCTCACAATTCATTGTCTTTTGAGTTTTATGTATCTTACATGATTATTATGTTTAATCTGCAGCTTTTAGAACAACTCAATATTGGAGGTTTAAGAGCAGAAGTTGATAATGGTGCGTCAAGTAACATCACGTTTCTTTCATTTCATCTAGCATTGACTCTGATTTAGCATAGGAGGTTATACCTAGACGGAAAAATGATGTTGTTGGGTGGTTGTATCATGTATGATTTGATTAGGCAATTTTGATGTAGGAAAAGCTACAAAATTTCCTGTTTACTGCAGGTGAACCTGCACTAAGAGCCACTTGAAATATATTTTGCTTTTGTGATTGATGGTGTTGTATATCTTTTACTTGATCACAGAGTGGGACAGAACGTCACTTGGAAAATCAATAAGGTTTTTCAGATCGTCATTTTTGCAGCCTCTGCTAAAATCTTGCAAGGTACGTAAGCAACTAACAAAACATTTATATTTTAATTCTGCTTGAAAGATTGTTCATAAACCAGAATCATCTAGTCATGTTGAAGGATCTAGTTCTCTAGAGTAGAACAGAACATTCCACAAAGTCCTAATTTGATACCAAAAACAAAAATTATTTTTCAGACTTAGTTGTGTTCTTATCTATTAATAGGTTTTGTGATTCATGAATGTTTGCAGGAGGAGATGGAAAGTTCATACAATGCGAAACTGCAGCAGTCGAAGAACTCCTTTAGTTGGTAAAACTGTTTGCTACAATACAATTATAATTCATCTTGTGGAATTGTCCCAACTTTCTGCAGTCCAGTTGATGTGAAGTTATATTTTCAAAAGACAATCAGGATTTAGCAACGTACTGACATCTATTTGTAAATGACATGACACTTTGTTCACCAAACAGCACACATGTATCTTTTTTCTTTTTTTTTTAATATTAAATATTCCTGTTGCAATTATTCTTCATTTTTTTTCTTTCCAATGCAAATTGTCCAGAAAATCATGTGGAGCCTATAGTTACCATCATCACATGTATATGATAGGCCGAGTTTGAATCTCTTTTCCTACCTCCGTTCATAGGAAAAAAAACAAAAACTAACAACCAGTTTCTATATGCCACGTAAATTTATAGACATGCCTATTTCATTATTGCAATCACCACAGCTTTAATATCATTGGAACTGATTTCCCATTGGAACTGATTTCTTATATGATCCATCATTTCAACTTCCATTTTCGTCATGCATAAAAATACTTAAATGGTAAAAATGGGGTATGATACAACACGGAACTGCCTCCTCCAATATATATATGTGTTGTCAGTTCTTGAAAGGATGATGATGAAGAAGCCAATCTGAAGAGACATAACGTTCACATGGTGTTTCTTCTCCAATAGGCACATTTGGTCTTTGGAGGACCACAAAACAACCTCATCTCCATTTTCACAGCAATGAGGATAAGGCCTTTCTTCTTCACCGACGTGGCTCACCTCACTTCACCATCATCACCTTGGGATTTGTTTCTCTTTTTTCTTTCTACTTTTTTAATACAAGCAATAGTCTAAATTAAAAGAGAGAATGAGTTATATCACACACACAAAACAAAGATGTCAACGGATTCGAACATGACTTCCTGCCTGTAAGTCAATGCCTTTTTTCATTGGGTTAGACTCGTTGGTTAATTTTAGGTATAATTTTGGTGATCAAAAATTTGAGAATTTTGGTTTATATATGTAGCAAGAACTTTAAAAATTCTCAGACCAAAAAAAAAAAAAAAGAACTTTAAAAATTCATTAAATCACTACTTAATCCATAATTAACACAACTCAAGGTGCCCTCAGGCATTACATATGACTGGCAAAGTGCCTTGGTGTACAAAAACAAGGCACAATTACAGGGCCACAAACGAAAGAGCCAAAACATAAATAAACATACCAACCCCAACCAAACTTAGAAACCAAAAACAAAAACAAACAAACATATTCAGATGGCTCCTCTTGTAAGAATAAACTACCAATTTACAATTACCACTAATACCAAACTAAACAAACAGAAATTGACATACTACTAGTAGTACATCTACTTACTTATATACCCTTAATTTGAAAATTTAATCTAAAAACCCAAGATTAAGAAAATTAAGACTCTTCTAATTAGCAAGAACTTCCCAAATCAACTCAGGATCATAGGAAGGCATTCTTGCAAGTGAGCAGCCTTCAAATTCTAAGTCCTCTGCCATCCCCATTGGCCACTCTGTTGAAATAGAGGGTGGTGAATTCTCACACCTCCATACCCCATCTTCAGAAACTGTTGGTGTTGCTGTTGCTGTTGAAGACACCAATTCTTGACCAGAACCGTCGCCAAAACCCGACGGCGACGACGAAGACGGCGACGAATCCACCTTCATCACAGCCTTCTCATTCTCACTGGAATTACTGCTCTTCTTCGCGTTCTTCTTGGCTCTTTCTCTCTTCACCTTCTGGCAAATCGCTTGAATCTTTGCATCCACGGAGGTCTTCACAGCGTCCAATCTAGCGCAATCTCCAAAACCCATCTTACTTGGGTCCTTAAGATTGGGAAAATTCAACCTTGCATACTCTCCTCGAAGCTTATACGCCGCCCGATCGTAAGCATATGCGGCGGCTTCGGCGGTGTCGTATGTGCCAAGCCAGACCCTCATTCTGTTCTGAGGGAGCCTGATCTCAGCGACCCATTTGCCCCAATGCCTCTGTCTCACTCCCCTGTAGAGCTTCTTCTTGCATGGAGCCATGTAAGAGGTTGAAGAACAAGCAGAGCTCTGAACTGGGTTCTTCTGAAAAAAGCGTGAAACCGCGGCGTTTGTCCGGCTTTCGTCGCAGAACTTCTGGAGAAGGTCTCTCTGGCGAAGGTAAACTGATGAACCCAGTGGCTCAGAAACAGAGCTGTTGTTGCTGGTGGTGGTGGAGAGTGTTTGTGGGCAATGGGAGAAAATTGAGTCCAAGGTGTTTGTGTTGCTTGTTAAGATGAGATTTGAGAGTGAAGATCGGATGTCAATGGTGTCAGAAAACCCAAAAGCAAGCTTACTGTCTTGCATTGTGTCCATAGTTTTGGTAAAAAATTGAAGCAAATATTTAATCTGTAGGAAACAGGGCACTGAAAATAGGTCCCTTTTCCTAACGAACCAGAAATGAAAAACAAACAATTTGCAGATGGGAAAATATGTGAGTGATCCGATCAAAAATATATGGACCAGAAGAGATGAAAGAGCTAAGCAGAGAGCTCAAAAGAAGAGCAAGGTAGAGTTGCAGAAGAAAAAGAAAGGAAGAAGCTTTGGAAACTTTGGCTCTCTGAGAGAGAGAAGGTTAGGACTTTTTTTTTTCGTTCTTGCTTAGGTTTAGAGAGAGAGAAGGTTAGGACTTAAATGCTGAAGGGTGTCCTTATTTATAGCTGCAGTTTATTGCTGAGTTCTTAACATCTAACCTCTGTTCACAACTTCAAAATTTTACATGGTTTGAAATTTGGTCCAACTTACCTCAACCCACATGATTAATATGACCATTTTGCCCTTTTATGTGGAAAGTGAGCCAAAATTGTGTTGAATTATTTTTTTTTGTTTTGTTTTGTATTTCCTTTTGGTTTAATTCCTTTGGTCGGTTGAAGACTAAGAGTTTCTCTCCTTATTTTCTTTTACAATCCCAAATTCTGTGTTGGGTATTGTTAACTTGATATAGTACGGTTTGAACCTAATGAAGTGAATGTGTTAATTTGATATAGTTTATTCCGTAACAACTTAAAATTTTAAATTTAGTTATTGTCTAATATTATATCAAATTTTTCATATATATGTGTAAGTTGAGATTGTAAGCCTACAAGCGAGGTAGGGTATTAGCTCGATCTACATCAAGAAGCTTTGGGAGCCTAATTTTTATTGTCCAACATTTGTTTGGTATTGTTAACTTGCTTTGGAACCCTTCTCTTTCTCCGCATAATCATAACCAAAGGCTGAAAAACTAATGGGGATGATATTATGAAGAAAGACACGAAGGGTGTTATTGTAAAAGCAGGAAAGATCTGGAAACCAAAAAAGGTGTAATTGAACTGTATATTGTGGGACGATTGGCTATTTGTGATTGTGAATGTGTATCTTGTAAGATTTTTGGTTTCACTCTCCGTGTGGTCGGTGGTCCCCACTGCTGTTCAAAAGCTACTTTGTCGATTTATTATAGGGAGTCAGCTCTCCCTGTTAAAGTCCACACTCTCCATAACTCCTGCTGCCACGCGTCTTCTCTCTTTTCCACAGATGGATGAGTTTTTGCCTTCTTTTCTCGTTTAGCTTCGTCTCGTGCAGGTGCATTAGCAGCAGAGAGATTTTGCCTTTTGCATCAATGCTAAAGCTGATATATGCATCTGTGAATATCATCGGCTCATTCTATCATTTCTTCTAAGCTTCTTATTATACATCAAGCAATCATTCGACTTTTGTGGAGTTTGAACCATTCAATGTTAAACAAGTTGAGCATGTGTACCCAATTGCTTAGCCACTAGCTTTGTGTCAACTTCTTCGTATGTATATGGTTTATCAGTCGTTGATGCATGTAAAATTTATCATAAAATAACCATTAATTAACATGATTTTATATACATATGAAGATAACGATCGATATTAGAATTTGAAGGATGTTTATATCACATGGAACAATGCCCTACAAGGAGTCAATTTTATTTCGTTGCAATTTGACATGAGCAAAACCATTGCATATCTCTACTTTTTAATTCTCACAAGATTAGTTTAATATAGCCTAATGTGGATTCCTAACAACATTCTCTGTATATGGTTATCAGTCGTTGATGCGTGTGAAATTTATCATAAAACAACCAATAATTAACATGATTTTATATACACATGAAGATAACGATCGATATTAGAATTTGAAGGACATTTATTTCACATGGAACAAAGGCCTACAAGGAGTCAATTTTATTCCGTTGCAATTTGACATGAGCAAAACCATTGTATATCTCCACTTTTTAATTCTCACAAGATTAATTTAATCTACCCTGATTTGGATTCCTAACAACATTCTCTGTACATGAAGGTTTTTGTGCCGTATGAAACTTATGGGTATGCTAATTTGGGAAAGGTTTGTTTGCAAAGAATCTCACTATAGATAGAAGGTAAGATTAGAAACTGAGGAGGTCACATCAATATTCAATGGTAGGATTGTTAAGGCATGAAATAAATAAGAAATTGAGGAAATAATGGTAGGAAACCTTTTTATTTTATTTGCTAACAACACTTCCAATGTCTTATCAACAAGATTAGGTCCAAATCTTATTGGTTCTTTTTTATGCAAAATCTTAAAACACAGTGAAATAAAGATTGCAGAAATTAAGGCAAAGCCTAGGGTAAAACCATGCGCATGGGGTGAATTCTAAGTTGACTGAAAGGCAAGGTGGGGTAAAACAGCTATGTTGGAAGGTAGCTATAGACTTCAGAGAATCTTGTGGTGCAATTGCAACTTGCAAGTCCACAATCCACTCAGAGATTGGGTAGTCTTGTAATTAAGTAAACCTAACATTTCCATACCCTTTTAATTTCTTGTGTTTTCAATCACCCTATCTAATGGCATCTATATGTTGTCATCTTGCATATTGAATTGATTGGGCATCATATAGGATTGTAGGATGTTTCACAAATTTGAGCAGGCAAACTTTTTGAATAAGTATCCTTTAGGAGTTAAGAACTACAACATGGGAGAAATAACTCATTTTCTACTCTCCATGTCATGCCCATAGCAAAATAATAAGGGGAAGAAAAGTTGGTTATGTACCTATTAATTGCCCTAATGAATCGAAGTACAACTTATAACGTTGTTGTCATTTATCATCAATGAATATGAAATTTATACAAACTTACACGTATTAACAGTTAATAATCACCACAAACTAAGCCGAAACTAATTATGAGTCATCCTCTTCACCAAGTACATTAATTAAAGAGAGAGAGAGAGAGAGAGAGAGAGGGTTTGCAAGGGAGGCAAAGTGCATAACAAATAACAATCAACCACTGATTGAATGAGTTTCTTTGTTAGACCAATTCTTCCAAATCAAAAGGGAAAGTAGAAAGGTAGGTGATAATATTTACATCATAGTGGACCCCGGGACAGTATGGTAGCATTAAAGACGCAAAGGTCTTCCTGAAAAGGTGATGGGGTTGTCCTTTTGAAGGACAAAGCTCGTGAAATGACACACCCCATCTTCAATGGCCAAAGAAAAAAAGCTTCTGTATTTGCATGTGAACAAGACCTAACCAATCTCTCCCCTTTGGCCCTCACAAGAAGTCAATCCCAAATAGTACTTACTCTCTCTCTCTCTCTTCATGTTTTTGCTGAAGGGGATCTTTCTGTCCTCATCTTTCAGATTTTTAACTTCCTTTTTAGCTTCCTCTTCCACCCCAAAAGTTCACTTTTTTTGGGTAACCTAACGACGTGCATATGGAAAAACCCATACATTATTTTTCTTTGGATTTTGGAGTTTGTGATCAGAATTAATTGAGTTAAAAGCAATCTTATATTCATTCTTCTTGCCATGCTCAATCTTATATTCATTCACTAGGGTATGTATTTTTATATATCTTATCACTAACATCGTGATGATGTTTGATCCATCCTCGACTTTGAATAATGGTACGGCGACATATGTGTGTATACGCTTATGAACAATTTCTAACCAAAATACATGTGAATTCACCTATCAAAATCACATACATTAATTGTTCATAATAATCACGTTAATATAAGTGAATTCGACAATAAAAATCACATTTGCTGACAATCGCTCAAAAGCCATACAAATTGCCACGCTAGCATCCCCTGATCCAAAAGTGGATAGAAAAATTGACGACCGATTCTAAAAAATTGATTTCCTTAGAAACTTCGAGCAAAACGAATAATTATTTTCTTAATGTAAATGGATCAGCATCGTCACCACCTCTCAGACTCACAGGTCAATTTTGTCGACTGAGTTTTGAATTTTGCCACATAAACGAGCGTAATTCAAAAGCAACAGCAGGGGCAATTACAGAGTTGAACATCAAAAAGTTATATTTTGGCAGTATTCGGACTTGGTCTTAAAGCAAATCCGACGACGCCGACTATTATCATCATACAGCGGTTCTATCTATCTACTGATACCGACACGTCACACAAGTGGCCCCACCATTTCACTTGTCGACTGCTATACGTGTTACCTTACCATTTCTCCTCCGGAAAAAAGTACAATTTCAAATTCTCGTGATTTCATTTCATTGCCGCGAAAGATTTTCTCGCACACGTAAAAGCAAAATCAACCACAAAAGCGACGCCGTATTATTCCAGCTATTCACATAGTGGCGTCAACCCTTTTAGAATTGACCTCACGATGCCGTCATAAATAAATAAATAAATAAATAGTCTTCAAGTGAGCATGTCACATGTCACATGGGCTTGAGCCTTAGAAGTGAGATGGTCGCAAGGCCTTGGTACAAAAAGGGCCCACATTTTCCAGAGGCAGTCCCGGTGGCCCCAGCCTGGCTGCCTAGTCAAGTATTGGGCAAACTCTAAACATGGTTTTTCCAAACACTCTTTGAAGGCTTAACAAATTGCTGAACGCCAAGGTGCCATGGCAAGAAGACAGAGTACTAAGTTATCTTGCAAGTCACAGCACCTTTGGCATCAATGGGATGGGCCCAGAAATTGTTCCAAATCTTTAAGACCAACAATTTTGCATAGATAAAATGATCACATGTTATGGCCAAAAGATCTTCAACTTCTGCAGTGCTACACTATTGACACACATTTGGTTGGCTGGTTTCACTTTCTTTTGTTCCCTCGAATAACCTAAAACTGCGCCAAAGGCAGCCGCCTGCAACGACAGTCAATTGTTGATGCATTATAGAACTCACTTGCATTAGTGGCTAACAGCCGCCCGCCTGCCCACCCTTGCTCGACTGTTCTGGTATTAACAAACAGTATGTACATTGATTTGGAAGGAGTTAATTGCAATTAGTCGTTGCTAGCTAAGCTCATTTTTCACATGAAAGCAAAATGAGTCAAAGATGTAGTTAGACCAAAACCAGATAGTGTGGGGAATGACCAATTTCTCGTCAGGCTTCCCTTCTTCCCTTCAATGAGCTGGCTTGGACTGTTTTCTTCTTCTTCTTCTTTTTTTCAATTATATTCCTCTGATGGCATGTTGGGTGGACCAGGTCGGTTTGACAATTTCTATTTCCCTAATGTTTTTTAACTGAGTATTTAGAGCCCCACACCTCCCAGATAAGGAAGAACAGCAATGAACCTTTTAAATGTGCTGCGTCAACCCATCTGTAGTTTTTTGTGGACTTTAAGAACCCTCAATTATTTTAGCACTTGAATGATTTAGAGAGATAACAACCTTTTATTCCAATTGGCTTTGATTGAGAAATCGGAAATTGAAATCTCTCTGCACATAAATTGAGTTCTAGAATTTTCATTGCTACTTGTTATAATCATATTGAACCCTCAAATTTGGGTAAGTTGACCAAATGCCAATGTGCCTTAGCCATTTTGCTTGACGATGAGCATCTGCAACAGGCTTGTTTTGATGCAACCTCCAACTGTCTGCGGAGAGAGAAAGGGAGACCAAGTCAGAGCTGAGTTGGGCTTTTAGTAGTGTTTGAGGCTAGAGATTGGTCTTTGGGTCCACACCATGGAAATGGACCCAAGAAATTTGGCTCAAAAGTCTTAAAGAGTTGGGTGGAAGAATTGTATTATACTAATTTTTTGGGCATTCACGTAAGATTGTGGCGGTGTTGCATTATATGGTTGAATGGGGAGACAAAATCTAGGGTTGGGGATCCATAAATCAACCACTACTAATTGTCAGGTTGAAACCAGGTGTTCAGTGGTGTTTGCTGATGTCAAAAATTGGTGAACCAAGGTAAAATCATAAATGCACAATGTAACACAGTTTACCCATAGTCGGGCTGCATCAACGTTCAAAAATTCAGGTTTTCACCATATAAACTAGATAGTATTTATAATTTACAAGAAAAATGGGAGAGGTAAAGATCCAAAAATGAAAGTGAACGATGGGAATTACAATGAGATGACTAAAATTGCTTTCTGATAACCAAAAGTGTTTCTAACATTGTTTGGCATAAAGATTTAGAAGTGCTTTTGGTCATATAAGCGCTTTCTGGATGAGCACATAATGTGTGCTTCTTCATGAAGCACTTGAATTTCTTATAAAAATTTCAACATTTTTATAATTAAAGCACTTTTACTATAAGCGCTCATCAATAGAAGTGCTTCTTAGAGAAGTAGTCCCAAACGAGGCCTAACACTTAGTGAGGATAAGCTTATTTAGGTGTGTCATTTTATCTCAAAAGACTATGGTGCAATATAAGGAGAGATTCCACTTAACATACCTTGATAGGAAAATTAGGGTTCGTTTGGTATCCTACTTGGATCTAATTTTATAACTCAAAAATAAATTTGACCCAAAAACCTGTTTGGTAGACCCATTTTTAAAAACCCAAACCCAAAAAAAATTCAAAAACACACCTATTATTAAAAACAAAAAAAGTGAGATTTTATAATTTTTCTATCTCTCTCTCTAACCCTCGCATCTTTTTCCTTTTCTTTTGTTAATTTCAATTTGGGAATTAGGGTTTCTAATTTTCTGATTTTATTTTTAATTATTTTTAGATCTTAAAAATATTTTGGAGTTCAATACCAAACAAGTTTTTAAATCTTAAAATCACTATTTGAAAACTCATATTTTTTTAAAAAAATCATAGTTTTTTAGTTTACTTTTTTGAATAGGATACCAAACAGAGCCTTACATTTCTTGTGTGATATACCTGTATTTGAGCCACAATATTTTCAAGTTTCCATTATTATTGTTAGCTAGTATCTTTAAGAATTAATGTTCCAATTTAATAATAAAATTGCAAGCAGCTCAGAGATGTATAGTTGAGCACATATGCACATTGTTTGCTCCTTTTCCCAAAGGTGAGGCAAAGCATATTCTATGCTTACATAGAATGCTAAGCATATTGCTTTATAGTGCTGCAAGTGCAATTTTGATTTTTGGGATTGTATCTTAAAAAAAAATCAACCAAAAAACAAAAATTGAAGTCTCTTTCTTTTTGGCTTAGATATACAAATAAATAGTCAAGATTTAACTAAAATTATGTTCGACGAACAAGGAGTGAACTCTAGGCTAGGCTAACTTAAATTTAATCAGCACTATCAACGGAGTCTAGCGTATTTGAAAATGACCTTAACTTGCATACAAAAGGTCTCAAGTTTAAAATCTTATGATATTATTTTTGTGTGTGTGAAATCTCCCTCTCCTTTAGTACTATTGCTTCTACTCAAAATAATAATAATAATAATAATAATCATCATCACCTCTCATTATTAGGCTCAATTTAGTTCCAATTAATGACCCATGAATTGAGCTAGGTTACGGCCCAGTTCGGCCCACACCCGATTATCTTTCACATTTTCCGCCGAAACGGCTTGCGTACGCAGTCTTGGAAGTCCGGTCCATTCTGCTTCTTCACTCTCTCTCTCTCTGTGACTCCTGAGTATCTCTACTTTCAAGTTTCAAGTCTCCGCTTGTTGACATTTGACATTTCACCTTTCAAAGTTTAAACCCCATTATTTTTTCTTAAAGAAGAATATATTTCCTGTTTGCTACGAGCTCAACCTTTGCTCGATGAGACGCAGAGCTCGTGCAGTCATTGAATCAACTAAGCTTATGCAAGACAAACACAGAGAAATAGCATCTTATTCTAGGTAGGCAATCTGAATCCTAGTTGGAATGTCCTTCAAACAAGTTTTCTTTTTTTGCTTTTGTTTATGAATAATAAAGCTTTGTGATTTCACTTCTGTTTTTAATGTTTTGTCTCCAACTCCATTGGAAATAGGGTCTGGTTGTAGTGTAAAGAATTGGGTTTGCCTCAAATTATGGAGAAGGATTTTCTTCTGCTCGTTGGGATTTTGTTGTTACAGCTTGTGGTTCATTGCTCTGGTTCTGATTTGAAGGTAAAAGCATGAGAAAACTTTGTCTAATTGTAGTAAAGTTTATTGCTTTTCCACTTCTGTTTATTAGTTAGAGGTTTTGAATATAGGTAGAAGACGGTGCAAAAACTGATTTAGATCCAAAAGTTTCATTAACTTCGAAAAATTCGAACACTTCGGTTGATCAAACTAGCACGGATTCAAATGCTATTGACATTAAAAAAGTGAAGGAAGACAGAGATCAGGTTGGTGCATCAAAGGAGGGTGTTGGGAATGCTGTAGACAAGAGCAATCCAAGTAAGGAAGTCGGCTTAAAACAATCTCATGATGTGCTAAAGAGTGGGAGAGGATCGAGTGGGGGATTTAAAATGGACGGTTATGACAAGAAACAGAAGCCCAGTGATGGATTGGAATCAAAGCAATTGCCTAAGGAGGTGGATAATGGAGGAAATGTGGTCATTGTGAACCCTGTGAGGAAGGAGGGCCCTGGGACTGAGGAATGTGATCCAGTTAATAGGTGCACCGCTGAGGAGAGCAAGCTGGTTGCATGTTTGAGAGTTCCCGGAAATGGTATGTGCTACATTTTGTATTCATGGTAGCTTTATGGATTTTTCTTGTTTATGTTATCTATCCTAGGTGTTTTCTTATTTGTTTGATCTTTGAAACCCATGTTTTTTTTACGTATATATGCAGAATTTTCTGTAATGTCTAATAGGCTTATAATTGTATTAGTCTGCACGGGATATATAATAACAATTGACTAGAAGAAATGGTACAACATATCCTGGACTAACAGAATCAAACCGAATTATTGACCTTGTTAATAATTCTGTATGAAATAAATATACAGATATCTGAGTTTGTTCCTTTTATGCTTTCAGATCATTATTCATTTGGCATGCTGAAATATGTTTTATATTTTTTGAAGTCTGTTATGTTTTGCATTAATAATACTTGATTTACTGTGTGTTTGCATTTTTCAGATTCGCCTCATCTTTCACTGTTAATTCAGAACAAAGGTAAAGGCCCTCTCTTAGTTACCATTGTAGCTCCTGATTTTGTGGCGCTAGAAGAAACAAAAATTCAACTTGAAGAGAAAGAAAACAAAAAGGTAAGTATAAACAATACTAAAGAGTTGTTTGAATGATATTTTGACGAATAGAAGATTCAGCCTTATATTTTAATTGGATAGTGAGATTTTTAAGCCCGGACACTTGGTTCCTTAATACATAAAGCGCCATAAATTCTTGACTGTCCAGATGTATAGAGTTACTATGCATTGGCAGAAAGAAAAACCCACACAATATTAAATATTGCACAAGCACCAAGCATGCAATAGTCTAAAACAAGCACAATGCAATATTGAAGAAAGCTATTTCTTACATTGATGGCAAGGGTTTAACGGAAGCTAGAGCAAACGCTCTTACAGATACTGGTGGTCAGGGGATTGAGTAATGGCCTTGGCCTGGGACAAGCTTGGCTTGTAGCAGTACGAGCACAACCCCCACAAATTTTCATGATAAAACTGTTGAACATGTAGCTCACTTCATTTTCTATCATGTTTGCTTTAGAAGATCTAGGCTAATCATTACAGGTCTTTGTTGGATGTTATAGGCTGTAATGATGAGCATGCTTGTTGCAAAAAGCTTGTCACCATGTTAAGAACTGGGTTGTGACCTGATATAATTTCGATTATGCAGGTGAAAGTTTCTGTTGGAAATGGAGGAACTGGCAGTTCAATTGTCCTAAAAGCAGGAAAGGGTCATTGCGACCTTGATTTGAAGGACCTGATCACACACAGTTCCAGAAAGGAGCCTGAGAATTCTTCAAACCTAACCTATACAAACTTCCTGACACAAAGACCTACCATTGTGATTGTATTCTTTGCTTCACTACTGATATTGGCAGCGGCTTGGATGTGCATCAGCTTTAGACACAGGAGGCTCTCCAGCAATGGGTTTAAATATCAGAAGCTAGACGAGGACCTGCCAGTTTCGAATGAGGAAAAACCGGAGTTGCACATTAATGATGGGTGGGATAATACTTGGGATGATAATTGGGATGATGAGGAGGCACCCCACACACCCTCGATGCCAATTACTCCTAGCCTCTCTGGCAAAGGCCTTGCATCACGACGGTTGAACAAGGAAGGTTGGAAAGATTAGTTAATTAGGTTGAGAAAGAGATGATAGATGCATGTTCCTGTTTGTTATCTTATCTTTGTCATTCACAGAAAAATATCCGATTTTTCATTTCCCTAGCAGATATGGAAACTGGGAACAAGTTTTTTTTCCCCTTCTATACCGGAAGCTATCTGTCTTTGTGAACTTTTGCTTTTATACTGGATAAAACTTCATGTATGAGGATGGAGTGCAGTAGGGAAGTTAATTGCTTGATCCCTTACCCAACTAAAAAGAGAGAGAACACAGAACAACAAACAACAGAGATGCTTTGAATATGTTAGTTTTCAAGTTTCAACTTATATTATCCAACTCTTTGGGCTTTATGGCATCAATCCTTCTGAGTTAAGAAGCCTTTTTTGGTAGCAACAAGGTTGAATCGGATTTGACCTAATATTGCAGTGATGCCCAAATGATACCTGTGGATTTGTAAGCCTTTCTAGAATACATTCTCCTCCCTCTTGGACTTGAGGAACAGACTATTGGGTTAAGTTTATGCATTCTTGTTCAATTTAGAATTGTTGGGTTGGGTTGGGCTGGGGAATTGTCTTATGCAATCCCAATAGGTAGGCCAATAAGGTGAAAATGACTAGGAAGAAATAAGTTTATGCCTTCTAACATTGCAGTTTCGGTTAGTATGCTAGATGGAGGCATGTTTGCTTTTCTCTTCATATTTACATACTAAGTCCCCATTTCAATTGTACTTTTTAACAAATTGCAGGCAAGAGTAGTTACCCTACACTCGAAGTTCTAAATTCGAAAGCAACTCCGAACCGAAACTGAATGTCAACCTATATTTCCTTGAACCAACATATAAACTAGTTGACTTACGTCTATAATTCTCGAGACAAGTGTACGTAATTGATGGACAATCAAAAACAAATTATATACTATTTTCTTTGCATATTGCATGTGTGTGGTGTATAAAAATAGGAATCTGATATGCTCATTTTGTCCTCTATTCATAATTTGGTAATTCAAATCCCGTTTCTGTATTCTTGATCATCATCACGTTCCCTCCCTCCTCTTCTATTCCTCTACATTGTCGTTTTTCCCAACCAACCCTTTAATCAAAACTTCCCAACAATACATACGATAACAGAAAAATCGCGGTTGTTATGGCCATGTGAGGCCTAGCGTCACCAGCGACCACCTGTGGGGTTTTGATTGGACCACCTCGACGGAGCACGTGGATGAAGCTTCGCGCGATGGGATGTCCCTTGGGGAGACAGCACGTGGAGGGCCCCACGGTAGATTGTCAGATCGCACGAGCCCTCACATGACCGAACTGCGCTGCTTCCTCCAGAAACAGACACCTGTGCTGGTATCCGGAATTAACGGCCTGAGAATCAACGTTGGACGTGACTGGCGTGGGTGATTTGACGGCTGTGATCTGCGAACATGACATTGTAATCGTATTCTCGTAATTATTTTGTCTACAAGTGGTGGTAAGTATTTTATTTTACGGTTGAAGTCCGCCGACGACCTTTTTGACTGCTCTGTATTTCATTGCATACTTTTTAATTATAAATTTGGCCCTTCTCTTCTAGATTTTTGGTTTTACATATTTTGGCTTTTGGTGTAAAAATAACGATTTTGATCATCAGGATTACACATAAAAAATAAAAAATAAAGCTTATTATCACAAAACGTATCTAAGATTTACGAAATTATCAGATTGCATTTTTAATATTTTTTTGTATCATTTATGGTCCTCAAGGTTAGTATGTGCAATCACAAATGGTTCCTAACGTTAGGTTCTGTCAAAAACTCTGTTAGTTTGCTGACGTGACATACATATAAATCACAAAACTTCCATGAGGTTTACACACTTATCACAAATGGTCCTTACGAATTTTTTTTTTAAAATTTAAAATTCATAAAATTTTGGTTTTCTTTTTAAAATTATTTATAAATGAAAAAACAATTTATAGAAGGATTTTAATCTTGAAGACCATTTATGAAACCTAAACTTTTAGTTTTTTTTCATTTTTTCATTTTATGAATTTTAAATTATTTTTTAAAAACTTCATTAGTTTGTTGATGTGACATATATATGAAGCCCACATCTACAATAATATAGTGTCACATGTATTTAAAATTTAATATATATTTTAAAATAATTATAATTCATAAAATTTTAAAAAGAAAACAAAAATTTTATGAATTTTTAATTTAAAAAATTAAAAAATTTCATAAGGACCATTTGTGATAGGTGTGTGAACCTCAAGGATGTTTTGTGATATACATATATGTCATGTCATCAAACTAACGGAGTTTTTGAAGGAATCTAACGGCATAGACTATTTGTGATCATGCATGCTAACTTTGAGGACCACGAATGACAAAAAGAAAACATTAAGGATGCAATCTGATAGTTTCGTAAACCTTAGGGACGTTTTGTGATAATGAGCTCAAAAAATTATAATTCAAGTTGTTAAGAGTAGTTATTCATGTATATAATATTTTAACGTTTCATGTAGAAAGGGATTCATGTTGTAAGGCGCTCAGATGAAGATAGTTCTAATATTGGTAATTTGATTGCTTACTGCATGATGCTTTTATCACATTTGAATGATTCTTTTCCTATCTTGTTTAGAGAGGTTAATGTAGTGGCTCATCAGTTAGCTTGTTATGCTTTGTCATTAGATAGTGTGTCTTTATTTATAGTAGGATTAAATACTTTTTGGGTCACTGAGTTTTACGTCTTTTTGTCATTCGAAGTCACAGTACAGTTCTCACTCAATCGATTTAGGTTTCAATATAACACCAAATTTATGACCTTAATTGAATGCCTCGCTATATTCAAAGAAGATATTCCATGTAGAATAAAATGCGGAGAGACTAACCACAACTAAATATCAAACTTTATTAGTCTGTTTTGTACCGTACGCGAAATTTATTCTAACTTTTTGGTCCAATTCTTTAACGCAACATAAAACGGGGGTAGTTTTTGTAATATCTATACTTGCTCCTCTTACTGACACAGATCACTGGGGAAGGTTTTACCCATATTCGTCGTACTGCTAATGGTGTGGCTCATCGTTTAGCTCATTTTGCCTTGCATATTGGGGGTTCTTTATACTGGTTCGAGGAACCTCCTGATTTTATTTCTGATATATTGTACGAAGATTGTAATTCGTGACCAAGGAATTTCTTTTGCCCTTGATACGAGTTCAAACTTCTTATATTACCTTTTTTTACATCAATAATATTCTATCGTTTATCATCAAAAAAAATTAGATATTTAGCACGCAGTTGGAGAAGAAACATATCTACATGCAAGCAAGGACGTATCTTTGCACGTATGGTCACAACAAAATATTGGGGCTATTGTATTGGGCCAATGAAGTCCATTGCAGTTCAGTGGGGACGTAGGGTGCTGAGATTCGGATGTCGGCTTTTGATGTTCACTTTTTCAATTTAGAACTCAACTCCCTTTTTCGATTATTTTACATTCCTAAATCAAACCTAAAATCTTACACCTTTTTTTTTTAAAAATAAGAAAAACAAACTTATACAATACAGTGGAACATATATCATATTTATACAAATAGCATGGATAGATTACAGATAGATTCAATTGAGGAAATTTTAGGTTAAAATATAGCAATGATTTTTGAATTAAGATTCGATTTTATTTTTCGTCCCTTAAATAAGTACAGATCCCTCTATAAAAGGCGATGTTACACCAGTTAATGAGCTTGGCCACCTTTTTTTATACAGGTTTTAATGAAATTTGTAATTGAGGGAGCACCATTATCATTGGAAAAGAGGTCGATGTCAATGTCATCGATTGATAGATAAACGTTTACATTAATGTAACATTTGTTTTGACAATTTGAAAAAGACATGCATGTGTGAGAATAACATCGAGTATATGTGAATGATTGGAACTCGTATTAGTTTAAGAATATTCTCGTTAAAAATAAAAATATAATCAAGTATTGATGATGGCATGCATTAAATTGGTTGCTTCTTCTTGTCATAAGCCTCACTTACTTTTTAATTATTTGATGTAAAGTAAACACGAGAATCCTCCATAAGTGAAATTCAATTCATAATGAGAATTCCAATTCTTGATTAATAAACACACCATAAAGATAATAGACTTGTACGGATGGGATGAGATTTGAGTGGAGGACATTCACTAAATATTGGACTAGTACATCACGACACAAAGCTAGAAAACAATCATCAAGCAAAAGAGAATATAAAAACAAAACAAGCAAATCAATCAGATTAGCTAGATAAAAGCATGCATGCATTATGCCATCAAGAGCGCGAATGATAATAGAAAGAAACAAATACAATTAGCTTAGTAGTGGAAGCCTAATTGACCCCAAAATAATGATCCAGAAGATATTTGAAATATATACAAACTTTACAAAGTCATCGGTCTCTCAAAACTCATCTGTCATGTACGGGTGGTGGTGGGGGGAAAGGCCAAAACCCTCTTGGTCCGTGATTAGCTCATACCAAGCTTCCCTGCCTCTGGCAGACATGAACACGCCTTGATTTGCGCTTAGTGCATGTACTGTGTACCTCCATAATCCAATATACAACTCATACAATATCTTAATTAAGAATAGTTTATTTTAAAAATAATAATTTAATTTAGATTTACTCCCCTAATTAAGCATAGTGGCTTCAATTTCATGGAGAAGTAGTTGGTTCTCTTTGTAAAAGCTTATTTGGCCTGACTCTATAAAAAGTTGAGTGTTTTTTTTTTTTTGAGTTTTCTTAATTGGGTGACCTTATTCCGTACGAAAATAGTAACCTTTTTTTTTTTTTTTAATTGTTTGATGTTAATAGGTGAGAAAAGAAAGAGTATTTGTGGAATAGAGTTCGATTTTGAGAACTCTTAAGAGCTGTAGGTGTCTTTCTATGTATCGTGCATTGCGTTTGACCCTTACGAATGTGCTAAATTATTAAATTTTAACATTAATTATATTGTGCTAATGGCAATGTGTCTACCAACTTAGTTTTTAAAGTAGTCTAGCTCTTATAGAAGTAAAGAGGGGCTTTCTTTCAAAACCTCTAGACCAAAAACCTTTACCTTTAGGTGAGCACATGCTCTTTACCTATTTATAGTAGGTCGGTGTCATATTTAAACATTTTTTGACATACCATCTCTTTAATAGGGGTGGGTTTCATACGAATAAATTGTGGTTACAAAGCCTTAGAAACAAAATAATAATAGACTAGAAATGACATTATGCAAACTGAACATTTTTTTTTATAGCCATTCCTTGGGCTGGAGGGAGTATGCCAAACTGTGAAGGGATAAGGGTCCCCAGCGCCACCAACAACGCCATTAAAGCCTTCCATCATCCATCGTTCTCAGTGTGAAACATGCACATATCATACAAGATCTTCACAGGTCCATGTGTCTCCAACAAGGGCTTTGCCTTTACTTGGCACGTGTGGTGCGGGACCAAATTCCTATCTAACTCTCTTCAAATAGTTTCATTTATTTCTTTTTTCGGTTGGGTCTCAAAAGTTCAAAAAAACTCAAAAAGTGTTCAAATTGTTATGAAGAGCAAGCCTATTTTTGCACTTTTTTTTCGCCTTTGTTTTGAAGCTTACTGTGGTACCCTATAGAGCACGCGTTAAAGGCAAAGGTTCTGCATCCTAATTGCATGCGGATTATTTTAGATGCTTAAGATATAGATTGGGACCTAGTTTCATTTCTTTAGCCTATCCACACTCATGCTATACCCTTCTTGATTGCATCAAAAGCATGAAAATTGTATCATTTTTTATGTCGCACCTTGCATGATTATACTCGGTGACTGTATTTCTCACCGTATCACGCACAAATGAATTAGGGGGAGTACATGCTCTTACCTAATAAAATCCATGCATGCATTATCTTCATTATCTGAAATATATGGAGGAGGATAGCTTCGCCATCATTTTGATGGATACAATACAAGAGCTAGCAACAAAGACATGAATATGAAAACATGAAATCGGATTTGAATTTGAAGTCTCAAGGAGCATTTACCAGATACGAACACAATCCAAACCACCAGAATCTTTTGACCTAATGAGATTGAGAAGAAGGCCTTTCGATTCATGGTGTAGGGTATTGCAATTTGCAAATTTGGGATTCTTAACCCAAACAACAAAGCAGAAGAGTTGCAGTCACAACAACAACCAGATCAATTATAAATAATGCTCTTCCAGTATGCTGGCCCATTGGCATGACCTTTAACTTCAGAGTATCACTAGCAAATCTCAACCAACATTGCATTCAGAGCGATGATTTGATTCTCGGCCCCTCTCTGTATCCAGAAGAAAAAGGTTGAAATCCATATGAGGTTACGTAATCATGGTGAAACAACCTCGTTATGTTAATCGAATTTCAGTAACTTAGTTTCAAAGTTTGTTACATCTAGCTAGATATACCATCAGAAAAAGTGCAAACTTTGGCAAACTTATTCTATTTTATCATGATAAGATAAAATTCTAGTAGCTAGCTAATAAGAGAATTTCATGTATTTTCAATGAGCCTTTTGCTTTTTTTTTTTGCTTTTGTTCCTTTCACATTTATGGTCTTTCTCTTAGTGTGAAAGTTTAGAATATTGCTTTAGAGAGTTTCCAATGCCAAACAGGGTGCTGGCCCTATTTGGGCTGTAAGACATAGACCCTGGATCAAGGATATGAAACATTATTGTCTATGAGCACATGTAATAATCTTCATGGATTTTCTCAGTTAGATTCACAATTTTTCCCCCTATAAAAAAAGTTATGATTTACATGCCCATATATGGTATTTTAATTTTAAATAATAATATGGAAGTACAGAATTTAGCTAAGGGTTCAAGTCATGTAACTTGTTTGGCAGCATTTCCACCAAGTTAGGGGCACACCTAGAGAGAGTGCAAAAAGAGCTAACAAAATAAGTAAACTCCTAGCTAACCAAAGGACACCCTTCCAACAACCTAACTTAATTTGGTTATTAACCAATATAAATTTCATTTCAATTTGAATTTGAATTCATGATAGGCTCCAAAACCATTCAATTTGTGAATGTTTATTTTATTTTTAAAAGAGAACCTAACCCACTCAAAATTCAAAAAGCCAACAGGGGGCAGGCAGTCTCATTTGTTTGAGTACTATATACCCAAGGCTTCTCTTTGGACTTTGGAGGCATTCAGGGCCTTTGATTATCCATCTGCCAACTTTAATAGACACTGCCCTTGAAAAAAATGAGCAAAGTAATGTGCTCAATGTTTAATGCAATACCAACTTTATGACTTGCAGCAGAAAATTTGGGAAAAAACCATTATGATCCAAATCTTCTATAAGTTTTATATTCTGAACAATAGAAGGAAATCGAACACTTTACTTGGCTATGAGATAACACTGCTTCGGCACAATATATCAAAATAAACGCTTTCAATCACTTAAGCTACAAACTTTTCGTCAAAAATCAAAACTTCTTTATTTTTTGTTTGGAAAAAATCATATTTACGTTTTGTTTTGTTTTAGGTTGTGTGATTTACTAAGGTGAGGTGTTTTAGGTGAAGGTATTGATTTCCGAGGCACTTAAAAAAATCACCGTTAGGGGTTGCCGTGGCCGTGACAAAACCGGCGCCAGCCCGTTATTGCGGAGGGTTTGCCTCCTTGTCCCATTGACGTGTCTGTTTTCCTTCTTTTTTTAAAAAAATTTAAAATAATAAAATTACTTTTAAGAAAGTAAAAGGGAAAAAAATGAAATAAAATAAAAAAACAATCCCTTTTTCGGCTGAGACCGTTGATTGCGGTTGGGAATAAAGCGCTCTGACATCGGATATGGGGCCTCCCTTTCTTGACTACTACTTTTTTGTCTTTTTTTTTTTTTCATTTTTCTTATTCATTTATTTGGTTTTCTTTATTTTTGTGGTGTGAAAATTTATAGAAAAATGCAGCTAACAAAGAGGGCATCGTTTTTAGAATAAATTACAGGAAATGCCAAGTCGTTTTGAATCTTGTGTAAACATAAGTTCTGGTTTTTACCGGGTACTGTCGGTGGGCTTTTTATAAAATGAATTTTCCAGATAGGAAAAATAAAAAGGAAATTAAATCATTCAATGGTGGTGAGTGTTGTTTGTCGGGTTGTCGGGCATTCGAATCCTGGTTACAGGTCAATCTTCTTGGGTATCATGTTTCACGAACCAGGTGTAACCACGCCGCCACCTTCCTTGTCCTTGACATCCTTGCCATTTTACGATTTTGCCCTTTCAAACTAGAGGATAGGTTATTTGTATTTCTTTAATACAAGCGATATCAGAGAAATGGAGAATCGAATATAAAAGTCACTACATATAAACAAATGTTGAGTTTTTTTAATTTCACAAAGATAGAACGAGAGTGTTAGGATCACTTTAGCTTGTTATATTTTAAAAAAATATTAATGATTGGTCTAAAATGACTATAAGATTACAAGGAGAGTTGAACTTTGTGTTGTTAGCTATAGGTTAGCTTAGGTTTTTCTTCATTTGAAATGTGACCTTTTTGTTAAAGGGGGAGAGAATGTGTCCAAGGGTAATTTTGTAACAAATCACTAGGTTTCTTCTTGCTAGTTTCATAAAACAAATCACAAGTGATATTTAATTTTCCAATAAAATCTGACAGTAATTTATCTATTCATATAATTTATAAATAATTGAGAAAATATGTTCATTTAATTCATTTGAATGACATTCATATTCCCAAGCACACGGATATCCTACTGTAATAAAGACTATCTGCATGGGCATACCATATGCATAGCAAGAAATTAATGCTCAAAATGCTACCCAAATTTATGAGCACCAGTAAAATATTGAACAAGAGACGTCTTCTCCAATCTCCAAGTACTGTGGATGGATCTCCCTCTCTGTCCTCTACAAATATGATATGCTAATGCTAATGCTAATGCTAATGCTAGCTCCTCCTCCTTCCTCACATGGATTCTTCAGAGTTGACAGCAAACCAATTCCAATCTCAATCACTCACATTTCAAGCTAGCAAACGTGGTCAATACTTGTGTGTGTCTTTTTAAATAGGGAGATTCACTATTATACCCAATATGGGGGCCCAAATTATAAAAATACCCTATATAAAATGGACTTTAGAAACACACCCAAAGCTCATTTACAACATAACAAAAAAACTTTTAACTTCTTATAAATTACAAAACTGCCATCAATTTCTTAAAACAAGCCCAACCCCAAAATCTTATAAAAATACCCAAAGCACTCAATAGGGCATCAAAGTAATTTAATAATCAATATTAAATTCAATAAGGCTATCTATCATTTTTTGTGTTTTTTTTGGGTTTGTTTATAGGAATTCGATTGTGTAGGGTTTATTTATAATATTAGTGCTAGAAATGGGTATATCACTAAAATAGGGAGATTCACTATTATACCCAATATGGGGGCCCAAATTATAAAAATACCCTATATAAAATGGACTTTAGAAGCACACCCAAAGCTCATTTACAACATAACAAAAAAGCTTTTAACTTCTTATAAATTACAAAACTGCCATCAATTTCTTAAAACAAGCCCAACCCCAAAATCTCATAAAAATACCCAAAGCACTCAATAGGGCATCAAAGTAATTTAATAATCAATATTAAATTCAATAAGGCTATCTATCATTTTTTGGGTTTTTTTTGGGTTTGTTTATAGGAATTCAATTGTGTAGGGTTTATTTATAATATTAGTGCTAGAAATGGGTATATCACTAAATATCTTTTTTAAATATTCATTGAACATTATGCAGATTTTCTGTCAGTGATAAGATTGGCCAATTTCTTCACCTCTAGAAAAAGCATTTGGTAAATCCTTTCCCTCACGGGTAATTTATGTGCTCGTACTCGAATTATAACAAAAGAATAAAATTATTTGTATCATATTTGTCGACCGACATCACTCTAACCAAAGTTCAAAGTAATCGGTTAAAAAATGTTTTCACCCTTGTTGCTGTAAAAGTTTAACTCCTTGCATCCCCATTCTCATAGAAACTAGCATATAGTTGCATGTCAAAACGATCGAGCGGTAACAAAAAGTACAAATATTCGCGGTAAGGAAAGTTCTGAAGATTGTTACGAAGACAAAAAGACAATGAAGACATATTGGGTAAATCAAGTGAAATTTCGTTTTTCCTATGCAAATTATGCATCGAATGGTGGACTAAATTACTTCATTAAACTTCACTAAGGTCAACATATTTTCTAAATCACATGTTTACAGCCAATGAAGCTCAGCCACGCAAGAACCAAATCACACCAATGCCCACGCAGGTTCACACTCGTGTGGCCTGTCTTACCGGATAAACAAAAGGGGCAAATGGGGAATTCAACTGTGGGACACACCCAGAGGACAGAAACTGAAACGCTTTTGACTCTTCCACCGCAGCTTCCTAACCTCTTTCTTGTTTTGGTAATTCTCAACCTCAGGCAGGCCTTCCCTCCAAACCGCACCGAGTCTGTGCTTCTTAAACTAAATTTGGCAAAACCCTAATTTATTTATTTTTTCTCCACAGTCTCTCTCTGGTAACTTTTCCCTTCCACGCATGCAATAAATACACACCGACCTTCCCAGTGAAGACCCAGGAACACCCACATGACTCTGTTCTTTTCTCAACTGTTTTCAGCCCTCGAAAAGAGAAATAATGTGAAGGAAAATAAAATAAACAAAATTATTAAAAATGAAAAATAAATATATTTTTTTTGGTCCATGCCGATTTCTGGGCATTTGTACTTTTCCACTCTCAACAATATAAAGAGGCCCTTGTGCTCCTCCCTCTCTCCCAATCCCTACAAACTGTGCCTCTCTAAAGGTCTCTCCTTTTTTCAGTCTTCTTAGGAGTTGCTCTGTTTCTGTTTGGTTTATCAGAAATTTTAGCTGATAAACCATCCAACATTGCCAATTCTTTGCCTTTTGAGCTTGAAAAACGAACAACAGTTTCGGTTTTTGATTCACACACAGCTTCTGTTTCTCTCTGTTTTTACTTTAAAAACTCAACTCTGTTACTGTTTAATATGGAGAAGTTTGTGAGACTCATTTCCATGGCTCCTCTGCTTCTGCTTCTCTGTTTCCCTCTTGCTTTAGCTGCCCATGACTATGGCCAAGCTCTGAGCAAGAGCATTCTCTTCTTCGAAGCTCAGAGATCTGGGTTCCTTCCACACAACCAGAGAGTCACTTGGAGAGCCAACTCTGGCTTGTATGATGGCAAGGCTAGTGGGGTAAGTTCTAGTCTTTTTACTTAAAAATCCCAACTGCGGTTATGTCAAAATTGCTCAATTAATTTACCCTTCTCAATAATTTTGCAAAAAAATTTACTCTTGGTTGAAATTGGATGAATTTGTAGGTGGATCTAGTGGGAGGTTACTATGATGCAGGGGACAATGTGAAGTTTGGGCTGCCCATGGCATTTACCGTGACAATGATGTCCTGGAGTATCATAGAGTATGGCAAGCAAATGGCTGCAAGTGGTGAGCTTAGTCATGCCATGGAAGCTGTTAAGTGGGGCACTGACTACTTCATCAAAGCCCACCCTGAACCCTATGTTCTCTATGGAGAGGTAGCTTTCCATTCAAGTTCATAACTTTTGCCCTTCCTCCAACTCAAAAAGAAACAATTTTTTTTTTAAAGTTCTGTTAACTTCTGGTTTTAGTTAGCATCACTTGAAAAAGAACCCAAATTTTAGTTTTTTATTTTTTGTTTGTGTCTTCCCTCCAATGGGCTTTTTATTTTTGATAAATGATATTTATTTGTAAAGTGATGTTAATTTTGTCGGTTGGTGTTAATCTGTGATTAGGTGGGAGATGGGAACACTGACCACTACTGCTGGCAAAGACCCGAGGACATGACCACTGACCGCCGGGCTTACAAGATCAGCCCGAGCAATCCCGGGTCGGATCTCGCCGGAGAAACCGCCGCCGCCATGGCCGCCGCCTCCATTGTCTTCCGCCACTCCAACCCCGCCTACGCCAGTGAGCTCCTCCGCCATGCCCACCAGGTTCGTCTTACACATAACTTAGTTTTTCAGGTTTACAGAGATTAGGGCTTTGGGATGTGATCACACATAACTTACTTCAACCAAGTCATTTTAATGCTTTTTTCCACAGCGTTTTTGTTTTTTATTTATTTAAAAAAAACAGTAACTGTTGTAATTTGGTACGTTGGTTTTAGAAAGAAAGAGTGTTTTCTGAAAAAGACGGGTTGAAAACGTTTCTGTTGGGGGCCTGTGGGGACCACTAGCGTACGTTAGCCATGTGCGGCATCGGATTTGCGCGGGACCGGCGCATGATAATAAACTGCCCTAGTTAATAAGCAGTTATAGTTTTCCTGCTTTTTACTGAGGCTGGTCGTCGTTACTCCCCAACGCACGTTAGCATCGTATTTATTACACAAAAATATTTACTTTAAAAAGTGGTAAATCGGTAGAAGTGGGTTAGGCCATTTAGCGAGCCGACCCTTTTGCACTCAAATTTGAATCTATTTTCTCATATATTAGATGAATTTAGAATCCATTTGTATAAAAAATAAAATGTGGCGGCGTCGTTTTGATGCCCATGTACTTAAATTGGGGTAAAAAGCTTTCGGCGCATAATTTGGATCGTGGGGTACATGTTTGCCCGTCGATCACGGAGACTGTTGTTTGACCCCACAGATGCACAATCAGGTCCTGGCCGTCCAGGTTTAACCGATCCATGAAAAGTGTGAATGTTATTAGCTCTTTCACGTGCGACTTTTTGTCGGTGGTACCGTACACCAACCACATCCACGCAAACACCACCCATCTTCCGTTTGTACTTGCATAAATTCTATTCCCATAATACCCTCACTCTTTGCTACTAATTTACGTGAAACACCACTGGTCTTGCTCTCACACTACTGGTACTTTGGTTTGTTATGCAGCTGTTTGATTTTGCGGACAAGTACAGGGGCAAATATGACAGCAGCATCACTGTGGCCCAAAAGTACTACAGATCCATCAGTGGCTACAATGTACGTTGTTGGGCCCAACCTTGGGCTTGCTTTTACATTTCAGTTTTTAGACTAGGCCCAATAAAGCCCATTCAATTTTTCTGATTGATTGTGTTTGAATTATGTACAGGATGAGTTGCTATGGGCTGCTGCTTGGTTGTTCCAGGCAACCAACAATCAGTACTATTTGAACTACCTTGGAAACAATGGTGACTCCATGGGTGGAACTGGTTGGGGCATGACCGAGTTCGGTTGGGATGTCAAATATTCCGGTGTTCAGACCCTTGTTGCCAAGGTAACCGACCCTTTAACCAGTTATCAACAATTGTCGTTCATGAGATTTGACAATGGTCATTGGCATGTTATGTATTATTGTAAATTGCATAGATTAAATTTATAGCCATATGGGAGCCATCTAATTATATATTTTTCTTGCGTGACAGTTCTTAATGCAAGGTAAAGCAGGTCGTAACACAGCAGTCTTTGAGAAGTACCAACAGAAGGCTGAGTACTTCATGTGTTCATGCATCGGAAAGGGCAGCCGAAATGCACAGAAAACTCCTGGTGGCCTGATTTTCCGCCAGAGGTGGAACAACATGCAGTTTGTTACAAGTGCCTCCTTCTTGGCCACAGTCTACTCCGACTACCTCACATCTGCCGGGAAGACATTGAATTGTGCTGCTGGCAATGTGGCACCTTCCGAGCTTCTATCTTTCGCTAAATCTCAGGTAACACAGCCCGAAATAAGCTCTGATAAAAACATACAGAAGATTGTGACTTTTCGAAAGCATGTAATTTGATCCTAATGATTTGTTGAAATCCTCAGGTTGACTACATTCTTGGTGACAACCCAAGAGCCACTAGCTACATGGTGGGCTATGGAAACAACTTCCCTCAACAAGTTCACCACAGGGCTTCCTCAATTGTTTCCTACAAGAAGGACTCTTCCTTTGTGAGCTGCAGGGGAGGCTATGCCACTTGGTTTAGCAGGAAAGCAAGTGACCCCAATCTGCTCACTGGTGCCATTGTTGGTGGACCTGATGCCTATGACAACTTTGCTGATCAGAGAGACAACTATGAGCAGACTGAGCCTGCTACCTACAACAATGCTCCTCTTCTCGGTATATTGGCACGCTTGAATGCCGGCCATGGCGGTTACAACCAGCTCCTACCAGGTATATTGATTGTGATAATTGCTTCTAAAACTTTCTTGATTGAAATTTTCTTTTTGTAATGGCAATTGATTGATGTGTTTTTTCTTACAGTGGTTACCACCCAACCAAAAGTAGCTCCACTACCTAAAATCACTCCAGTTGCTCCAGGTATTACATGGCCTCTTTTTCTTGTCAAGGCTTTCAATTCAACTAGCCCTGACATGAGTTGTTGGAAAGAGATCTAAAACGAGTTTCTTTTGTTTTTCTATTTTTTGCAGCTTCATCTTCTAGCCCAATTGCCATTCAGCAAAAGCTAACAGCTTCTTGGGTTTCCAAGGGAGTAACTTACTACAGATATTCCACAGTAGTGACCAACAAGTCTGCCAAGACACTAACAAACCTCAAGCTTTCAGTAACCAAACTTTATGGCCCTATTTGGGGACTCACAAAGGCCGGCGATTCCTATGTTTTCCCATCATGGATCAATTCTTTATCGGCGGGAAAGAGCCTGGAGTTTGTCTACATCCACTCTGCTTCTCCAGCAGATGTCGCAGTCTCAAGCTACTCATTAGCCTAAGAAAGGAAGAAAACTCATTGAAACAAAGGAGAGAGGTTCACACAGTTTCTGGGATGGTAATGTAAGAATTGTGCAGCTATACAAATGGAGACCAGAAAAAAAAAAGGACTTTTTTTTCTTTTCCTTTTCAAAAAGTACTTATGATTGGGATCTGCATAGGCTTTTTAGACGATGTTAGGTCAAATAAGTATGAAGATTGGGGAAGAAAGGAGTGAAGAGACGGGTTAAAATGAGTGCTCATCCTCTTTCACCTCAACTTTCAGTAGAGTTATATAGATAGGTTTTGAGAGAGTAACAGTAAACAAGTGTGAGGGTGGAGAGGGGTGAAAATGACTTCCTCTCAACTCATTTTCAAGAAGTCTTGTTTCTTTGTACTTCAAAGCAACTTTGAATGTCTGTCTTCGTTTCCTTTTTTGTGTTGTGAATGTTGTAAGTTTGCAACATTTTTTAATCTTTTGAATGGAAATATAGTTTGTGCGATGTTATTGTGTCTAATATATCTCATGTTTTGAAAGCCCAAGTCATTTTATTTTTTCTGGAAGGACAGCCCAAGTCATTTGGACATTAATCAACACCTGCCATGCTAAAAGGCCTTGTAGTGTATAATCACATCACAGTTGCATAAGATAAAAGTGTAATGGTGTAAGTAACTTGAAACTCAAGCCGTTAAGGGCATTACTTTTGCATGACTCGCTTGTATTATTAAGAAAAATGAAAGATGAGTCCAATGGTTATATCTTCTGTGACAGTCTGAATCTGACTATGTCAAGACAAACTACTGGAAAAGCCAATAAAAGGCCTTGTGCATGTGTTAGCCCCCCATTGTTGCTTGCCAGGAGTCTTGTCTACAACCCTAACAACGTGCCACACAACGAACTCTACTCAGGCAATGCAACGCACAGTAACAACAAATTTTCTTCCCATCTAATCTAAACAAGGAACTCCCAAAATAAAGTTGCCAAATACACCGGCAGTTGCTGCCTAGTTCCAAGCTTTGTTACCATTGAGAGGAACTCAAGTGGAGTTGTTCATGTCACGTGACACTATTGATTAATGTAATAATAGTTCATGTCACGCTATGTGGTGTAAATTTGTTGATTGATAGAACGAAATAGTTAAAAAATAACATATGTTGACTTGAAGTTCTAAAGGGAGAGAGGGAGTACTTTAATTAAGTAATCATAAGAAGGATGGCATAAAAAGATAGCGATTCACATGAAAAAAACCACATTGACCACCTCACCTTTCTCATCTCCCTCTCTCTACCATTGAATAGAAAGCTTAATTATGACTAAGCAAACAAAAATGGATTTTGAACCTTAAACGCATACAAACGTGACAAAAACCGCAAATTTTCAAAACTTGAGCTTAGTGCATGCTACAAAAACAGTATGAAATATCAAATTAAAAAAACAAAACCAGACCCCAAAAAAACATAAATTTATAAAAATGAGTACGTAGATGTAAATTTAACTCAACCAAGCTCAGCTACGATAATAGTAATATTATCTTTACTGCCTCGCGCCAAAGCCAGCTGCGCCAGCAGCGCCGCCGCATTCGCCGGCGCCGAGCTCGAGCCGCTCATCCCCTCCGACAACTGCCTCTTCGTCTGCGCATCCAGGCACCTCCTCACCACCTGGCACGCGCACTCATTCGTTACGACATCCCAAAGTCCGTCGCTCGCGATCACCAGAAAATCGCAGCATTCCGTCCTCTCGCTGATCGTCACCTCCGGCTCCGATATGACGTACGGCTTCAAGTAGTGGTCGCCGATCGACCGCGACGTCGCCAGAACTCCCAGAACGCGGTAGCCGTTCCAATTGACCACTCTCCCGCCCGCCGCCTCCACCCGCTTCCGCTCGTCGGGGAGGTCCGGCTTGTGGTCACGTGACAGGGGAGTGGCGACGCCGTCACGGCAGAGGACGGCACGTGAGTTTCCGGAATTGGCCACGACGACCTCATTTTGCCCCACCATCACCACCACCGCGCTGGACCCCACCGTGTTCCCCCAATTTGTGTTCGTATCGTCGTCGGCGGGGGTGCTGCCGGATTCGCCGCCGACCTCCTCGTCCATTTTGGTAAAGCACGCGGCCATGACCTTCTCCCAATCGACCGCTCCCTTGCCGCCGAGTTTCCATTGCTCCACCTCCTGCTCCAGGAGGTGGTGCAGGCGGTCGCGGCAGGCGTTGGAGACGGAGGAGCCGCCGTGGCCGTCATACACGGCGAAGAACTGGTACGAATCTACTTTCGCTAGGGAGACGGCGTCTTTCATGTTTCTCCGCCGTCCCATGACGGAGATGGAGCCGTAGGAAAGGCACAAGCTCCTTGTGAACATGCCCTCTTCCTTCTCCGTGCTTCCGCAGTCGGAGGAGTAGTGGCTGGAGGAAGGGTGGTGCGAGGAGGAAATGGCGGCTGCTTCGCGGGAAGTGCGGTCGGTGATGCTTCTCTGCCTCTTGTTCATGTAGCAACCTTCGAAGCCGGAATCGATTCCTTGCGGATTTAACCTCTCAATGGAGGAATTGAATCGGGTGGACTGGATTGGATGGGTCAGTCCTCCTCTGTTTTCTTTTCATGTGTTTCAGGGTACTTACTCTGAGTTTGTGAGCTGAAACAGAGGACTGAGAAAGTCCTTTTAACAAGGGAAGGAGCTGAAATCGGGACGGTCGAGGAGGGGGAGGGTGGGCTGGATGGAGGACACGTGTTTGGGGGTTGAATGGGGAAAGGCGGTCTTGGTTTTTAGGGTTCATTCAACGGTGGGAGGGGGTTTTGGGAGAGGGCAGAGGACACACTGTCGGCAGGGCTAAATCCCAAGGTGTTTGGGTTTCGGCGGTAGATGGTGACGTGGCGTTGTGAATTTGTAGAGGAGGAGAGGAGGAGGGCTCAAAAAAAACCAACCGGTGCCCTGACGCTGACGCTGCGCCGCCTCTCTTTTAACTCTTCAAGTTTTTCATGGCCAATTTGCTATTTTTAATTTTAATTTTTTATATTTGAATATTTGTTTTGAAATTGAGACGTCAGTCGGTCAAGTAAAGAGAATGTTTGGCTGGACGCCCTAAGCGGCTGTAGCAATTTGAACAACACGTAACTCTCGCGGGGCTTCAACCCTAAATACCAAATCACCACCCTTCATTGGTGTTTCCCTCTTTTTGGTATTTAGTCCAGATGTTCATATATATATATATATATATATGTATGTATGTCGGTCATAGGGGGTTCGAGATCGCGCATGCTTTGAGTGCTACTTTTGTTTGCACACCTGTGAAAATTTCGTTCTTTTTTTGGGCCTTTACCAAATACATGGAAAAAAACACGAACTGTGTGGTATAATTTGGTTTACATGCACGCACGCACGCATGCATGCATGCTGAGCATGACTAGAAAGCAAGCAGGCAGTAGCTTTTAAAGATGGCAGAAGTTTAAATTTGTTACAGATGAAATGTATTTCAGTGGGCGGCCGATATGCCTAAGAGATAAAAGCTATCTGGGTTCTTAATGTATGACGATCGAAAGAATGCTTTGAAGTTTGAACCAAGCAGGAAGCAGCAGGTGGTGTTGTTGTTGTATATCTTCTGAGTCATTACTATCTTATAAGTGGTACAATCTAGAGGTTGATTCTGTTGTCACAAATTTCATTTCACGACTTAAATACTGAAACCTCACTTGGCTCCGACTTTCATTCATCATCATTTGGAATTTTGCATTTAGATATCAACAATAATTCATGTGTTATAATTGATGGACCAAGTCCGTACTGTGTGGCATGAGAAATCACCCATTTCATGCTTGGCTGACACAAACATGCGCTCAAGGGCGGTTAAATGTTTTGGAGATCCTAAGCGAACAACTTAAATGTGATCTTTTATTTTTTATGTATATTTATGTGATTTTTTTCCCAATAAATTAGAAAAAAATATTATATAAACCCTAATATATATATATAAGCCAAGCTCTGTTTGCTAGTTTTGTGTAAATAATAATATATATATATATACTTTTCTTTCTCAGATATGTCAAGTTGCATTCTGAGACATTAAACTATTAGAATTACGATCTCTTGCATGTTGTAAGTGGTGATAGCAGAGGTTGATTCTTGGTCTCACTGGTCAGACTAAATTTCACTCTCTGTTGTCACAAACTTCATTTGACGATAGCTCAAACTTAAATACTTGTGCCAACTTGTGTATCACTGACAAATATCACTTGGCTCTAAGTTTCATTCAATATCATTTCGAAATCGCCATTGACCAGGTTCCTTTCATTCCATCAAACAATTGTGCTAAACAATGAGGTCAGATTTCAACTTTTGCCATTCTGGTGACCGCAAAAGAACTCTGTTGCATGTGTTTTCCAAGGTGGTTATCAAACTCCTAGTTATTTTAGGGTCTTTCTATTAGTTTTTTCGGCTAGATGCTTGTAGATGTGTGTAGATTATCGATATTTAACTCTTTACTGTTTTGTCCTTGATGTTTTTGTTTGATTCTGTGGATCTACGTATCAATTGGTGTTTCGGGATCATGGAGTGAATGAGAGACAATATAACAATGTGTCACGGTGGAAGTTGAGTGGTGTATATGTCCTTTCACTTGGAGGTGTCTCCTATCCTAAACTCTAAGAGAGTCCTCATCTCTCACATGTAGGATTGGCAATGGATCGTGTCTTGTCAGGTTCGTGTCGTGTTGTGATAATGTGTCAAGAATGCTCAACCTGAATCCGATCAATTTAATAAACGTGTCATGTTGGGTTTGGGTCATCTTAAACAGGTTATTAAACAAGTAACCTGATTAATAACTGTTTACTCATTCCTAGTTTCTAATAGATTTGTACACTTGCAGATATTTATAACTAGATGATTAGCACGTTAATTTGTGTCGTTAAAATTAAAAGAAAAGAAAAAAGATTTTACATTAAAAAAAAGAAAAGGAAACAGGGGACTACATTAATTTTTAAAATTTTTTTTTAAAAAAACAACAACATCATGGTGCACTTTATGATTCCACAATAGAAGACTTTAGTTTGGCCCTCTGGATCTCCTCTATAGAGTTTCACGTACCGCTTCTTGGGGCTCATCACTTGAACTTACAAAGATCACTTTCTTAGCTTTAGCAAAACTTGGATCTCATTGCACACGTTTACCTGGTCGATCCAAGGCCTCCAGCTAATCTTCATGTCCTTAGAGTAAAAATCTACCATCTTTAATAGCTTTTGATTCTCTTCCTGCAATATTTCAAGCTGGTGTCGCATCTCTTCCAACGTCTTTACCCTTTCCCTTTTCAATCTCCTTATAGTACGCTGACAATCTTCAACCAAATTCTGTTTTGCCACCAACTGAGCTCTTAGCACTTGCAGCTCATGGGATTTCACAATGAAGCGATGACCAACACACGCTCAGTGTCATGACATCACTTACCACCCAGTTATCATCTCATGTTCCCAGCACGTGCGCATCCCTGGGAGTCACCAAACTCATTGCAACTCCAATGACAACATCGTTGTCAAGGAGTAATGAGTCGTTTACGGTAACTGGTCCTCGTGTGGAAGCAAAATAGGGCATCCACACTGGTGCAGCCCTTTGCCCCCATGTATGTGTTGGCGGAGCTAGGTTTAGATTGAGAGAAAATGAGAATGAAAATGCCATTTTATTTCCAAGTTTGATGAGATAGGTTTAGATCGAGAGAAATTGGAAGGAAGAAAATTGGCGAGAATTGCATTTTCTGAGTTGTGATTTTGTGTTTTCCCCTTGTTTCCTTTTATAGACGAAAACGGGGGCTGTTAAGCAAAGTCATCCATAATTTCTGCCGGTTTTGCGGGGGCCGCTTGGGGTTTGTGAGAGACACGTCTCTGTAATTTCAGCTCCGTAAAGAGAGAGAGAGAAGGAAAAGAAGAAAAAAATTGATGAGAGAGAGAGAGAGAGAGAGAGAGAGAGAGAGAGAGAGAGAGAGAGAGAGAGAGAAGAAAAAAAAAAGATGAAAGAAAAGAGAAGGAAAAGAAAGGAAAAAAAAAAAAAGAGAAGGAGAGAGGAGATAAATTCTACTTCTTTAAAAAACAGCTTGTAAAAACATTATAAATAAATGGTGTAACATATAATCACAAGATTGTTTGTAACATTGTGGATAAGGTGTTGAAGAGGAATGAAAGTGGCAAGAGATGCAGCAGTTCTATGGATCATTTTATACCTTTCAGTTTCTAGTGAGTTTAAGTTATTATGTGGAATTGATTTTGCTCACTCGCTTGGGCATGATTTGTTTTATTGGTATGTATCTTGATCTATTGTTTGTAAGAACTTCCTTTTGAGTTGTCTTCTTCATATCCAGTGAAATTTCCATTTCACATATAAAAGTAAAAGTTAAATGAATGCATCGATGCACTACGTGCCATGCTCAGTGCATCAAATATGCTCAAATTATAATGAGTCTTGATTCATCATTTGGAATTTCACATTTAGATATCAACAATAATTCACGTATTATAATTGATTGAATTCGATTTACGACACCGTATCAAATATATACACAATAATTTCTAATTGGTATGTGGTGGCATGACTGCACACATGTACCATTTCATGCTTAGCATGACACAAACATGTGCCCTTGCTCATGCTCTTTACACCTCTTCTTTTTTGTTTTGGTAAAATACATTGATAATTCTTTGTGATTAAAAGTAGGCATTGAGATTGAAAAATCGGAACATCGAGCCGCATCGGATGGAAAAAATTAGAAGAAAAAAAAATCGTGTTCACTAAAAAGTTAACAAATTGATTCCAAATCGGACCAGACCAATTCAAACCAATTCAGATGCCGGTTTCATACCTTACAAAATCGTACCGGATCGGCAATGTATTTTTTATTTTTTAAAATTTTATTTAAGTCAAATGCTAAATTTCTAATCCATGACTAATATTTCCTCGAGCCCAACTTTAAAGCAATTCTTTTTTTTCGGCCAAATCATCTCTCTTTGTATGAAATTGAGTCATTTGTGAATTAAGTTAAAAAAATAAAAAATTATATTAGAATTTGTGTTAAAAAAAATAATTTGAAATATATATAATAATAAAATCCAATCCAAAACCGAAAAAACCAAAAATAACATCAGAACCGATTTAAACCGGACCCATTGATTTCTTCAAAAAAAAATTCACCAAAATCAGAACAAACAGCACCAGTTGAATAACACTGATTTGGATTTCAGTGTGAAGCAGAAACGGAATCGGACTTGTGACTCATACCAACGGTCCAACAAGTAATTGAAAAGAAAAAAGAGAGAGTAAAGATAATCGTTTAATTACCCTCCAATTTCTTAACTAAATTATTAAAAAATCGAGCACAATTTCTTTGACCTCAGACTTTCATTCACGTCTCTCAGAAACACAAAGACACAAGGCAAAGAGAGAAAAGAAACAGAGAAATGGAGAACCAATTGGTGGAGCTTTGCTTACAAGCAGCCTCTGTAAGCAGGGATAGCATCGAGAAATGGCGGAGGCAGAGACGAACTCTCGAGCGCCTTCCTTCTCAGCTCGCCGACTCTCTCCTTCGCCGCCTCATCTCCCGTCGCATCCTCTTCCCTTCCTTGCTCGAGTACGTTTCTCACCTTTTTAATTTCTTCTGTTTGTTTCCCTAGAAACTCGTGTCTAATCTGTTCGATTACTTGCGCATGGAAATGAAATGGGTTATGGGCATATGGTGTAGATTATTCAAACACAGCGTAGAGGAGCTTGATCTGAGAGGAGAGAGCTCTGTTGACGCCGAATGGATTGCATACATAGGAGCCTTTCGTTACTTGCGATCTTTAAATCTTTCTGATTGCCGTAGACTCACTACTTCTGCTCTTTGGCCTATTGCAGGTATTTCGATTTTGTTTTATTTTTAAGTTTCTATTTATGGCCTAAAATGTTGAAATTTTGATCAAGTTAGTGTATGCTAGCATTCATATAGAATTCTGTTTTGGAAAATGTCTTACATTTTGAAGTGTTTACTGGGTTTGAATTAGGGCTGGAGATTTTGAGGGAGTTGGACCTTTCTAGATGCTCCAAGGTTACTGATGCTGGCATTAGGCATCTTCTAACTATTACAACTTTGGAGAAATTGTCCATTTCTGAAACTGGTGTGTCTGCAAATGGGGTTATGCTTCTCTCTTCACTTAGAAACTTGTCTGTCCTGGACTTGGGTGGTTTGCCTGTCACTGATCTAGCACTGAGTTCTCTCCAGGTAAATCTAGTTTTCAGTTGTTTCTTTCTGCACATGTTTTTGAAACATTGATTGATTGTAGTTCTCAATACTTGATTATGATTACATGTTTATGGAATCAAGTGAGCTCAGATTTCCATGTGATGATTGGTGAACCTCATATTCAACATAATTTGACACTTGAATTTCTGTGACTGTCCGACTGTTTTTTGTTGGTATCCATTTGCTCGTCTTAGGCTGTCCCAGAAGTAAAGACTTGATATTTGTAAACGTTGCATTTGGTTGAAACTGCTGTAGTATATTTTTATGTGGTTTGAATAAGGGAATTCGGCCCTGATATCTTAGCAGCTGAACTTGATTTGTCTTTCTGTGCTGCCACATAGTTATCTGCTCGTTGCAACCATATATGGTTCTTGATTTCATCCAATGTTTTCTATGCTGCGTTTTATAGAAGTTGCTTACTGGATATCTACATTCTATCCACCCTTTCCATTTCATTTCTCAACTTCATGTTTTGCAATGATTTTCCTCAGGTACTTACTAAACTACAATACCTTGACCTTTGGGGGAGTAAAATAACTGACAAAGGTGCTGCTTTTCTTCAAATGTTCCCTAAGTTGAGTTTCCTCAATCTAGCTTGGACCAATGTCACGAAGTTGCCAAATTTGTCATCCCTTGAATGTCTGAACATGAGTAATTGTACAATTAATACTCTACTTGAAGGAGATAATAATAATAAAGCTCCTTTAACCAAGCTTATTGTTTCTGGAGCTACATTCGGGAATGAGTTTGAAGCCTTCCATTATATTGAAACAACTTTTTTGACATTTTTGGATGTATCCAACTCTTCAATTCACAGATTCTACTTCTTATCTCATATAAATGCTCTGGAACATTTGGATCTCAGCCGTAGTATGATAGGGGATGATTCCCTTGAACTGATTGCATGTATTGGAGTAAATTTGAAATATCTAAATCTTAGCCACACCAGAGTCAGCTCTGCTGGAGTTAAAACTTTAACCGGACATGTACCCAATCTTGAGTTTTTGTCAGTATCTCACACATCGGTGGATGATGTTGCCATTTCATATATGAGCATGATGCCATCTGTGAAGGTTATCGACTTGAGCAGTACGAACATTAAAGGTACGGGTTTATGATACAAATGCTAGATGTCTGGTTTTCTTCATCAGTATGCAATGATAAGGATAGAAGGAGGGTTTGAATAATCTGGTATCTAGTAAATAGGTTGTATGCTATTCTGTCTTCTCCATGTGGTTAGGTGCAATTATTTTGTAGTCCACTGCATACATAAAAATGAACAGTTTTCAGCTGCATGAAATTGAGACATAATATGTGTTTTTCCTTTATCAGGTGTCATTCACCAGGTTGGGCCTGAGTCAGATCCAGTCCTCTCTCTGTCAGCACTTCAAAGTCTCCAACATCTGGGACGGTTGAATTTGGTAGATACGCAAGTTACAGAGGCAGCTCTATACCCTTTAGAAAACTTCCAGGAGTTACGCGAGTTATCACTTAAAAGTGTTTCTCTTACAGACATCTCCTTTAACTATACGTCATCTATGCCAAAGCTGACAAATCTTCGCATTCATGATGGTGTTCTGACAAATTCTGGGCTCAATTCATATAAACCCCCCTCGACTTTAAGAATGATGGACCTGAGGGGTTGTTGGCTCTTAACTGAAGATGCAATCTTATCCTTTTGTAAAACTCATCCTCATATTGAAGTAAGGCATGAACTTGTTCATATCTATCCGTCCAAGCAGATTGTTTCTAGTAGTGCATCTTCTTCACGATCAACTTTAAAGGCTTCACAAGCGAAGCAGAAGCAGGAAGTACCCGTGTTGCCATGCTTTTTAGGTAGAATTTATATAATATCAACTTTGTTTATTTATTTATGGCAGTAGCATATTTATATGCATCATCTAACCTCATTCCTAAATTTTATGAACCAGATCAAAGATTGAAGTATAGCAGAGAGGAGCTACTTGCGCTACAGTATTCATCAGTATCCCGTGCTCCTCCTCATGATAGGGACGTTGTATTACCTAACACACAATCAGATTGAACCTGAGCAGTTCCGACAGTAACATGCAGATTAGTCGCCATGCTTTTGCGCTTGTATGCTCTACTCGTCTACCGTCATGTCTTATACTTTGTACAGAATTGCACTATCCTGTAATCATAGCATAGCTAAGATCCTTTTTTCTGTTTCTTTTCCAAAGATGGCCACAAGCCACTTTAGAAAATGAGATTGAGTGAGTCGACAATGTTTTATATTGAACTGATAGACGTGGATGTGTAAGATGGATTTCCTGATAACAGAAAGCGACGTGCCGCTTTGTGGTTTGTCCTTTTGTATTTTCCATGTGTATGCCACATGACTCAGTCTTATTGTTTTGAGATCTTACGTCTTGAGGGACATGTTGCCCCATCGTTCATCCTTTTTCTCTAAAACTTTTATGCGCATTGGATGTGTAAGAGGAATTCGCTTATCATCGGCATGCTTGTGTCGAAATTTTCTAACATTTGGCCAACCATAAATTCCTACACCCTGGGCCAGAATTGTAGAATTATTTTATTTAACTTTTCTTTTCCTTTTTTGTTTTTGGTACACAAGGAAACGCCTCATTTCCAGATTAGAAAATAGAAACCAAGAAGTCAAACTGTGGAGCTAGTCGTCAGAGCCAAAAGACTGATGGATTAAGTCGAAAATATGGTGGTTGGGCAATGGAATTTTATTTTATTTTTATAAATACAAGCGGTAAGGAAAGAAGAAATGAATATTTTTAATACAAACTGATGTGACAACATGACAATTGCTTATTGGTTGTAAATAAATCATATTCAAGGTGGGTTTTTAAACATAAACAAATTATTGGAATTTAAAAAGCGTGTATATAATTCAGAAAAAACCAAAAAGTTTGGATATTGTTGTAAATTATTAGGTGTGGAGCCCACATGTTGGAAAGGGCCCACATTGTAATGATATAAACATATGCAATACTGAAGAGAAAGAATGAATTCGGATTGCAGAGTTTTTCTCTGCTTCCTCCATTTCTCTCCTCAATTCTCTCTATCAATTCTCCATATTTATAACACGTTATCAGCACGATTTCTCTATCTCTAAATTCAGAGCCTCAACGCTCTCCATCTTTCTCTCTGCAAAACTCAAGCAGAGGCTTGCTGGATTTTCCCCCAAGCAGATGCAGCATCCTCTCTGGCTGTATTTTCATTTTTTTAATCAAACATGGCAGCACCTACATAGCAATCTTTTCCTGACTTCAATACTAACCTCAACGCCACTTTCTCAGACCTCAAAACACAGCCATGATGTTATCCCTCAAGGCCTGAGCCTCTCTACTCAAGCTTTTCAAAATCTATCTACTGAAGCAACCCGCAAGTGCAGAAGGTGGAAGTCAAGGCGCAGGGTTTGGAAATTTAAAAAAAAAATAAAAAAAAATACATGTCTCTGATAAGTTAAAAGTTGTGGGGTTCACTGAGGAAAGTGACGATGACTTATGTGTGAAAGCAGCAGCAAATTGCATTTAGTTGGCTCGGCTGTAGCTGGGTGGGGTAAGGGAGCTCTTGGATTGTTCTGGAAGAGTGACTTCGTAGATTATTGGTGAGAATTGTCGGCAACACCCAACAAAAGAAACAACACCGAAAGGTGTGCAGATTATAGGTGAAAAGCATTTGATTTAAGAGACAATTAAGATTTCTTCCACCAACGATAATAATATTATCTACTATATTATTTGATCATGGTGTTGATATGAACCCACAAATAATTGTCTTTACTTTATTTATTCCGCAATTATTTTACTTACTGTATGGTGTAGGTTTCTTACCCATACAAGCACATTTACTTTATCGTAAATTTACTTTAAAGGGTGGTGCGGGTTTATCGTCCACGCCTTTACTGACATTTACTTTATCGTAAATTTACTACTGACATTTACTACTGACATTTACTTTATCGTAAATTTACTACTGACATTTACTGACATTTACTTTATCGTAAATTTACTTTAAAGGGTGGTGCGGGATTATCGTCCACGCCTTTACTGTCATTTAAAGTATGGTGCGGCATTAACATCCATACAGCAATTTAATTTGTGAATTTACTTTACAGCAAATTAACCTACTTTAAAGGGTGGTGCGGGTTTATCGTCCACGCCTTTACTGTTATTTACCGCACATTTAAAGTATAGTGCGGGATTAACGTCCATACAAGTAATTTATTTAAACGGTAAATTTATTTTATGGATTAATTGTGCTGTATGATGAGTTTTTACAGTATACAGATCATGACCAGAAGTTCCTTGATCCTCATCATACATTTACATTAGGACTTGAAGATCCTTGATGATGATATTGATATGAGAGCTGGCAGTCTCTCCGGTACTATATTTGTAAACATGTGATCGGACTTAAGGGTCCTTGATCCCTGACATGTGAATAAGGACCTGGGTTTCCTTAATGATGTAACGATGCATCGGGTGATTGGTTCACGCACAAAGGCCGCATTACACACGCATAACCGATAATCAGACTGTATATGCAGATAATGTGCACATGAATAGTACCGATATATGAATAGTACTATTCACATGAATAGTGACGTATGCATAAATATTAACCATTTTGGGTAAACCGTCACTATATACAAAAGGGAACCTGCAGTTCCTTAAACTCATGGATGAGCAAAGTAAATGAGATGCCAGAAGTTCCTCAAAATATGGACAATTATGTAAGGACTTGAGGTCCCGAAATATGTACAGAAAATTGTAAAAATGTCCATACCATGAGAATATGTGATTTTGGCCTGAAGTTCAAAATCTAACCAGTGTGGAGAACCTAAAAGTTCCAAGAGTTAAATGGACAACCTTTGAGGTATTATTGCAAATTGTGGTACACCACAAATTTTCTTGGCATAAGAGAATTGTGAAGGCGGCCTTGTGCTCTAATCTCCTGAGATCCTTCTAGACTAGGAGAATTGAGAGCTTGTTTTCTGCTCCCACCAGCTTCTTTCCCTGATTGCTTACCTTATCTTGCATCAACATCACAATTTTTTTTGCATTTTTTCTCTTTTGCAGCTCTCTGTTCATAAGAGATTTTATTTCTTTAGAATGAACATCTGAAGAAAGAATCCATGAAGTGATCCTAACTCTGAGAGGTATTGACAGAGAAAAGAATTGTGATTTTGCTTTGCAGGATATAACTAGATCATCAAGCACTACATTTACTGGGCCGATACGAGCTTGAATGATACTTGAGAAAAGTTTCTCCCACCTAAGGATGTAAGCAATACTTGTGTTATTTTACGCTTATATACTTATTTGATATTTTATCTTGAAAGGTAACCAAATGGGGAGATAAGTTTGTTCCAAAAGAATGGCTTGTATGTATCCATGAATTATTAATGCAAATTTTACAAATTGCAAGTTGGATACATTGATAATACACTGCACAAATTAAAGTCCCATAAGAACAGAATATGGGTATAGCAGTGATCAATATGATGCACGCCTGTTGCGTAGCAAATGATGTGGATTGAAGTCCCTAAAGGACAATCCCTTGACATGTCAATATTGATATTGTGCACGCCTAATGCGTTGCAAATTGTATGGGTTAAAGTCCCAGAAATTAATTGACATGTATATATATTAATCTGTAGCATGCCTACAGCATGACAGATATATGGTTCTAAATGTTCCAACTCCCTAAATGGAGATTATCCACACCCTACTATAACATAACGCTCCATTGGAGGTTATAATCCACATTCTCACATAATAAAAGCCCCTGCAGTGGCTTGGGTACCCAAAAGCAAAGAAATGCTTATAATTGATGCATGCGCATGCACATGAGAATGGTGGGATCATGAATTGATGAATGGCAAATTTTGATTTTGGAGTAGCTACTCAAATCATCAATGGGCTGTGTTGATTGGAACCACGTTCAATTATTAAATGTCGACAATATCATTGGCCAAAATGGAATGAGGCAATTCCATTATAGATGAGAATGAACGTGAAAGAATAAACCCACAGTACGAACCCCAAAATTTGTTAATACTGAAAGTTATACTTGGGTGTTCGGAATAAAAGGGAATATACCCACTTTGTATGACACAATGTTTCTGGCAGAAACAAGGAATGTTGGGTTTTCTCCATATCTACAAATTCAATTGTGCCCCCCCTTATTGCACATTTACGGAGACCAACATGTTATCTTTAAGGGTTATTAAATGCACAGAGTATATCACCTGAAGTGATTCCCTAAAGATGTATAAATAGCTAGGTTAAAGCTATATAATGTGTCATAAAGTTTAATCCCTTTAAACACAATCCTTGAAAGGATTAAAATTGCATGAAGCAAGTCCCTGAATGACATATGCCTGAAGCATAAAATCCGTACTCAATACTGATATGCCTAAATTGCCTCAGTGAGTATATTGATTATAATGTGATTGCAACACATTAAAACTTCTCAAGAGTTCCAGAAATATTTGTCTCGACTTAAAGATCGAGCACTATGCCAACGAGATTCTTGCTTATACTCAGAAAGTATTGAAGCATTTTTATGAGGATTATCCGTTGGACACTTTAAGGATTTTTCGGTAGTATATTGGACCGGACATCGTATTTTTCCAGATAGAGTTCAACTCCATCATCATCATTTTGGGATGATGTGAGGCATATTTGATGCTATCTACGCATAACACCATATACGAGCATCTTTTTGAGTGAATTTACCAATAGCTCCAGTGTTATTAGATATGCAGACTCTGGAAATCTCTACGGTCGCTTACTGGAAAAAGCTAGTCATGAAATTTTCAGGGGGAGATATTCATCCAGGGGAGCATGGTATTCATAAAGACTTTCATACACTGTACTCTTTTTCCTTCATCAGGTTTTTATCTCAATGGGTTTTTCCTGATAAGGTTTTAACGAGGCAGTGTCGCTCAAGATTGACTCACAGAAGCAGTGTCCACTATGACATTCAGACAGATGATCAATAGTATGGCTTCAAGATATTCTATCAAGCATCAGGGGGAGCGTGCCATCAATACAGACCTTTCCACACTGTACTCTTTTTCCTTCGTCCAGGTTTTTATCCCACTGGGTTTTTCCTGGCAAGGTTTTAACGAGGCAGTGTCGCACGCATGTCCATATACACAGAATTTTATTTTACTCATGGTTATGTACTCTTTTTTTTCCTTCGACCAGTTTTTGTCCCACTGGGTTTTTACTGGCAAGGTTTTTAACGAGACATATTCCATATCAGTTGTGGTCTCCAAGGGGGAGTGTTGTAAATTATTAAGTGTGGAGCCCACATGTTGGAAAGGGGCCCACATTGTAATGATATAAACATATGCAATACTGAAGAGAAAGAATGAATTCGGATTGCAGAGTTTTTCTCTGCTTCCTCCATTTCTCTCCTCAATTCTCTCTATCAATTCTCCAGATTTATAACAGATATGACATTGTTGCCTCTGGGGTTATTCCAAAAGAATATCGCAGCAAATTGATCACGAGAAAAATCAAAGTAAATGGTTTAGCTCATTTGCATAAA
>NC_047654.1:11071294-11093556 GCF_902201215.1 Prunus dulcis
GAGGATAAAATAGACCCCATGCAGACAGAGAGTCCACAGTACATGTCCACATGGACTTGGGTAAGTATTATTTTGAAAATTCAAAATTGTTTAAACAGACAATGCACTGCAGTTTTTGAAAAATATATACTAACAAATTGCCATTCTATGATATCAGGCTTACATGCAAAGCTTCGAAGAGCCATTTTGGCAGAGGGCCCTGTATGAACACTTACTTGAAAAACTCGGGAAATGCAGTGTTCTTTTCTTCCCGATTATTTCAAAAGAAGAGTTCCACTTCACACTTCTCACATTTCACAAAAATGAACGAAAGTGGAGACACTACAATCCACTTAGATCGTTGGGACATAGAAAAGAAGAAAGGTGCATTGACATTGCTCGAAACTTTGTAAGTGGAATGAAACTGTCTTAATTTCTCAGCACAAACACAAACAGAAATTGCATTGCAGTTTCTGTATTATACATACTGCCTAATTTCAGACCAAAACTATAATATGCAATGCACTGATTACCATTTCTTTTTCTCTTTTTTTCTTCTTCTTTAAACAGGTTAATATTGTTGAAGGGTGGCTAGAATATATAAGACCTCAAGCACGAGTGTTCATAGAAACTAAAAAAAAACCAACAATTGTGAAGCAAAAGGACGGGCCCCCAACACTTGTACAAAAAGATTTGACTCCAACTGAAGAACTCACTCTCAAATGGATTATGCAAAATCCATTGCAGTTTCCATTTGAGGATGACATGGAATGTGCTCAACAAACTGTATCTTTGTAAGAATTGTGTCTACTCAACTATTCATTACAGTTTGAAATCATTCAAAAGCAAAAAAAACTAATCTCGTATTTCATTTGCAGATTGGATTGCGGCATGTTCGTCATGTTCTATATGGATAAAATAGCACAAGGACAGCCCATTCAAAAAAGCGTGGACAAGAAATTCATGAATGAATATCGAGCACAATATGTCACAAAACTCCTACACCACAAAAACTGTGTAATTAATCGTCTCTAGTGATTTGCCTTTCGTTAACTCAAGGCAATATGTATATTAATTCTTGTGGATGTTTGTAAATATTTCTAGTTATGGTATATGAGAACATATTTCCTATACATATAAACTGTAATATAATCTTGGAACAGGATGCAGCAAAACGAAAAGGAAACAAACAAACTGCATTGAATTTTCTGGTCAAAAATACTGTAACAAATAAACAGAAACTGCACTGCAGTTTCTGCAACAAAATCTGAAATAAACAGAAACTGAAATGCAGTTTCTGCAACAAAATCTGCTCAAAATCTGAAAACAAGCATTGAATGGCAGTCGAAAACGAATATCCACTCATTAAACAATTGTATAATTTTCATAATTTGCAACAAATAAATAGAAACTGCAATGCAGTTTCTGCAACAAAATCTGCTCAAAATCTGAAAACAAGCATTGAATGGCAGTCGAAAACGAATATCCACTCATTAAACAATTGTATAATTTTCATAATCTGCAACAAATAAACAGAAACTGCCCTGCAGTTTCTGCAACAAAATCTGAAATAAACAGAAACTGCAATGCAGTTTCTGCAACAAAATCTGCTCAAAATCTGAAAACAAGCATTGAATGGCAGTTGAAAACGAATATCCACTCATTAAACAATTGTATAATTTTCATTAACTTCAAAAAAGAATCACAATATCCAATTAGAAGTTGTGTAGCCAATTACAAGCAACTAAAACTGCAATACAGTTTTTGCAAAAAGTGCAACGCAGAAACTGACTATACATTCGCTAAACCATATCTAAAATAAAAAATTGTCAAATGAGAAGGAGTGTTCATATAATAGCCTTGCAAGTCTTCCTATTGTGCCCAGCAACACTGCACCGACTGCATTTCAATGGCCTTTTAAATTCACCAAAAACTTTGATCCTCTTTGTTGGTGGTCTTCCGGCTGGCCTCTTTGTAATTGGCGGAAGCACAACTCCAGCTGCAGAACCATTGCTGCCCAATCCTTTCCCAATATCTGGAATAGGAAAAATAGGACTCTCATAGGCTTTTCAAAAGAAGTCGGTTTTGTAGTAACACTCCACGTAATCATAAACTGAATCTCTCTTTGCTAGGATTGCAGCCACCGCATGTGTGCAAGGAAAACCGTCAATTTGCCAAAGACGGCAAGAACAAGTCCTTTGCTCGAGATCAACCATCACAGAATAATCAGCAAATACTTCAAAAATAGTGGAATTAGAACGACGAACTGCCCAAGTCCTACCGGCCTCCGCATTTTCACAGAGTCTAGTTTCCATCTCCGGACACAAAACTGTTGTCCACTTCTCCGCTTCAAATCGTCGTTGAGAATTCAATACCATCAATTTCTGTCGAATCCCTTCTATCAAAGGTAGCACCGGCAAATCTCGAAACACACCAACCCAATTATTAAAGGACTCCGCTAAACTGTTTGTCATCTCCCCATAACGCATTCCTTTGAAAAATGCGTTGGCATAGTGATCTCTAGACAAATCAGATATAAATGCCTTCACTTTCAAACTCCCAACAATCACCAACTCCTCCATTGCTACCTTAAACTCTTCCTCCGTAACAGCATATGCGCATCTACTAAATAAATTGATAACACGGTCTTGGAGCAGTTTCTCATAACCTGACTTTGGGTACTTTGATATCAAATTCTGTTTGAGGTGATAATAACAGTAAGAATGAGGCCATCCGGGAAACACAAACCCCATTGCATTTAACAAACCTTGATTGCGGTCCGAGAAAAAGGTCACCACTCTCCCCATCGGTAGCAATATAGAAGCCAAATGTTGAAGAAACCAAGTCCAATTCTCCTCTGTCTCAGAATCAACAACTCCAAAAGCTAGAGGATAAAACCCCGCAAAACAAAACCAAAAGCACAAGTATAAGCAAAAAAGGGAAACTGCAGTGCAGTTTATGAAAACAAATCTGCTCAAATTTGAAAGGAAACCAAAAGCCAAATCCATGATCCAAGTACTAAAACTAAGTTTAAAACACATTTAAGTTCATGAGCAGTTACAACATTCCCACAGACATGCAAAAAATATTAATAAAATCGAATTATGAAACAAGAAACTGCAATGCAGTTTCTGCTAAAAATTGCAACAAATGAAAATCTGCAATACATTACAATAACCATACCTTGATTTCCATTCTTTCCCGAAGCACAGAGAAGCTGCCCCTTGTACTTGCTCTTCAAAAACGTAGCATCAATGAACAACAAGGGTATGCAATATTGAAATCCAGCAATGCAACCGCCAAAAGACACAAAAAACCGTCGAAAGCGATTAATTCCAGCTTCACAATCAAGAGTGCAGAGAGAACCAGTGTTAGTTTCCTTTACGGCGTCCGCATACCACACTAACTCGTTGAAGGACTTCGACTCATCACCGTGAACGTCCAATTTAGCTAACTCTTTGCCAAACCATGCGTGGTAGTATGAAATGTCTATACCATAATAATCTTTGAACTCGTGTATAATCTCAACTGGCTTCAGCTCTGGTTTTGCACGAATTCTGTCCACAATGAGGGAGGACACCACACGAGACCTCATCATCTTACTCTTTGATTCCCGTATCCGACCCGCACATGTATGAACATTATTTAACGTCCGAATTACAAAACTGCCAGTAGCTTCACAACGAGAAGCATAAACACGCCAGCTGCAACCCTCCAATTTCTTATTCGAACAAACAGCAACCACCCGCTTCTTGTCATTGCCGGCATATAAAAAATTAAATCCTACTTCAAGAGCGTACTTGCACAATTTCAACCGGAACTCCTCTGCACCACCGTCAAACTTCTGCCCCACATGATGTATGTATGTCTCCCACTCATTTGACAACAAAGGCTTAGCACTTGCTCTCTTCGACCTGCCCAAAAACTCGTTTCTGTCTTCGACAGTACTAGAACACGACGACTCGCCCTTTTCACATGCTATCAACTCCTTATTTACACAAAAATCACCACTATATTCACTGATCCCGCATAAATCCTTCACTAAAATATCAACAGTCTTCTCATTTGATATCAACAAAAATGTCCTCATCAAGTCCAAATCGCTATCCGTTTCTAGAAAACAACTCGGATAACTGGGCACCGAATACCGTAATGTGAAACAACCCAACTGCAAACCCCTAAACCTCAGACACAAAGTCTTCAAAATATCAACCATGGATGACTCTGATGAAACTGAAAACATGATGGTTTCCGACTTATATGTGCACTTGGCAATGACACACACCTCCATTAGCCTTGAAAATGCAAACAAAACAACAAACAAAAACAGAATATCAAAACATGTTTGACTTCATGAGCAGTTATAACATTCCCATAAACCTTAGCAAAAAGCACTTTGAAATTGAATTATGGAACCAGAAACTGCATTGCAGTTTCTGCAACAAAATTTGCTACAAACAACCAGAAATCAAAATGCAAATACAGTACTGAATATCAAAACACGTTTGACTTCACGAGCAGTTATAATATTCCCATAAACCCTAGCAAAAAGCTCTCTGAAATTGAATTATGGAACCAGAAACTGCATTGCAGTTTCTGGTTCAAAATCTGCTACAAACAACCAGAAATCAAAATGCAAAGACAGTACTGAATATCAAAACACGTTTGACTTCATGATCAGTTATAACATTCCCATAAACCCTAGCAAAAAGCACTCTGAAAGTGAATTATGGAACCAGAAACTGCATTGCAGTTTCTGGTTCAAAATCTGCTACAAACAACCAGAAATTTTGAATCCAACGATTTTGAATGGTTAATCCCTATAAACGAAGCAAAACCTAAACGAAGAGTAGTTTTGAATCCAACGATTCATCCATTTTTCCAAAAAACTGCATTGCATAAAGAACAACATGCAAAAATGTGTAATCCCTAAAATCGAAGACAAATCTGTGTTAGAGGGTCATATACTTACTGTTTTTTCCCAAGAGAGTGAAAATCGCTTCGATAGTCGTCAGTGGTTGTCGTTGTTGGTGGTGGTTTCTGCTCGTCGTCGTTGCTCGTCGTCGTTGCTGCTCGCCGTTGCTGCTCGTCGTTGTTCGTCGTCGTCGTTGGTGGTGGTCAGTGAGCTCGAAGACGAAATTTGCCTGCCAAACGACGAAATCTGCTGCCAAACAACTGAGCTCGAAGACGAAACAGAGAAGAACCCGAAGCTGCTGCCAAACGAACGAGAACGAAAACGAAACAGAGAAGTCGCGCCTTGTTTAAACACAAAGGGGCAAAAGCGTCAGTTACTGTATAGGTTTACAAATGGGCCAACGAATCTGGGCTCTCTTTGGGCTAACCCAAATTAGTAAATTTTTTTTAGGTATTAAAACTAAAACTAAAATATCTAATATCTTACAAACTAATTAATAAACTTAATTATGTCTAAAACCTAATTTTTCTCAGACTTTAACAGTAGGACCATCTTGATTATAAAAAAAAAAAAGAGTTGAAGGATGGTTCAAATGAAAATTTTAGTTGGTGGACCAAAATGATACTGGAGCAATAGTTGGGCAACCATTGGGATCAATAACCCTTTTAGGGGAGGATACTCATCTAAAAATACGGTTTTGTCCCTCGATTTCACATAATAATACACAGACTTTGAAGGATGGATCATCTTGGTACAAAATAAAAAGTTAAAGAATGTTCAAATGAAAATTTTAGTTGGTGGACCAAAATGATACTGGAGCAATAGTTGAAGGACCATTTAGGTCATTAACCCAAAGAAGAATAATCATTCTTATACTTATGGCCCTACTATTAATGAATACTCTTCTTCTTTTTTTGCTGATTTTCTCACATCTTTTTTGTTCACTTACACTCCTTTAAAATATATACATTGTTATAAATAATATGGTGGAGCCCACATGTTGGAAGAATTTTCCTACAAAAGGGTTCACCTGCCCCATTGTAATATACACACAACAGAAACTTGAATAATGAGATCTGCTCTCTACCTCAATTCTCTCTCCAATTTCTTTTCAGTTTACAACACGTTATCAGCACGACTCTAACCAACTGAATTCTCTGATGAAGTTCTCTCGGCTGCAAAAGCTCAACTATGCTCCATCCTTCTCTCTCTTACCAAAAGCCTCCATCTTCTAAAAATGAAACCCATCGACCATATCGGCCCAGTCCGACGACAAGGCCTTCTCAAAGGGCACTCTGCCTCCAGCACTGATTTATATGGAACAATTCCTACCAGTGGACCATTTGAGCACATCCCTTTAAACAAAACACGAGCTGAGGCAGAAAACAAAGGCTGAGCTTTTGAACCAGCTCAAGGATCTCAAGGCAGAGCTTGCCCTTCTTCTACCTGAGGATGCAGGGCGACTACCACCACTACATGGCTGAGTTCAAGGCTGCTGATGAGAGAAATGCTGAAGCTAATATCTTTGAGCTGAACATGGAGAATCACAGTCACGTGAACACCACCGCCGTGTAGCCCAGCAACGTAGCCAGACTGGGCATACTGGAGCTGGCCAACATGATCAGCGTCCCCATGTCCCTAAACGCCGTCGTTCGTCTCAACGCCCCTCTCTGCCTCTGCCATCCTCTCACATGTACTTCCCGACGGAGATGGCGACGCCGAGAACCTCAGCACATCCTCCGCATGCTCACCAGCTACTGTGCGTTCGCAGCGCATCTGGTTTCTGCCTTTTGAACCCAAACAGAGCCCAACGTACTGCTTGAGCTCACCTTCCATTCCGGAGATTTCCAGCTCTGGTACTCTGGGCACATGGTACACCTTCAGAGATGGCCAAGCTCCGGCCGCCAATGTCAAGGGCCGTTAAGATTTTGTCTGGTGAGGTAGATATAAAAGATTCTCAGATTTCAGAACCGGGACTTATTTCTGATATCATGGAAATCAAAATGGGGCAACAGCAGTCATGTGATCAGAGCACTTTCTCCAAAGCCTCCACAGCCAGTAGCATGCAAAACCGAGGGAGTGGAGCTTCACTCATGGCGAAAGGACTCAACGGCAGCGGGGGATCCCAGAAGGAGAAGGACCTGCGAGCCGGCGTAGCTCTTTGCACTCGTGCCACCTCGCTCAGCCACGTGGACGCGCTTCGAGAACTTGGCCATTGCCTCCAGGACGGTTACTGAGTCAAGCAAAACGTCGCCGAGGGATGCCGCTTGCTAGTCCAGGCCAACGCCCGGGAGCTCGCGTCTGTTTTTACGCTCCGCCACGATGCTGGCTACCACTCTTCATGCATTGGCTCTGCTCTTGAGGACTTGCAAATGGGATTGGTTTATCAATCTCAGTGCTTCTGATTATCCTCTAAGATGGTATGATCTGATGCATTCATTTTCTGATTTGCCAAGAGATCTCAATTTCATTCAGCACAAGGGTTTGCCAATCCTGGAGCAAGGTAGCGATGGGGCCTTACTGTTGGCAAGAGATAGACATTAAGGAATGGAGTAATAGATGCCAGCCTCAGCACCTTGATCGTATGCTTCAAATACTGATTGCAAGAAGTTGTGGACCGCTTCAAAAGCTCTGTGTTTCTGGCCTCCAAAATGACATGATGTTCTCCTACATCACTGAACAGTTCGTCCGTGAAATTATCACTCAAGGAAGCAGACAAACGTGACTTGCAGCTGGCACGTCCTATCGGTCTGTCTGAAGATTGATTATTGGTGTGCAGGTTACTAGTGAAAAGCAACATCGTAAAGGAAACAAAGAATTATTGCCAGGCATGTGAACACCCACCGAAATAAAAGGATAAGTTTATTACCCATACAAGCAAAGTGGTGGTGAAAGGCAAAGCGGCAGACCCCATAATGGGAAGAAGCTTAAGATGCAATTGATGATGGTGGCCCATGCAGGTCTATAGTGCAGGTATATAATTATATTATTTTAATATTATATAATTATTAAAGGTGTGCAGGTATACAGCAAAGCCGATCGGCCAATATCATAGCGTTATCCCCACTACTGTGATATCATGTCATTGTCGAAAGACAATCACTTGTCTCTGCTTTTTACGTCATGGATGGGCATGAATCTTCAGCATAGGCAGGTGGATCATGGATGGATATCAATTATTGATGCTGTAAGTGTATGTAAGGCAATATTTATTTAAAGTATGATGCGGGATTAACGTCCATACAGCAATTTAATTTATGAATTTACTTTACCGCACATTTAAAGTATGGTGCGGGATTAACGTCCATACAAGTAATTTATTTACCAGTAAATTTATTTACCAGTAAATTTATTTTATGGATTAATTGTACTGAATGATGAGTTTTTACAGTATACAGATCAGGACCAGAAGTTCCTTGATCCTCATCATACATTTACATCAGGACTTGAAGATCCTTGATGATGATATTGATATGAGAGCTGGCAGTCTCTCAGGTACTATATTTGTAAACATGTGATCGGACTTAAGGGTCCTTGATCCCTGACATGTGAATAAGGACCTGGGATTCCTTAATGATGTAATAGTGCCGTATTGGTTCATAGTGCCGTACATATGGATAAGAACTGTACTGGCAAATGTACTGTACATATGAATAGATATGTATTCATGATTTGATGAATAGTACTATTCACATGAATAGTGACGTATGCATAAATATTAACCATTTTGGGTAAACCGTCACTATATACAAAAGGGAACCTGCAGTTCCTTAAACTCATGGATGAGCAATTAAAAGAGATGCCAGAAGTTCCTCAAAATATGGACAATTATGTAAGGACTTGAAGTCCCGAAATATGTACAGAAAATTGTGAAAATATCCATACCATGAGAATATGTGATTTTGGCCTGAAGTTCAAAATTTAACAGTGTTGAGAACCTGAAGTTCCAACAATTAAATGGACAACCTTTGAGGTATTATTGCAAATTGTGGTACGCCACATATTTCTTTGGCATAAGAGAATGATGAATTTCATAAAGTTCAATTCTGTTTCATGTCCATTTGAAAAAGGACGAATAAATTCTGAGTTGTGTGTTAGTCTGGGTTAAACACATGTATGGAAATATGAGAGATTTGATGTGGTTACTTGAACCTATAAGGCACAAGGTTCCAGACCGTTATTTTGAAAAGACGTAAAAACCACAGGTGCAAGTTTAAGAACATGCGCAATTATTATAACAGCAAATGAGCATACAACAGATAGATTTTTCCACCTGCAATGAAGGTGAAGGCCCTGTAAAATCTATAAAATTACATTATGTTCTGGAAGCCTCTGAAGGAAGTTGAGTTGAAACGCAGTTGCTCAATTAAGTTTTGCGAAGGCAATATCTATAGACAAAAATGTGGCAACTTTTCAGGATTCCAATATCTTCTCGAATCCCCACATTATCTTTTTCTTTCGCAAGAGTCCAAAACTTCACGTGGCCTCTGATAATGCCTGTCGGCACTTTCGGCACTTTCGGCACTTTCAAGTATTCTTTTCAAAGCCGATCTTGCTTTACGGATTTCACGGAGCTACTTTTTCAAAAATATCCCGAGAATCTCGCAATTTTTCCTATGGTTAATTTGAAATTCACCGGTTCTATCTATTCATTGTATTTGTGTATAAATGTGTTACTAACGAAATTTTCTTTGCAGAAGACATCCAGTTTCCCATACAAAATGATGTTATATCTACTTGTTTTTCTTATCATTAAGCACTTAATATGCCTGAGAAGCAAGACTATCTCTGATCATCCATTCAGGAAGCAAGACTATCCCTGATCATGTTTCTACAAGATCAGGGAATTGTGAAGGCAGCCTTGTGCTCTAATCTCCTGAGGTCCTTCTAGACTAGGAGAATTGAGAGCTTGTTTTCTGCTCCCACCAGCTTCCTTCCCTGATTGCTTACCTTATCTTGCATCAACATCACAATTTTTTTTTTGCATTTTTTCTCTTTTGCAGCTCTCTGTTCATAAGAGATTTTATTTCTTTAGAATGAACATCTGAAGAAAGAATCCATGAAGTGATCCTAACTCTGAGAGTTATTGACAGAGACAAGAATTGTGATTTTGCTTTGCAGGATATAACTAGATCATCAAGCACTACATTTACTGGGCCGATACGAGCTTGAATGATACTTGAGAAAAGTTTCTCCCACCTAAGGATGTAAGCAATACTTGTGTTATTTTATGCTTATATACTTATTTGATATATTATCTTGAAAGGTAACCAAATGGGGAGATAAGTCTATTCCAAAAGAATGGCTTGTATGTATCCATGAATTATTAATGCAAATTTTACAAATTGCAAGTTGGATACATTGATAATACACCGCACAAATTAAAGTCCCATAAGAACAGAATATGGGTATAGCAGTGATCAATATGATGCACGCCTGTTGCGTAGCAAATGATATGGATTGAAGTCCCGAAAGGACAATCCTTTGACATGTCAATATTGATATTGTGCACGCCAAATGCGTAGCAAATTGTATGGGTTAAAGTCCCAGAAATTAATTGACATGTATATATATTAATCTGTAGCATGCCTGCAGCATGACAGATATATGGTTCTAAATGTTCCAACTCCCTAAATGGAGATTATTCACGCCCTACTATAACATAACGCTCCATTGGAGGTTATAATCCACATTCTCACATAATAAAAGCCCCCTGCAGTGGCTTGGGTACCCAAAAGGCAAAGAAATGCTTATAATTGATGCATGCGCATGCACATGAGAATGGGGGGATCATGAATTGATGAATGGCAAATTTTGATTTTGGAGTAGCTACTCAAATCATCAATGGGCTGTGTTGATTGGAACCACGTTCAATTATTAAATGTCGACAATATCATTGGCCAAAATGGAATGAGGCAATTCCATTATAGATGAGAATGAACGTGAAAGAACAAACCCACAGTACGAACCCCAAAATTTGTTAATACTAAAAGTTATACTTGGGTGTTCGGAATAAAAGGGAATATACCTACTTTGTATGACACAATGTTTCTGGCAGAAACAAGGAATGTTGGGTTTTCTCCATATCTACAAATTCAATTGTGCCCCCCTTATTGCACATTTACGGAGACCAACATGTTATCTTTAAGGGTTATTAAATGCACAGAGCATATCACCTGAAGTGATTCCCTAAAGATGTATAAATAGCTAGGTTAAAGCTATATAATGTGTCATAAAGTTTAATCCCTTTAAACACAATCCTTGAAAGGATTAAAATTGCATGAAGCAAGTCCCTGAATGACATATGCCTGAAGCATAAAATCCGTACTCAATACTGATATGCCTAAATTGCCTCAGTGAGTATATTGATTATAATGTGATTGCAACACATTAAAACTTCTCAAGAGTTCCAGAAATATTTGTCTCGACTTAAAGATCGAGCACTATGCCAACGAGATTCTTGCTTATACTCAGAAAGTATTGAAGCATTTTTATGAGGATTATCCGTTGGACACTTTAAGGATTTTTCGGTAGTATATTGGACCGGACATCGTATTTTTCCAGATAGAGTTCAACTCCATCACCATCATTTTGGGATGATGTGAGGCATATTTGATGCTATCTAAGCATAACACCATATACGGGCATATTTTTGAGTGAAATTATCAATAGCCCAAGTGTTATTAGATATGCGGACTCTGGAAATCTCTATGGTCGCTTACTGGAAAAAGCTAGTCATGAAGTTTTCAGGGGGAGATATTCATCAGGGGGAGCATGGTATTCATAAAGACTTTCATCCACTGTACTCTTTTTCCTTCATCAGGTTTTTATCCCACTGGGTTTTTCCTGATAAGGTTTTAACGAGGCAGTGTCGCTCAAGATTGACTCACAGAAGCAGTGTCCACTATGACATTCAGACAGATGATCAACAATATGGCTTCAAGATATTCTATCAAGCATCAGGGGGAGCGTGCCATCAATAAAGACCTTTTCCACACTGTACTCTTTTTCCTTCGTCCAGGTTTTTATCCCACTGGGTTTTTCCTGGCAAGGTTTTAACGAGGCAGTGTCGCACGCATGTCCATATACACAGAATTTTATTTTACTCATGGTTATGTACTCTTTTTTTTCCTTCGACCAGTTTTTGTCCCACTGGGTTTTTACTGGCAAGGTTTTTAACGAGACATATTCCATATCAGTTGTGGTCTCCAAGGGGGAGTGTTGTAAATTATTAAGTGTGGAGCCCACATGTTGGAAAGGGGCCCACATTGTAATGATATAAACATATGCAATACTGAAGAGAAAGAATGAATTCGGATTGCAGAGTTTTTCTCTGCTTCCTCCATTTCTCTCCTCAATTCTCTCTATCAATTCTCCAGATTTATAACAGATATGACATTGTTGCCTCTGGGGTTATTCCAAAAGAATATCGCAGCAAATTGATCACGAGAAAAATCAAAGTAAATGGTTTAGCTCATTTGCATAAAACATATCTGTGGTTTTCTAAAGTACATCCAAATTCGGTACACAAATTATCAGGTGTACAAATAAGCATATGTACAGTCACAAAATAAACTAGAGATGAGTTTGTCAAATTGAACAAGGTCTTCCGGCTCCTCAAGTAAATCTTTCAGGCATTAGGGCTTATTTTGCACTCTTGTACATGTTATCAATGATTTCCTGTGCATCAAAAAATTTCAGTCAGCACTTTCACCAAAATCAATATACTTTTCTATTTGTAAGAAGTAACCAAACAAACAATTACTCATAGAAACTAATCACTGTATAAGCATCCATTAATGAAGTAATCCATGCACTAAAGACTTTGAGCAGAGAACAACGATTAGAAATGAAGGCATCGGGAACAATTGGCAACCTATTGTGTAACAACACATTTACACATGAATTAACAGGAATTTTCATACATCTAAACAGATTTCCAAATGGACGATCTATGCAACAGGGACAACAACTATTACAGTCTTTCCCATCCTGGCTTCATGTGTCATAATGGATAGACAGGCATAAACCATGTATTGACAGAGTCACGGAATGTTAGGTCCTTATATCAGATACCGTGCGATGAAGCCAAGAATATATTTTAACTGTCAATGTGATGCCGAAATTAATATGACAGTAGTATAAATCAAGTGGTGTAGATCAGATTACCATAGTGGTACAAGTGTGTTAACCACACCTTTCACGTTATGTGCATTGTTAATGCAAGTAATTAGAAAAATTCCTAGAGGAAACAGGATAAGAGATACCTTATAGTATTTAAGCAACTGGGGTCTCTTCTTCTTGTATGTTGGAGTGATAAGGTCACGCTCCATGTCAAATGGTTCTGGGTCGAGATGAACAGATTTTATAACCTCAAAGCCTTTCAACTGCCACGAACAACACAATAGAATCACAAAAAGCTTCGAAAGATTTTCCAACAGCCAAAAATTAGTGTGGCCCATGACTAAACATTTAAGGTACTCAAATTGAGAAAGCAGTAACCTTTTTCTCTTTAGCAATCTTATTGAGCTCTCCAAGTATGTATTCTTTCACCCTTGTATGTTCGCAGAGAGAATTGAAATCACCAGATACACCGTTTTGTTCAGCCCAACTTTCAATTGCTTGCTTGTTAGGATTAACTACTGCGATCAGGAAGGACTCAAAGCTGTTCCCATAAACCCATATCTAAATTTGACCCAAAAAAAAAATTAAAAATCATCAGACTAAGTATAAATTCATATCAAAATTGAGAGAATGAACTCTTAAGTCATCAGACTAGTGTATCCTTCTAGCAGCTAAAACAACTCTCTCTTTCTTTCACACAAAGATAGCTGACAACCTTTCAAGCATAATATTGCATTTAATGTATGTATCAATTTATCACACAAGTCATTATATCTAGAAGAACATTTTCTATTTAATAAGGTGGATGAGAATGAAAGGCAGAAATAAAATACTTTTGAAATAAAAATACAAAAGAAGAAAGGCATACCGCATCGATATCAGAAACAAGTCCATAAATATTCTCCAAGTTTTCAACTGCAACATACTCTCCTTGTGAAAGCTTGAAAATATTCTTCTTGCGGTCAATGATTTTCAAGCTTCCATCTGGTTGCCACTCACCAACATCACCTGATATAAAGATAATTTTAGGCAAAGTTGAATGTTTCCAGTCAATGACATGAGAGTCATACCATACTACAAAATACATCAATATGGACAAACCTGTATGGAACCACCCATCGATCATGACCTCTTTGGTGAGGTCCTCACGTTTGTAATATCCTGAAAACAAAGTGTTTCCCTTTACACATATTTCTCCACGCGGTGTATCTGAAAGGGCATCGTACCCCATTTCAGGGACAGATTCTAGGCATACATCCACATTTGGAACTGGAGGACCCACTGTGCCAAGCATTGACAATTCATTTGGCAGTGACACAAACGTACCAGCACAAGTTTCTGTCAGACCTGCAGTAACGTTGATATGGAAAAGGCTATCAATGTAAAAGCAATGCAGAAGGACTCAATAAAGCCATTGAGAAAATGAAAACTAGCTTTTATAACCCCGTGAAAATAACTGTTGAAGATAGCTTTACCATATCCTTGTAGAACATGAGCGCATGCCACCACTCGTAAGAAAGCTTCTACATGAGTAGAAAGAGGAGCAGCTCCAGACAAAATAAGCCGCACCCTACCGCCCAACCCTTGCTTTACCTGAAGTTGTCAGAGTATTAATGAGACTCAGTTGAGTAAGCAGAATAAGATCACAATCATGGTTCATATCAATGAAGCATCTTGAAGGGGAAGAAAAAAGAAATATTTCACCACCTTACTAAACACAATTTTGTCAGCAATTGGAGAAGCATCCCCATGTGCATGCCCCTTTTGCATGTTATGATACTTGCTGCAGAAACAGAGAAACACAAAAGGTTGTCATAAAAACTATTATGTTATCTACTGCCATTAAAAGCATACGTATTTGATCTCTACTTGGAGCCTAAATGTCAAGTAGGGGTAGGGGTAACTAAATTTGCAGCAAATCCACATGTTGTAGTGTATGCATAGCAAACAAATAGATAAGATATTTTAGGGAAAATAAATAATTATCCACATGCAAGTATAAAATATCTTGTTTACAAAGTAAGAAGCATATGGGAGTAAGGGATAAGATCAAACACAGATTTAAGCTTGTTTTCTCAATAAACATGTGCACAAATTCAATAATAAATTATATTTTACTAATTATCATAAGCAAAGAATGGCACTTACTATGAATATGCAAAATTGAACATTGTCTTTTTCACAAAACCCCCTGTCGCAATCCTCTGTGTCAAGCCTGGAAATGCACATAGTAAATATAGAGCGTAATAGTTGATATAGTAAATTATTGTGGATTCATTTGATGATATAATTGCATCAATGAGTAAGAAGCCTCAATTCCGTGGCTAAAATCATGCACAGTCAAACAGTACCTGCGTAGATCCTGTCTAATACACGAGGAACAGCACAGAAGATGGTCGGTTTCAGCTCCCCAATGTCTTCAGTCAATAATTTGACATCCTGCAGAATAAGAAATAAGGTAATATCAGGTTTATAATTTATGGTTAGAGAAGAGCAACGAGTAATTGTACTCACCCCACGCCAGAACCCTATTGAGGCGCCAGTCCAGATAAATAACTCCTCAATCACGCGATCGAAGATATGTGCAAGAGGAAGAAACGAAAGATACACATCCTTCTCGTTCAACTTTAAAAATGAAAAAGAAAAATATTTTGTAAAAAGTCAGCATCCTTAAAACGAAAGTAACCAGCTCATGTTCTCACGAAATAAGGTATGTAATGAGAGATGAAAAGGAAATCACCTGTTCATTTACACTCTCGAGCAAGCGCTTCACCCCTGCCAGAAGTGTAATGATGCTATCATTGGATATCAATACTCCCTTAGGGTCACCAGTTGTTCCACTAGTATACATTATAGTGCAGATATCACTTTTCTTTTTTACTGGAAGATCAAAATCTTTATTATCTCCCTGCAGGAACAGATCTAAAACTTAAACCAGAAAAATGAAAAATACTGATCTTCTAGAAATCTGTAAATAACCAAACTATGCACGAAACACGACAATTACAGCCAGACATCCCTGCCTTGAACACAATACACATTATCTTGATTAGAAGTTTGGCAATTCCACACAGATAGAGAAGCACCATTTGCAACTTTTAAACCACGTTCGGCCGACTGAAGGGGATTACTTCCATTAAAAATTTCACAAATAATTTCTTCATAGTAGTGATCTAGAGGTCTTTGTCCTTCTTTTCTTTTCAGATAAATTTCTTTGGTTCACCAATATGACTTATTACACGAGAAGAGGACTGGGAGATCAGATAGAACAACCCACCAGTTGCAGAAACTCATTCCAAGAATATAATGCTACTCCATACTTCTCAAGTGTTTCCTTTTGTTCAGGTGTAACCTTGCCAAAGCTCACAAGTGCTACATGATTAAAAGAAGAAAAAATAAAGAACATAAAGAAGTTATTTTACTGACAACAACAGACGCATACCAAGGAATCTTGAAAAATATGAGAAACATGCAGCAACTTACTCTTCAGATGCTTTGCCGTGTTAGGAAGTGTTTTCAACAGCTGAAAGAGAAAAATATACAGTACACATAAGAGAACCGGAATGAGCACTCAAAGCTTAAAAATGCCTTTACTCTCAAACCAACTAGCATTTTTTAGGCAATGATTGTCAATATTCGACCTTTGTTGTAAGTATAATATGACAGCAGTTTTCTCCAATGTGCCACATTAATACTGTAGTAAGTAATACAAATGTTGATATAAAACTCATGTACCTCAGGTATCTTCTTTTCTTCTGTAAAAGCAATTGAAACTTCAGCATGGCAAATGATAAATTCCACAGCACCAGCACCTAAACCAAATATCAGAGATTAGAAAAGAAACATATAATACAATATTTCGAAAATCATGAATTGAGAGTTAAGGTGAATGCACCACAACTCAGATCAACCAAGCCTTGAACCCAACTGATTGGGGTGGGCTACATGATAAAGAAGAGATATGCCTACCTAGAGTGTCATATAAAGGCACACAATAGAGTCCATGAGCATTGCAAGCCTGCATAAGATTTTCATTTAATATTTCGGAATGAAATGTAAGATTTATATTATTAATAAAAGGTTCAAAGAACAAAGGACATTTATGTAAAAATAACCAAATGAATGAGCTAGGATTCAGAGAATGTGCACGCCTAATCAGAGATACCAAACACAAAAGATATTTTTCTCAAATGCAAACTCATAACTTCAGAATTCAAGATGATACCACAATGGATAGTGAGGACCGTTTCCTTTTTCTTTATGAACCATATCAGTGGAAAATGGGCAGTAACGAAACAAAATAGGGCGTGAAGATCCTACCTGCTTGATCAAGTACACATTTTTCTACCGACTGACGGGTAGAGTAAAAAATGGAAGAATTTACAAAGGATAATGAAAATGGAAAAAAGACAGCATACCTCCATGCTCATAATCCATTCTGGGCAGTTGACACCATATATACCACATTTGTCTCCCTGTAATCCGCCATAATTACATTAAATTATACTGTTCGCATAAATTGCATGGGACAATATTTTGCAAAGTATTGAATAAAAAATAAAATAGCCAATGAGAACGATGATGACATACTTCCCCCACACCACAACTGCGAATGGAATTTCCAATTTTTACTACCATGGCATATACTTCTTTATAAGTTAGCCACACATATTTACCGGCCTGCAAAGAGACAAAACTTCACAAATTAGCTACAAGCCAAATGAATTAGCTAGAAAGCAACCTATGGCAAAGGATAGACATAGCTTGTCTACAACTATGAAATTACACCTTCCCGTTCACAATCTCCCGACGACCAAGCATTGGGTTTCCAGGATTTTTCTCCACTGACAAACTGCAAAATAAGTAAGAAAACTTACAAACAATAAAAATTCATACATAAAATAACTTTGTATTCAATTTTCTGGATAGGTCAGAGTTTATTAAGCTGTCTTAGTAAAATTGAGCCAACCCATATCCAGAGCCAAGCAGAGCTCTTTAACAAGCATGGCCCAGAACCATACTTCTTCACTTAAGCTGCCGGATTGAAAACAGAGCATGTGATGTGTAACCTAGCAATCATTTTGCATTTTAGTATGACAAAAACAAATTTTTTTACTTTGATAATTTTTACTGCAGCACTCAGAGGTTGGCCAAGACTGAACTTATTGCATTTCTTTTCGCATTGATCACGCAATAGAATTGTCTCAGACGCTTATTTTTTTGTGCGAGTCAAAGCCACAAACTTCACAACCCCAAAAACAAATTCATCCACAATTTGACACATTCTCTGAAACCCCAGTAGAAAGATTGTAATCATGCTCAATCACCCATAAAAATAGTCTAGTAAAAACGAAATTCATTCGTAAAACCAAATTCTAAATACTCGCAATTCAGAGTCCGATAAAAACAAAGCAAAACAGCTCAGTTGACTTATTTTACTTTTTTTTCTTTTCCTGAACTTAAAAAATTTGCATCAAACAACAGACTGCCAAAGCGAAAAACAGTCCTCATTTAGTTTCTTTCGTTTTCTTGTGCTTTCTCGGAAACCAAGAAGGAAATTCGGATAAAAAAAAATAGTACCGGAAAACATCCCAGCAACTGTCCAATCCAGGAATGGGAGGCGGAAAGCCATCTTTAGCGAACAGGCTTCGATACACAGGTCCCTGCGATGGCTTCCCGTCCTTGGCCTCCTTCGCCTTCTCCACTTCAATAAGATACTTATACTTCGTTGCCGCCATTATCAAATCTCAATCGGATCGTACAGACCTTCCTTCCTCCTATCTCTCTCTATACGAATCTGAGAATGAGAGAAATGCGAAACTTAAAACATATATATAAAGCAGTTCGTAATAAATATTATTTATTTGGAAAAATAGTCAATAAATATAGGTGGCAGGGCAGTGGGTGGAATGGAACGACGAGGAGTGGCTATTTTGGTAAATTGACGACACAGAGTTTATGAGGCTACCGCTGGCAGCTGGTTTTTTGACTAGCAGACGAAGACGAGTCACTGACTCACTGAGTCCTAAATAGGGGAGGACCACTCGCTTGGATTTTAGCCTTCTGGTTTGTTTGGTGGTAGTTGTGTTTCGAGTCTTGTGACACAGAGTTCAGAGTTGATTGTGTTATACGACTGGTCAACAGTCTCAACGGCTCAGATTTTCGGATTTTGTTTTTGGGATTTTGATCTTGATTTGTTCGTGGCCGTCCGATCTTGGTGTATTTGATACGTTTCTTTCTTTTATTGTCGTGTAAATGTTAAGTCTTTATACGACAGGAAAACTTTTGCTCCAAACAAACATTGGCGTGACAATCAATCAGAGTAATTTCTGGATTGAAGAAAAAGTTAAATTACTTTTTTCTAGACTGTAATTCAGAACATTTTGAATTAATTATATCAGACTTCTTTATATTTCATGGCAAATTCGAGGTTTGCCAATCGTATTCTAACTTTTTACCATTTTTACTGTGAGTGAATTAGAGAGAGTAATTTCCTGCTATGTGAGACATATTACCAAGAACAAAATCAAATTTGTAGGATTCGTTTTTAAATTTGAAATATTAGAAGTTAATCTATGATAGGCTAAAGTTAAAAATTTGTAGAGTAAGTTTTCGAGATAAATTTGCTGTTAATTAATTTCGGATTAAATACTCACATTCTAACATAAAACTTACGCAATCTATATGTATATATAACTAAGTAATTTCATATTAAATTTGTAATATCATATTATCTAAGTCACTTAACACCTTAGAAAAGTTTGAATATGTAAATAAATTATTGAAAATCAAAGTCAATGTGTCTCAATATATTATATTATTTTTGGACCATTTCCTTAGAGGAACTTTCTCTGAAATTTCTTGTGATCTGGAGAGTAGAGTACCAGTCAAATCCAAAGTAAGAACAACTAAAATTGGTTATTGTTCTAGAAATTGAAACTTGATTAATTCTGTAGCATTTCAATTCAAGGAGTTAATGCATGTCCACAGACTAATTTATACCAACCCTAGCTTATCAGGCCATCTATCTCTGTTTGTAATTTTCCAACTTTCTTAATCCAACCGAATACGTCAACAAAGGGCAATGCATTATGCATGTAGGTGAACCACTCAAACTCCTCACCCTCTTATCTGTTTCACATTTTCTTCCCAACCCAGAGAAAATCCATCACACATTTTCTTTCATTTTAACATATTTCTAATATCGGACAATAATCGAGATTAAAAATATGTCACCAATCCTTAACATAAAATATTTATTGAAGAATTTCTCTATATATATATAATTTTATTTTATAAAAAGTTTTATAATTATTTAACAAATCTGCATCAGCAATTTGATACTTAGCCAAAACTCTATATACCGGCGGGAATTAAATATGAGATCCATGCTTCTGTCAATACCATCATATTATTATATGCAAAATAATCAACATTTAAATCAATTAATTATTAATTAGGGTTGTGATCATCACTAATTTTAAAGATTTTCCCTAATTTCATTTTCTTTGACATTGTAAATTGAAAAGTATTTGATTATATTAATCTCCACATGCCATCAGCAATCCAAAAGTCTAAAAGAAGGCAACAACAACTAACGAAAGATATTGATTTTACATTTCTTATTAAGCAAGAAAGCACCTTCTCATCACCAAATCATACTTGTGTATATAGTGGTGCTTTGCTAACCAAGTGAAGAAATAGTTAGTTGGTTATCTTAGAGCTCGTCTGGTAATGTTTTTAGACAGCATTTTAAGAAAATGTTTTCATATAATAAAAACGAGAAATAGTTAGTTGGTTATCTTATTAGTTAGATAAGGTGACTATTGCGACTCTATTTTTCTCTTTTTTTATTTGGTTGATAGAGTGTTGAACTTAAACATATGATATGTTGCTTTATCATTCTTTTCAAGTAGTTGTTTATCAAAGAATTGGTTAGTTGGTATTGGATAGAATAGGGACAGATTGTAGTCAATAGAATCACCTTCTACTAAGAAAATTTGTAAGCCACATATTCACACATAACAATCAAAATATTAGCCTAATTTAATTGAAATAGTTTAGTGGAAAAAAGGTCTTGATTTGCAGATCAACGGTCTCAGTCTAGAATTTCTATAATACTTTGAAAATATGTGTGTGCGAAAACTCTTTAGACTATCACTTATATCATATATATATATATATATATATATAATTCACACAACAATCTAAAGGTGATCCTTAGGACCTACGGCTACATGAAGAGGAGTCATGATGCCATGCACCACAATTAATTGCCGACTCGTTGGCCAACACTAAAATGTGGGCTACTATCATAAAAAAATACAAATAATTTTGTGGGCTACAAAGCTAGTTTGGGCAGGAGAGACACGGAACCTGAGCTGAAAAAGACAAGCCCTTTATTGTGTGGCCATTGTAGGGTCATTGCCTAATTGCCTCTATATTACTATGTGGCCCTTATCCACCTTGGCAGCAGAAAAACTTGTATAGTATGGAACAATATTGTTTTGCTAGCCTCTTTCAATCATAGAATGTTACGTAAAAAAGTTATTCTACGTAACATACCAAAAATAGTAAAATAGTGTTATCCTCATTTCATGTAAGTGTTTCTCCCTTGACAAGCAGTTGCATGATAAATTCCATTGCTACATCAATTTTGAGAGTTGAAATGTCTACTTCTGGCTTGCACTTTCATTGCTACATCAAGATAATATATTTTGTGAGTTGAAATATCTACTTCTGGTTTGCACTTCCATTGTTACATCTTAGGACGGATCAGATCAGAGTTCTAAATGCCTGGCTGGCTCAACGCGCGTAAAAGCTGCTGCTAAAGGTTTGAAACTGATCAATATTTTGTTAGTGTAGCTTCTATTGCACAGGAAACGTCCGATTTCCAACCTTTTCTATGACGATTTTGCCCTTCTCCCATACAAAGACCATGACGAAACTAATAAGTAATTCGTCTAGGCGGAAATGTCATTCTCCATCGTCTCCTAAAATGTAAACGCCGACTCGGATAAGAGTCCCCCAGTCTAGGCTAGGGATAAAAAGTTACAAGGAAACCATAAAATGGCCCTTAGTTTAATCAAAATTATATAATGTGTGATTAGCCAGAATATGGGATCAATAATGATGTATTAGGGGAATCAAATAACACAGTCCAGTTACAATAATGATGATTAGTTGATAATTTTAAAAAGAAACATAAAACTTTATTTTATTTTACAATGCAAGTGGATTTGTT
>NC_047654.1:11093656-11207178 GCF_902201215.1 Prunus dulcis
AATCACCGTTAGGGGTTGCCGTGGCCGTGACAAAACCGGCGCCAGCCCGTTATTGCGGAGGGTTTGCCTCCTTGTCCCATTGACGTGTCTGTTTTCCTTCTTTTTTTAAAAAAATTTAAAATAATAAAATTACTTTTAAGAAAGTAAAAGGGAAAAAAATGAAATAAAATAAAAAAACAATCCCTTTTTCGGCTGAGACCGTTGATTGCGGTTGGGAATAAAGCGCTCTGACATCGGATATGGGGCCTCCCTTTCTTGACTACTACTTTTTTGTCTTTTTTTTTTTTTCATTTTTCTTATTCATTTATTTGGTTTTCTTTATTTTTGTGGTGTGAAAATTTATAGAAAAATGCAGCTAACAAAGAGGGCATCGTTTTTAGAATAAATTACAGGAAATGCCAAGTCGTTTTGAATCTTGTGTAAACATAAGTTCTGGTTTTTACCGGGTACTGTCGGTGGGCTTTTTATAAAATGAATTTTCCAGATAGGAAAAATAAAAAGGAAATTAAATCATTCAATGGTGGTGAGTGTTGTTTGTCGGGTTGTCGGGCATTCGAATCCTGGTTACAGGTCAATCTTCTTGGGTATCATGTTTCACGAACCAGGTGTAACCACGCCGCCACCTTCCTTGTCCTTGACATCCTTGCCATTTTACGATTTTGCCCTTTCAAACTAGAGGATAGGTTATTTGTATTTCTTTAATACAAGCGATATCAGAGAAATGGAGAATCGAATATAAAAGTCACTACATATAAACAAATGTTGAGTTTTTTTAATTTCACAAAGATAGAACGAGAGTGTTAGGATCACTTTAGCTTGTTATATTTTAAAAAAATATTAATGATTGGTCTAAAATGACTATAAGATTACAAGGAGAGTTGAACTTTGTGTTGTTAGCTATAGGTTAGCTTAGGTTTTTCTTCATTTGAAATGTGACCTTTTTGTTAAAGGGGGAGAGAATGTGTCCAAGGGTAATTTTGTAACAAATCACTAGGTTTCTTCTTGCTAGTTTCATAAAACAAATCACAAGTGATATTTAATTTTCCAATAAAATCTGACAGTAATTTATCTATTCATATAATTTATAAATAATTGAGAAAATATGTTCATTTAATTCATTTGAATGACATTCATATTCCCAAGCACACGGATATCCTACTGTAATAAAGACTATCTGCATGGGCATACCATATGCATAGCAAGAAATTAATGCTCAAAATGCTACCCAAATTTATGAGCACCAGTAAAATATTGAACAAGAGACGTCTTCTCCAATCTCCAAGTACTGTGGATGGATCTCCCTCTCTGTCCTCTACAAATATGATATGCTAATGCTAATGCTAATGCTAATGCTAGCTCCTCCTCCTTCCTCACATGGATTCTTCAGAGTTGACAGCAAACCAATTCCAATCTCAATCACTCACATTTCAAGCTAGCAAACGTGGTCAATACTTGTGTGTGTCTTTTTAAATAGGGAGATTCACTATTATACCCAATATGGGGGCCCAAATTATAAAAATACCCTATATAAAATGGACTTTAGAAACACACCCAAAGCTCATTTACAACATAACAAAAAAACTTTTAACTTCTTATAAATTACAAAACTGCCATCAATTTCTTAAAACAAGCCCAACCCCAAAATCTTATAAAAATACCCAAAGCACTCAATAGGGCATCAAAGTAATTTAATAATCAATATTAAATTCAATAAGGCTATCTATCATTTTTTGTGTTTTTTTTGGGTTTGTTTATAGGAATTCGATTGTGTAGGGTTTATTTATAATATTAGTGCTAGAAATGGGTATATCACTAAAATAGGGAGATTCACTATTATACCCAATATGGGGGCCCAAATTATAAAAATACCCTATATAAAATGGACTTTAGAAGCACACCCAAAGCTCATTTACAACATAACAAAAAAGCTTTTAACTTCTTATAAATTACAAAACTGCCATCAATTTCTTAAAACAAGCCCAACCCCAAAATCTCATAAAAATACCAAAAGCACTCAGTAGGGCATCAAAGTAATTTAATAATCAATATTAAATTCAATAAGGCTAGCTATCATTTTTTTGGTTTTTTTTGGGTTTGTTTATAGGAATTCAATTGTGTAGGGTTTATTTATAATATTAGTGCTAGAAATGGGTATATCACTAAATATCTCTTTTAAATATTCATTGAACATTATGCAGATTTTCTGTCAGTGATAAGATTGGCCAATTTCTTCACCTCTAGAAAAAGCATTTGGTAAATCCTTTCCCTCACGGGTAATTTATGTGCTCGTACTCGAATTATAACAAAAGAATAAAATTATTTGTATCATATTTGTCGACCGACATCACTCTAACCAAAGTTCAAAGTAATCGGTTAAAAAATGTTTTCACCCTTGTTGCTGTAAAAGTTTAACTCCTTGCATCCCCATTCTCATAGAAACTAGCATATAGTTGCATGTCAAAACGATCGAGCGGTAACAAAAAGTACAAATATTCGCGGTAAGGAAAGTTCTGAAGATTGTTACGAAGACAAAAAGACAATGAAGACATATTGGGTAAATCAAGTGAAATTTCGTTTTTCCTATGCAAATTATGCATCGAATGGTGGACTAAATTACTTCATTAAACTTCACTAAGGTCAACATATTTTCTAAATCACATGTTTACAGCCAATGAAGCTCAGCCACGCAAGAACCAAATCACACCAATGCCCACGCAGGTTCACACTCGTGTGGCCTGTCTTACCGGATAAACAAAAGGGGCAAATGGGGAATTCAACTGTGGGACACACCCAGAGGACAGAAACTGAAACGCTTTTGACTCTTCCACCGCAGCTTCCTAACCTCTTTCTTGTTTTGGTAATTCTCAACCTCAGGCAGGCCTTCCCTCCAAACCGCACCGAGTCTGTGCTTCTTAAACTAAATTTGGCAAAACCCTAATTTATTTATTTTTTCTCCACAGTCTCTCTCTGGTAACTTTTCCCTTCCACGCATGCAATAAATACACACCGACCTTCCCAGTGAAGACCCAGGAACACCCACATGACTCTGTTCTTTTCTCAACTGTTTTCAGCCCTCGAAAAGAGAAATAATGTGAAGGAAAATAAAATAAACAAAATTATTAAAAATGAAAAATAAATATATTTTTTTTGGTCCATGCCGATTTCTGGGCATTTGTACTTTTCCACTCTCAACAATATAAAGAGGCCCTTGTGCTCCTCCCTCTCTCCCAATCCCTACAAACTGTGCCTCTCTAAAGGTCTCTCCTTTTTTCAGTCTTCTTAGGAGTTGCTCTGTTTCTGTTTGGTTTATCAGAAATTTTAGCTGATAAACCATCCAACATTGCCAATTCTTTGCCTTTTGAGCTTGAAAAACGAACAACAGTTTCGGTTTTTGATTCACACACAGCTTCTGTTTCTCTCTGTTTTTACTTTAAAAACTCAACTCTGTTACTGTTTAATATGGAGAAGTTTGTGAGACTCATTTCCATGGCTCCTCTGCTTCTGCTTCTCTGTTTCCCTCTTGCTTTAGCTGCCCATGACTATGGCCAAGCTCTGAGCAAGAGCATTCTCTTCTTCGAAGCTCAGAGATCTGGGTTCCTTCCACACAACCAGAGAGTCACTTGGAGAGCCAACTCTGGCTTGTATGATGGCAAGGCTAGTGGGGTAAGTTCTAGTCTTTTTACTTAAAAATCCCAACTGCGGTTATGTCAAAATTGCTCAATTAATTTACCCTTCTCAATAATTTTGCAAAAAAATTTACTCTTGGTTGAAATTGGATGAATTTGTAGGTGGATCTAGTGGGAGGTTACTATGATGCAGGGGACAATGTGAAGTTTGGGCTGCCCATGGCATTTACCGTGACAATGATGTCCTGGAGTATCATAGAGTATGGCAAGCAAATGGCTGCAAGTGGTGAGCTTAGTCATGCCATGGAAGCTGTTAAGTGGGGCACTGACTACTTCATCAAAGCCCACCCTGAACCCTATGTTCTCTATGGAGAGGTAGCTTTCCATTCAAGTTCATAACTTTTGCCCTTCCTCCAACTCAAAAAGAAACAATTTTTTTTTTAAAGTTCTGTTAACTTCTGGTTTTAGTTAGCATCACTTGAAAAAGAACCCAAATTTTAGTTTTTTATTTTTTGTTTGTGTCTTCCCTCCAATGGGCTTTTTATTTTTGATAAATGATATTTATTTGTAAAGTGATGTTAATTTTGTCGGTTGGTGTTAATCTGTGATTAGGTGGGAGATGGGAACACTGACCACTACTGCTGGCAAAGACCCGAGGACATGACCACTGACCGCCGGGCTTACAAGATCAGCCCGAGCAATCCCGGGTCGGATCTCGCCGGAGAAACCGCCGCCGCCATGGCCGCCGCCTCCATTGTCTTCCGCCACTCCAACCCCGCCTACGCCAGTGAGCTCCTCCGCCATGCCCACCAGGTTCGTCTTACACATAACTTAGTTTTTCAGGTTTACAGAGATTAGGGCTTTGGGATGTGATCACACATAACTTACTTCAACCAAGTCATTTTAATGCTTTTTTCCACAGCGTTTTTGTTTTTTATTTATTTAAAAAAAAACAGTAACTGTTGTAATTTGGTACGTTGGTTTTAGAAAGAAAGAGTGTTTTCTGAAAAAGACGGGTTGAAAACGTTTCTGTTGGGGGCCTGTGGGGACCACTAGCGTACGTTAGCCATGTGCGGCATCGGATTTGCGCGGGACCGGCGCATGATAATAAACTGCCCTAGTTAATAAGCAGTTATAGTTTTCCTGCTTTTTACTGAGGCTGGTCGTCGTTACTCCCCAACGCACGTTAGCATCGTATTTATTACACAAAAATATTTACTTTAAAAAGTGGTAAATCGGTAGAAGTGGGTTAGGCCATTTAGCGAGCCGACCCTTTTGCACTCAAATTTGAATCTATTTTCTCATATATTAGATGAATTTAGAATCCATTTGTATAAAAAATAAAATGTGGCGGCGTCGTTTTGATGCCCATGTACTTAAATTGGGGTAAAAAGCTTTCGGCGCATAATTTGGATCGTGGGGTACATGTTTGCCCGTCGATCACGGAGACTGTGTTGTTTGACCCCACAGATGCACAATCAGGTCCTGGCCGTCCAGGTTTAACCGATCCATGAAAAGTGTGAATGTTATTAGCTCTTTCACGTGCGACTTTTTGTCGGTGGTACCGTACACCAACCACATCCACGCAAACACCACCCATCTTCCGTTTGTACTTGCATAAATTCTATTCCCATAATACCCTCACTCTTTGCTACTAATTTACGTGAAACACCACTGGTCTTGCTCTCACACTACTGGTACTTTGGTTTGTTATGCAGCTGTTTGATTTTGCGGACAAGTACAGGGGCAAATATGACAGCAGCATCACTGTGGCCCAAAAGTACTACAGATCCATCAGTGGCTACAATGTACGTTGTTGGGCCCAACCTTGGGCTTGCTTTTACATTTCAGTTTTTAGACTAGGCCCAATAAAGCCCATTCAATTTTTCTGATTGATTGTGTTTGAATTATGTACAGGATGAGTTGCTATGGGCTGCTGCTTGGTTGTTCCAGGCAACCAACAATCAGTACTATTTGAACTACCTTGGAAACAATGGTGACTCCATGGGTGGAACTGGTTGGGGCATGACCGAGTTCGGTTGGGATGTCAAATATTCCGGTGTTCAGACCCTTGTTGCCAAGGTAACCGACCCTTTAACCAGTTATCAACAATTGTCGTTCATGAGATTTGACAATGGTCATTGGCATGTTATGTATTATTGTAAATTGCATAGATTAAATTTATAGCCATATGGGAGCCATCTAATTATATATTTTTCTTGCGTGACAGTTCTTAATGCAAGGTAAAGCAGGTCGTAACACAGCAGTCTTTGAGAAGTACCAACAGAAGGCTGAGTACTTCATGTGTTCATGCATCGGAAAGGGCAGCCGAAATGCACAGAAAACTCCTGGTGGCCTGATTTTCCGCCAGAGGTGGAACAACATGCAGTTTGTTACAAGTGCCTCCTTCTTGGCCACAGTCTACTCCGACTACCTCACATCTGCCGGGAAGACATTGAATTGTGCTGCTGGCAATGTGGCACCTTCCGAGCTTCTATCTTTCGCTAAATCTCAGGTAACTCAGCCCGAAACAAGCTCTGATAAAATCATACAGAAGATTGTGACTTTGCGAAAGCATGTAATTTGATCCTAATGATTTGTTGAAATCCTCAGGTTGACTACATTCTTGGTGACAACCCAAGAGCCACTAGCTACATGGTGGGCTATGGAAACAACTTCCCTCAACAAGTTCACCACAGGGCTTCCTCAATTGTTTCCTACAAAAAGGACTCTTCCTTTGTGAGCTGCAGGGGAGGCTATGCCACTTGGTTTAGCAGGAAAGCAAGTGACCCCAATCTGCTCACTGGTGCTATTGTTGGTGGACCTGATGCCTATGACAACTTTGCTGATCAGAGAGACAACTATGAGCAGACTGAGCCTGCTACCTACAACAATGCTCCTCTTCTCGGTATATTGGCACGCTTGAATGCCGGCCATGGCGGGTACAACCAGCTCCTACCAGGTATATTGATTGTGATAATTGCTTCTAAAACTTTCTTGATTGAAATTTTCTTTTTGTAATGGCAATTGATTGATGTGTTTTTTCTTACAGTGGTTACCACCCAACCAAAAGTAGCTCCACTACCTAAAATCACTCCAGTTGCTCCAGGTATTACATGGCCTCTTTTTCTTGTCAAGGCTTTCAATTCAACTAGCCCTGACATGAATTGTTGGAAAGAGATCAAAAATGAGTTTCTTTTGTTTTTCTATTTTTTGCAGCTTCATCTTCTAGCCCAATTGCCATTCAGCAAAAGCTAACAACTTCTTGGGTTTCCAAGGGAGTAACTTACTACAGATATTCCACAGTAGTGACCAACAAGTCTGCCAAGACACTAACAAACCTCAAGCTTTCAGTAACCAAACTTTATGGCCCTATTTGGGGACTCACAAAGGCCGGCGATTCCTATGTTTTCCCATCATGGATCAATTCTTTATCGGCGGGAAAGAGCCTGGAGTTTGTCTACATCCACTCTGCTTCTCCAGCAGATGTCGCAGTCTCAAGCTACTCATTAGCCTAAGAAAGGAAGAAAACTCATTGAAACAAAGGAGAGAGGTTCACACAGTTTCTGGGATGGTAATGTAAGAATTGTGCAGCTATACAAATGGAGACCAGAAAAAAAAAAGGACTTTTTTTTCTTTTCCTTTTCAAAAAGTACTTATGATTGGGATCTGCATAGGCTTTTTAGACGATGTTAGGTCAAATAAGTATGAAGATTGGGGAAGAAAGGAGTGAAGAGACGGGTTAAAATGAGTGCTCATCCTCTTTCACCTCAACTTTCAGTAGAGTTATATAGATAGGTTTTGAGAGAGTAACAGTAAACAAGTGTGAGGGTGGAGAGGGGTGAAAATGACTTCCTCTCAACTCATTTTCAAGAAGTCTTGTTTCTTTGTACTTCAAAGCAACTTTGAATGTCTGTCTTCGTTTCCTTTTTTGTGTTGTGAATGTTGTAAGTTTGCAACATTTTTTAATCTTTTGAATGGAAATATAGTTTGTGCGATGTTATTGTGTCTAATATATCTCATGTTTTGAAAGCCCAAGTCATTTTATTTTTTCTGGAAGGACAGCCCAAGTCATTTGGACATTAATCAACACCTGCCATGCTAAAAGGCCTTGTAGTGTATAATCACATCACAGTTGCATAAGATAAAAGTGTAATGGTGTAAGTAACTTGAAACTCAAGCCGTTAAGGGCATTACTTTTGCATGACTCGCTTGTATTATTAAGAAAAATGAAAGATGAGTCCAATGGTTATATCTTCTGTGACAGTCTGAATCTGACTATGTCAAGACAAACTACTGGAAAAGCCAATAAAAGGCCTTGTGCATGTGTTAGCCCCCCATTGTTGCTTGCCAGGAGTCTTGTCTACAACCCTAACAACGTGCCACACAACGAACTCTACTCAGGCAATGCAACGCACAGTAACAACAAATTTTCTTCCCATCTAATCTAAACAAGGAACTCCCAAAATAAAGTTGCCAAATACACCGGCAGTTGCTGCCTAGTTCCAAGCTTTGTTACCATTGAGAGGAACTCAAGTGGAGTTGTTCATGTCACGTGACACTATTGATTAATGTAATAATAGTTCATGTCACGCTATGTGGTGTAAATTTGTTGATTGATAGAACGAAATAGTTAAAAAATAACATATGTTGACTTGAAGTTCTAAAGGGAGAGAGGGAGTACTTTAATTAAGTAATCATAAGAAGGATGGCATAAAAAGATAGCGATTCACATGAAAAAAACCACATTGACCACCTCACCTTTCTCATCTCCCTCTCTCTACCATTGAATAGAAAGCTTAATTATGACTAAGCAAACAAAAATGGATTTTGAACCTTAAACGCATACAAACGTGACAAAAACCGCAAATTTTCAAAACTTGAGCTTAGTGCATGCTACAAAAACAGTATGAAATATCAAATTAAAAAAACAAAACCAGACCCCAAAAAAACATAAATTTATAAAAATGAGTACGTAGATGTAAATTTAACTCAACCAAGCTCAGCTACGATAATAGTAATATTATCTTTACTGCCTCGCGCCAAAGCCAGCTGCGCCAGCAGCGCCGCCGCATTCGCCGGCGCCGAGCTCGAGCCGCTCATCCCCTCCGACAACTGCCTCTTCGTCTGCGCATCCAGGCACCTCCTCACCACCTGGCACGCGCACTCATTCGTTACGACATCCCAAAGTCCGTCGCTCGCGATCACCAGAAAATCGCAGCATTCCGTCCTCTCGCTGATCGTCACCTCCGGCTCCGATATGACGTACGGCTTCAAGTAGTGGTCGCCGATCGACCGCGACGTCGCCAGAACTCCCAGAACGCGGTAGCCGTTCCAATTGACCACTCTCCCGCCCGCCGCCTCCACCCGCTTCCGCTCGTCGGGGAGGTCCGGCTTGTGGTCACGTGACAGGGGAGTGGCGACGCCGTCACGGCAGAGGACGGCACGTGAGTTTCCGGAATTGGCCACGACGACCTCATTTTGCCCCACCATCACCACCACCGCGCTGGACCCCACCGTGTTCCCCCAATTTGTGTTCGTATCGTCGTCGGCGGGGGTGCTGCCGGATTCGCCGCCGACCTCCTCGTCCATTTTGGTAAAGCACGCGGCCATGACCTTCTCCCAATCGACCGCTCCCTTGCCGCCGAGTTTCCATTGCTCCACCTCCTGCTCCAGGAGGTGGTGCAGGCGGTCGCGGCAGGCGTTGGAGACGGAGGAGCCGCCGTGGCCGTCATACACGGCGAAGAACTGGTACGAATCTACTTTCGCTAGGGAGACGGCGTCTTTCATGTTTCTCCGCCGTCCCATGACGGAGATGGAGCCGTAGGAAAGGCACAAGCTCCTTGTGAACATGCCCTCTTCCTTCTCCGTGCTTCCGCAGTCGGAGGAGTAGTGGCTGGAGGAAGGGTGGTGCGAGGAGGAAATGGCGGCTGCTTCGCGGGAAGTGCGGTCGGTGATGCTTCTCTGCCTCTTGTTCATGTAGCAACCTTCGAAGCCGGAATCGATTCCTTGCGGATTTAACCTCTCAATGGAGGAATTGAATCGGGTGGACTGGATTGGATGGGTCAGTCCTCCTCTGTTTTCTTTTCATGTGTTTCAGGGTACTTACTCTGAGTTTGTGAGCTGAAACAGAGGACTGAGAAAGTCCTTTTAACAAGGGAAGGAGCTGAAATCGGGACGGTCGAGGAGGGGGAGGGTGGGCTGGATGGAGGACACGTGTTTGGGGGTTGAATGGGGAAAGGCGGTCTTGGTTTTTAGGGTTCATTCAACGGTGGGAGGGGGTTTTGGGAGAGGGCAGAGGACACACTGTCGGCAGGGCTAAATCCCAAGGTGTTTGGGTTTCGGCGGTAGATGGTGACGTGGCGTTGTGAATTTGTAGAGGAGGAGAGGAGGAGGGCTCAAAAAAAACCAACCGGTGCCCTGACGCTGACGCTGCGCCGCCTCTCTTTTAACTCTTCAAGTTTTTCATGGCCAATTTGCTATTTTTAATTTTAATTTTTTATATTTGAATATTTGTTTTGAAATTGAGACGTCAGTCGGTCAAGTAAAGAGAATGTTTGGCTGGACGCCCTAAGCGGCTGTAGCAATTTGAACAACACGTAACTCTCGCGGGGCTTCAACCCTAAATACCAAATCACCACCCTTCATTGGTGTTTCCCTCTTTTTGGTATTTAGTCCAGATGTTCATATATATATATATATATATATATATATATATATATATGTATGTCGGTCATAGGGGGTTCGAGATCGCGCATGCTTTGAGTGCTACTTTTGTTTGCACACCTGTGAAAATTTCGTTCTTTTTTTGGGCCTTTACCAAATACATGGAAAAAAACACGAACTGTGTGGTATAATTTGGTTTACATGCACGCACGCACGCATGCATGCATGCTGAGCATGACTAGAAAGCAAGCAGGCAGTAGCTTTTAAAGATGGCAGAAGTTTAAATTTGTTACAGATGAAATGTATTTCAGTGGGCGGCCGATATGCCTAAGAGATAAAAGCTATCTGGGTTCTTAATGTATGACGATCGAAAGAATGCTTTGAAGTTTGAACCAAGCAGGAAGCAGCAGGTGGTGTTGTTGTTGTATATCTTCTGAGTCATTACTATCTTATAAGTGGTACAATCTAGAGGTTGATTCTGTTGTCACAAATTTCATTTCACGACTTAAATACTGAAACCTCACTTGGCTCCGACTTTCATTCATCATCATTTGGAATTTTGCATTTAGATATCAACAATAATTCATGTGTTATAATTGATGGACCAAGTCCGTACTGTGTGGCATGAGAAATCACCCATTTCATGCTTGGCTGACACAAACATGCGCTCAAGGGCGGTTAAATGTTTTGGAGGTCCTAAGCGAACAACTTAAAATGTGATCTTTTACTTTTTATGTATATTTATGTGATTTTTTTTCCCAATAAATTAGAAAAAATATTATATAAACCCTAATATATATATAAGCCAAGCTCTGTTTGCTAGTTTTGTGTAAATAATAATATATATATATACTTTTCTTTCTCAGATATATCAAGTTGCATTCTGAGACATTAAACTATTAGAATTACGATCTCTTGCATGTTATAAGTGGTGATAGCAGAGGTTGATTCTTGGTCTCACTGGTCAGACTAAATTTCACTCTCTGTTGTCACAAACTTCATTTGACGATAGCTCAAACTTAAATACTTGTGCCAACTTGTGTATCACTGACAAATATCACTTGGCTCTAAGTTTCATTCAATATCATTTCGAAATCACCATTGATCAAACAATTGTGCTAAACAATGAGGTCAGATTTCAACTTTTGCCATTCTGGTGACCGCAAAAGAACTCTGTCGCATGTGTTTTCCAAGGTGGTTATCAAACTCCTAGTTATTTTAGGGTCTTTCTATTAGTTTTTTCGGCTAGATGTTTGTAGATGTGTGTAGATTATTGATATTTAACTCTTTACTGTTTTGTCCTTGATGTTTTTGTTTGATTCTGTGGATCTACGTATCAATTGGTGTTTCGGGATCATGGAGTGAATGAGAGACAATATAGCAATGTGTCACGGTGGAAGTTGAGTGGTGTATATGTCCTTTTACTTGGAGGTGTCTCCTATCCTAAACTCTAAGAGAGTCCTCATCTCTCACATGTAGGGTTGGCAATGGATCGTGTCTTGTTAAGTTCGTGTCGTGTTGTGATAATGTGTCAAGAATGCTCAACCTGAACCCGATCAATTTAATAAATGTGTCATGTTGGGTTTGGGTCATCTTAAACAGGTTATTAAACAAGTAACCTGGTTAATAACCTGTTTACTCATTCCTAGTTTCTAATAGATTTGTACACTTGTGGATATTTATAACTAGATGATTAGCACGTTAATTTGTGTCGTTAAAATTAAAAGAAAAGAAAAAAGATTTCACATAATAATAATAAAAAAAAAGGAAACAGGGGACTACATTAATTTTTTTAATTTTTTTTTTAAAAAAACAACAACATCATGGTGCGCTTTATGATTCCACAATAGAAGACTTTAGTTTGGCCCTCTGGATCTCCTCTATCGAGTTTCACGTACCGCTTCTTGGGGCTCATCACTTGAACTTCCAAAGATCACTTTCTTAGCTTTAGCAAAACTTGGATCTCATTGCGCACGTTTACCTGGTCGATCCAAGGCCTCTAGCTACTCTTCATGTCCTTAGAGTAAAAATCTACCATCTTTAATAGCTTTTGATTCTCTTCCTGCAATATTTCAAGCTGGTGTCGCTTCTCTTCCAACATCTTTACCCTTTCCCTTTTCAATCTCCTTATAGTACGCTCACAATCTTCAACCAAATTCCGTTCTGCCACCAACTGAGCTCTTAGCACTTGCACCTCATGGGATTTCACAATGAAGCGATGACCAACACTTGGGAATGACGCCGCACTTTGCACGCTTAGTGTCATGACATCACTTACCACCCGGTTATCATCCCATGTTCCCAGTACGCACATCCCTGGGAGTCACCAAACTCATTGCAACTCCAATGACAACATTGTTGTCAAGGAGTAATGAGTAGTTTACGGTAATTGGTCCTCGTGTGGAAGCGAAAATAAGGCTTCCACACTCGTGTAGCCGTTTGCCCCCATGTATGTGTTGGCGGAGCTAGGTTTAGATCGAGAGAAAATGAGAATGAAAATGCCATTTTATTTCCAAGTTTGATGAGATAGGTTTAGATTGAGAGAAATGGGAAGGAGGAAAATTGGCGAGAATTACATTGTCTGAGTTGTGATTTTGTGTTTTCCCCTTGTTTCCTTTTATAGACGAAAACGGGGGCCGTTAAGTAAAGTCATCCATAATTTCTGCCGGTTTTGCGGGGCCCGCTTGGGGTTTGTGCGAGACACGTCTCCGTAATTTCCGCTCCGTAAAGAGAGAGAGAGAGAGAGAGAGAGAGAGAGAGAGAGAGAGAGAGAGAGAGAGAGAGAAGAAAAAAAAAAGATGAAAGAAAAGAGAAGGAAAAGAAAGGAAAAAAAAAAAAAGAGAAGGAGAGAGGAGATAAATTCTACTTCTTTAAAAAACAGCTTGTAAAAACATTATAAATAAATGGTGTAACATATAATCACAAGATTGTTTGTAACATTGTGGATAAGGTGTTGAAGAGGAATGAAAGTGGCAAGAGATGCAGCAGTTCTATGGATCATTTTATACCTTTCAGTTTCTAGTGAGTTTAAGTTATTATGTGGAATTGATTTTGCTCACTCGCTTGGGCATGATTTGTTTTATTGGTATGTATCTTGATCTATTGTTTGTAAGAACTTCCTTTTGAGTTGTCTTCTTCATATCCAGTGAAATTTCCATTTCACATATAAAAGTAAAAGTTAAATGAATGCATCGATGCACTACGTGCCATGCTCAGTGCATCAAATATGCTCAAATTATAATGAGTCTTGATTCATCATTTGGAATTTCACATTTAGATATCAACAATAATTCACGTATTATAATTGATTGAATTCGATTTACGACACCGTATCAAATATATACACAATAATTTCTAATTGGTATGTGGTGGCATGACTGCACACATGTACCATTTCATGCTTAGCATGACACAAACATGTGCCCTTGCTCATGCTCTTTACACCTCTTCTTTTTTGTTTTGGTAAAATACATTGATAATTCTTTGTGATTAAAAGTAGGCATTGAGATTGAAAAATCGGAACATCGAGCCGCATCGGATGGAAAAAATTAGAAGAAAAAAAAATCGTGTTCACTAAAAAGTTAACAAATTGATTCCAAATCGGACCAGACCAATTCAAACCAATTCAGATGCCGGTTTCATACCTTACAAAATCGTACCGGATCGGCAATGTATTTTTTATTTTTTAAAATTTTATTTAAGTCAAATGCTAAATTTCTAATCCATGACTAATATTTCCTCGAGCCCAACTTTAAAGCAATTCTTTTTTTTCGGCCAAATCATCTCTCTTTGTATGAAATTGAGTCATTTGTGAATTAAGTTAAAAAAATAAAAAATTATATTAGAATTTGTGTTAAAAAAAATAATTTGAAATATATATAATAATAAAATCCAATCCAAAACCGAAAAAACCAAAAATAACATCAGAACCGATTTAAACCGGACCCATTGATTTCTTCAAAAAAAAATTCACCAAAATCAGAACAAACAGCACCAGTTGAATAACACTGATTTGGATTTCAGTGTGAAGCAGAAACGGAATCGGACTTGTGACTCATACCAACGGTCCAACAAGTAATTGAAAAGAAAAAAGAGAGAGTAAAGATAATCGTTTAATTACCCTCCAATTTCTTAACTAAATTATTAAAAAATCGAGCACAATTTCTTTGACCTCAGACTTTCATTCACGTCTCTCAGAAACACAAAGACACAAGGCAAAGAGAGAAAAGAAACAGAGAAATGGAGAACCAATTGGTGGAGCTTTGCTTACAAGCAGCCTCTGTAAGCAGGGATAGCATCGAGAAATGGCGGAGGCAGAGACGAACTCTCGAGCGCCTTCCTTCTCAGCTCGCCGACTCTCTCCTTCGCCGCCTCATCTCCCGTCGCATCCTCTTCCCTTCCTTGCTCGAGTACGTTTCTCACCTTTTTAATTTCTTCTGTTTGTTTCCCTAGAAACTCTTGTCTAATCTGTTCGATTACTTGCGCATGGAAATGAAATGGGTTATGGGCATATGGTGTAGATTATTCAAACACAGCGTAGAGGAGCTTGATCTGAGAGGAGAGAGCTCTGTTGACGCCGAATGGATTGCATACATAGGAGCCTTTCGTTACTTGCGATCTTTAAATCTTTCTGATTGCCGTAGACTCACTACTTCTGCTCTTTGGCCTATTGCAGGTATTTCGATTTTGTTTTATTTTTAAGTTTCTATTTATGGCCTAAAATGTTGAAATTTTGATCAAGTTAGTGTATGCTAGCATTCATATAGAATTCTGTTTTGGAAAATGTCTTACATTTTGAAGTGTTTACTGGGTTTGAATTAGGGCTGGAGATTTTGAGGGAGTTGGACCTTTCTAGATGCTCCAAGGTTACTGATGCTGGCATTAGGCATCTTCTAACTATTACAACTTTGGAGAAATTGTCCATTTCTGAAACTGGTGTGTCTGCAAATGGGGTTATGCTTCTCTCTTCACTTAGAAACTTGTCTGTCCTGGACTTGGGTGGTTTGCCTGTCACTGATCTAGCACTGAGTTCTCTCCAGGTAAATCTAGTTTTCAGTTGTTTCTTTCTGCACATGTTTTTGAAACATTGATTGATTGTAGTTCTCAATACTTGATTATGATTACATGTTTATGGAATCAAGTGAGCTCAGATTTCCATGTGATGATTGGTGAACCTCATATTCAACATAATTTGACACTTGAATTTCTGTGACTGTCCGACTGTTTTTTGTTGGTATCCATTTGCTCGTCTTAGGCTGTCCCAGAAGTAAAGACTTGATATTTGTAAACGTTGCATTTGGTTGAAACTGCTGTAGTATATTTTTATGTGGTTTGAATAAGGGAATTCGGCCCTGATATCTTAGCAGCTGAACTTGATTTGTCTTTCTGTGCTGCCACATAGTTATCTGCTCGTTGCAACCATATATGGTTCTTGATTTCATCCAATGTTTTCTATGCTGCGTTTTATAGAAGTTGCTTACTGGATATCTACATTCTATCCACCCTTTCCATTTCATTTCTCAACTTCATGTTTTGCAATGATTTTCCTCAGGTACTTACTAAACTACAATACCTTGACCTTTGGGGGAGTAAAATAACTGACAAAGGTGCTGCTTTTCTTCAAATGTTCCCTAAGTTGAGTTTCCTCAATCTAGCTTGGACCAATGTCACGAAGTTGCCAAATTTGTCATCCCTTGAATGTCTGAACATGAGTAATTGTACAATTAATACTCTACTTGAAGGAGATAATAATAATAAAGCTCCTTTAACCAAGCTTATTGTTTCTGGAGCTACATTCGGGAATGAGTTTGAAGCCTTCCATTATATTGAAACAACTTTTTTGACATTTTTGGATGTATCCAACTCTTCAATTCACAGATTCTACTTCTTATCTCATATAAATGCTCTGGAACATTTGGATCTCAGCCGTAGTATGATAGGGGATGATTCCCTTGAACTGATTGCATGTATTGGAGTAAATTTGAAATATCTAAATCTTAGCCACACCAGAGTCAGCTCTGCTGGAGTTAAAACTTTAACCGGACATGTACCCAATCTTGAGTTTTTGTCAGTATCTCACACATCGGTGGATGATGTTGCCATTTCATATATGAGCATGATGCCATCTGTGAAGGTTATCGACTTGAGCAGTACGAACATTAAAGGTACGGGTTTATGATACAAATGCTAGATGTCTGGTTTTCTTCATCAGTATGCAATGATAAGGATAGAAGGAGGGTTTGAATAATCTGGTATCTAGTAAATAGGTTGTATGCTATTCTGTCTTCTCCATGTGGTTAGGTGCAATTATTTTGTAGTCCACTGCATACATAAAAATGAACAGTTTTCAGCTGCATGAAATTGAGACATAATATGTGTTTTTCCTTTATCAGGTGTCATTCACCAGGTTGGGCCTGAGTCAGATCCAGTCCTCTCTCTGTCAGCACTTCAAAGTCTCCAACATCTGGGACGGTTGAATTTGGTAGATACGCAAGTTACAGAGGCAGCTCTATACCCTTTAGAAAACTTCCAGGAGTTACGCGAGTTATCACTTAAAAGTGTTTCTCTTACAGACATCTCCTTTAACTATACGTCATCTATGCCAAAGCTGACAAATCTTCGTATTCATGATGGTGTTCTGACAAATTCTGGGCTCAATTCATATAAACCCCCCTCGACTTTAAGAATGATGGACCTGAGGGGTTGTTGGCTCTTAACTGAAGATGCAATCTTATCCTTTTGTAAAACTCATCCTCATATTGAAGTAAGGCATGAACTTGTTCATATCTATCCGTCCAAGCAGATTGTTTCTAGTAGTGCATCTTCTTCACGATCAACTTTAAAGGCTTCACAAGCGAAGCAGAAGCAGGAAGTACCCGTGTTGCCATGCTTTTTAGGTAGAATTTATATAATATCAACTTTGTTTTTTTATTTATGGCAGTAGCATATTTATATGCATCATCTAACCTCATTCCTAAATTTTATGAACCAGATCAAAGATTGAAGTATAGCAGAGAGGAGCTACTTGCGCTACAGTATTCATCAGTATCCCGTGCTCCTCCTCATGATAGGGACGTTGTATTACCTAACACACAATCAGATTGAACCTGAGCAGTTCCGACAGTAACATGCAGATTAGTCGCCATGCTTTTGCGCTTGTATGCTCTACTCGTCTACCGTCATGTCTTATACTTTGTACAGAATTGCACTATCCTGTAATCATAGCATAGCTAAGATCCTTTTTTCTGTTTCTTTTCCAAAGATGGCCACAAGCCACTTTAGAAAATGAGATTGAGTGAGTCGACAATGTTTTATATTGAACTGATAGACGTGGATGTGTAAGATGAATTTCCTGATAACAGAAAGCGACGTGCCGCTTTGTGGTTTGTCCTTTTGTATTTTCCATGTGTATGCCATATGACTCATAGTCTTATTGTTTTGAGATCTTACGTCTTGAGGAACATGTTGCCCCATTGTTCATCCTTTTTCTCTAAAACTTTTATGCGCATTGGATGTGTAAAAGGAATTCCCTTATCATCGGCATGCTTGTGTTGAAATTTTCTAACATTTGGCCAACCATAAATTCCTACACCCTCGGCCAGAATTGTAGAATTATTTTATTTAACTTTTATTTACCTTTTTTGTTTTTGGTACACAAGGAAACGCCTCATTTCTAGATTAGAAAATAGAAACCAACAAGTCAAACTGTGGAGCTAGTCGTCAGAGCCAAAAGACTGATGGATTAAGTCGAAAATATGGTGGTTGGGCAATGGAATTTTATTTTATTTTTATAAATACAAGCGATAAGAAAAGAAGAAATGAATATTTTTAATACAAACTGATGTGCCAACATGACAATTGCTTATTGGTTGTAAATAAATCATATTCAAGGTGGGTTTTTAAACATAAACAAATTATTGGAATTTAAAAAGTGTGTATAATTCAGAAAAAACCAAAAAGTTTGGATATGACATTGTTGCCTCTGGGGTTATTCCAAAAGAATATCGCAGCAAATTGATCACGAGAAAAATCAAAGTAAATGGTTTAGCTCATTTGCATAAAACATATCTGTGGTTTTCTAAAGTACATCCAAATTCGGTACACAAATTATCAGGTGTACAAATAAGCATATGTACAGTCACAAAATAAACTAGAGATGAGTTTGTCAAATTGAACAAGGTCTTCCGGCTCCTCAAGTAAATCTTTCAGGCATTAGGGCTTATTTTGCACTCTTGTACATGTTATCAATGATTTCCTGTGCATCAAAAAATTTCAGTCAGCACTTTCACCAAAATCAATATACTTTTCTATTTGTAAGAAGTAACCAAACAAACAATTACTCATAGAAACTAATCACTGTATAAGCATCCATTAATGAAGTAATCCATGCACTAAAGACTTTGAGCAGAGAACAACGATTAGAAATGAAGGCATCGGGAACAATTGGCAACCTATTGTGTAACAACACATTTACACATGAATTAACAGGAATTTTCATACATCTAAACAGATTTCCAAATGGACGATCTATGCAACAGGGACAACAACTATTACAGTCTTTCCCATCCTGGCTTCATGTGTCATAATGGATAGACAGGCATAAACCATGTATTGACAGAGTCACGGAATGTTAGGTCCTTATATCAGATACCGTGCGATGAAGCCAAGAATATATTTTAACTGTCAATGTGATGCCGAAATTAATATGACAGTAGTATAAATCAAGTGGTGTAGATCAGATTACCATAGTGGTACAAGTGTGTTAACCACACCTTTCACGTTATGTGCATTGTTAATGCAAGTAATTAGAAAAATTCCTAGAGGAAACAGGATAAGAGATACCTTATAGTATTTAAGCAACTGGGGTCTCTTCTTCTTGTATGTTGGAGTGATAAGGTCACGCTCCATGTCAAATGGTTCTGGGTCGAGATGAACAGATTTTATAACCTCAAAGCCTTTCAACTGCCACGAACAACACAATAGAATCACAAAAAGCTTCGAAAGATTTTCCAACAGCCAAAAATTAGTGTGGCCCATGACTAAACATTTAAGGTACTCAAATTGAGAAAGCAGTAACCTTTTTCTCTTTAGCAATCTTATTGAGCTCTCCAAGTATGTATTCTTTCACCCTTGTATGTTCGCAGAGAGAATTGAAATCACCAGATACACCGTTTTGTTCAGCCCAACTTTCAATTGCTTGCTTGTTAGGATTAACTACTGCGATCAGGAAGGACTCAAAGCTGTTCCCATAAACCCATATCTAAATTTGACCCAAAAAAAAAATTAAAAATCATCAGACTAAGTATAAATTCATATCAAAATTGAGAGAATGAACTCTTAAGTCATCAGACTAGTGTATCCTTCTAGCAGCTAAAACAACTCTCTCTTTCTTTCACACAAAGATAGCTGACAACCTTTCAAGCATAATATTGCATTTAATGTATGTATCAATTTATCACACAAGTCATTATATCTAGAAGAACATTTTCTATTTAATAAGGTGGATGAGAATGAAAGGCAGAAATAAAATACTTTTGAAATAAAAATACAAAAGAAGAAAGGCATACCGCATCGATATCAGAAACAAGTCCATAAATATTCTCCAAGTTTTCAACTGCAACATACTCTCCTTGTGAAAGCTTGAAAATATTCTTCTTGCGGTCAATGATTTTCAAGCTTCCATCTGGTTGCCACTCACCAACATCACCTGATATAAAGATAATTTTAGGCAAAGTTGAATGTTTCCAGTCAATGACATGAGAGTCATACCATACTACAAAATACATCAATATGGACAAACCTGTATGGAACCACCCATCGATCATGACCTCTTTGGTGAGGTCCTCACGTTTGTAATATCCTGAAAACAAAGTGTTTCCCTTTACACATATTTCTCCACGCGGTGTATCTGAAAGGGCATCGTACCCCATTTCAGGGACAGATTCTAGGCATACATCCACATTTGGAACTGGAGGACCCACTGTGCCAAGCATTGACAATTCATTTGGCAGTGACACAAACGTACCAGCACAAGTTTCTGTCAGACCTGCAGTAACGTTGATATGGAAAAGGCTATCAATGTAAAAGCAATGCAGAAGGACTCAATAAAGCCATTGAGAAAATGAAAACTAGCTTTTATAACCCCGTGAAAATAACTGTTGAAGATAGCTTTACCATATCCTTGTAGAACATGAGCGCATGCCACCACTCGTAAGAAAGCTTCTACATGAGTAGAAAGAGGAGCAGCTCCAGACAAAATAAGCCGCACCCTACCGCCCAACCCTTGCTTTACCTGAAGTTGTCAGAGTATTAATGAGACTCAGTTGAGTAAGCAGAATAAGATCACAATCATGGTTCATATCAATGAAGCATCTTGAAGGGGAAGAAAAAAGAAATATTTCACCACCTTACTAAACACAATTTTGTCAGCAATTGGAGAAGCATCCCCATGTGCATGCCCCTTTTGCATGTTATGATACTTGCTGCAGAAACAGAGAAACACAAAAGGTTGTCATAAAAACTATTATGTTATCTACTGCCATTAAAAGCATACGTATTTGATCTCTACTTGGAGCCTAAATGTCAAGTAGGGGTAGGGGTAACTAAATTTGCAGCAAATCCACATGTTGTAGTGTATGCATAGCAAACAAATAGATAAGATATTTTAGGGAAAATAAATAATTATCCACATGCAAGTATAAAATATCTTGTTTACAAAGTAAGAAGCATATGGGAGTAAGGGATAAGATCAAACACAGATTTAAGCTTGTTTTCTCAATAAACATGTGCACAAATTCAATAATAAATTATATTTTACTAATTATCATAAGCAAAGAATGGCACTTACTATGAATATGCAAAATTGAACATTGTCTTTTTCACAAAACCCCCTGTCGCAATCCTCTGTGTCAAGCCTGGAAATGCACATAGTAAATATAGAGCGTAATAGTTGATATAGTAAATTATTGTGGATTCATTTGATGATATAATTGCATCAATGAGTAAGAAGCCTCAATTCCGTGGCTAAAATCATGCACAGTCAAACAGTACCTGCGTAGATCCTGTCTAATACACGAGGAACAGCACAGAAGATGGTCGGTTTCAGCTCCCCAATGTCTTCAGTCAATAATTTGACATCCTGCAGAATAAGAAATAAGGTAATATCAGGTTTATAATTTATGGTTAGAGAAGAGCAACGAGTAATTGTACTCACCCCACGCCAGAACCCTATTGAGGCGCCAGTCCAGATAAATAACTCCTCAATCACGCGATCGAAGATATGTGCAAGAGGAAGAAACGAAAGATACACATCCTTCTCGTTCAACTTTAAAAATGAAAAAGAAAAATATTTTGTAAAAAGTCAGCATCCTTAAAACGAAAGTAACCAGCTCATGTTCTCACGAAATAAGGTATGTAATGAGAGATGAAAAGGAAATCACCTGTTCATTTACACTCTCGAGCAAGCGCTTCACCCCTGCCAGAAGTGTAATGATGCTATCATTGGATATCAATACTCCCTTAGGGTCACCAGTTGTTCCACTAGTATACATTATAGTGCAGATATCACTTTTCTTTTTTACTGGAAGATCAAAATCTTTATTATCTCCCTGCAGGAACAGATCTAAAACTTAAACCAGAAAAATGAAAAATACTGATCTTCTAGAAATCTGTAAATAACCAAACTATGCACGAAACACGACAATTACAGCCAGACATCCCTGCCTTGAACACAATACACATTATCTTGATTAGAAGTTTGGCAATTCCACACAGATAGAGAAGCACCATTTGCAACTTTTAAACCACGTTCGGCCGACTGAAGGGGATTACTTCCATTAAAAATTTCACAAATAATTTCTTCATAGTAGTGATCTAGAGGTCTTTGTCCTTCTTTTCTTTTCAGATAAATTTCTTTGGTTCACCAATATGACTTATTACACGAGAAGAGGACTGGGAGATCAGATAGAACAACCCACCAGTTGCAGAAACTCATTCCAAGAATATAATGCTACTCCATACTTCTCAAGTGTTTCCTTTTGTTCAGGTGTAACCTTGCCAAAGCTCACAAGTGCTACATGATTAAAAGAAGAAAAAATAAAGAACATAAAGAAGTTATTTTACTGACAACAACAGACGCATACCAAGGAATCTTGAAAAATATGAGAAACATGCAGCAACTTACTCTTCAGATGCTTTGCCGTGTTAGGAAGTGTTTTCAACAGCTGAAAGAGAAAAATATACAGTACACATAAGAGAACCGGAATGAGCACTCAAAGCTTAAAAATGCCTTTACTCTCAAACCAACTAGCATTTTTTAGGCAATGATTGTCAATATTCGACCTTTGTTGTAAGTATAATATGACAGCAGTTTTCTCCAATGTGCCACATTAATACTGTAGTAAGTAATACAAATGTTGATATAAAACTCATGTACCTCAGGTATCTTCTTTTCTTCTGTAAAAGCAATTGAAACTTCAGCATGGCAAATGATAAATTCCACAGCACCAGCACCTAAACCAAATATCAGAGATTAGAAAAGAAACATATAATACAATATTTCGAAAATCATGAATTGAGAGTTAAGGTGAATGCACCACAACTCAGATCAACCAAGCCTTGAACCCAACTGATTGGGGTGGGCTACATGATAAAGAAGAGATATGCCTACCTAGAGTGTCATATAAAGGCACACAATAGAGTCCATGAGCATTGCAAGCCTGCATAAGATTTTCATTTAATATTTCGGAATGAAATGTAAGATTTATATTATTAATAAAAGGTTCAAAGAACAAAGGACATTTATGTAAAAATAACCAAATGAATGAGCTAGGATTCAGAGAATGTGCACGCCTAATCAGAGATACCAAACACAAAAGATATTTTTCTCAAATGCAAACTCATAACTTCAGAATTCAAGATGATACCACAATGGATAGTGAGGACCGTTTCCTTTTTCTTTATGAACCATATCAGTGGAAAATGGGCAGTAACGAAACAAAATAGGGCGTGAAGATCCTACCTGCTTGATCAAGTACACATTTTTCTACCGACTGACGGGTAGAGTAAAAAATGGAAGAATTTACAAAGGATAATGAAAATGGAAAAAATACAGCATACCTCCATGCTCATAATCCATTCTGGGCAGTTGACACCATATATACCACATTTGTCTCCCTGTAATCCCCCATAATTACATTAAATTATACTGTTCGCATAAATTGCATGGGACAATATTTTGCAAAGTATTGAATAAAAAATAAAATAGCCAATGAGAACGATGATGACATACTTCCCCCACACCACAACTGCGAATGGAATTTCCAATTTTTACTACCATGGCATATACTTCTTTATAAGTTAGCCACACATATTTACCGGCCTGCAAAGAGACAAAACTTCACAAATTAGCTACAAGCCAAATGAATTAGCTAGAAAGCAACCTATGGCAAAGGATAGACATAGCTTGTCTACAACTATGAAATTACACCTTCCCGTTCACAATCTCCCGACGACCAAGCATTGGGTTTCCAGGATTTTTCTCCACTGACAAACTGCAAAATAAGTAAGAAAACTTACAAACAATAAAAATTCATACATAAAATAACTTTGTATTCAATTTTCTGGATAGGTCAGAGTTTATTAAGCTGTCTTAGTAAAATTGAGCCAACCCATATCCAGAGCCAAGCAGAGCTCTTTAACAAGCATGGCCCAGAACCATACTTCTTCACTTAAGCTGCCGGATTGAAAACAGAGCATGTGATGTGTAACCTAGCAATCATTTTGCATTTTAGTATGACAAAAACAAATTTTTTTACTTTGATAATTTTTACTGCAGCACTCAGAGGTTGGCCAAGACTGAACTTATTGCATTTCTTTTCGCATTGATCACGCAATAGAATTGTCTCAGACGCTTATTTTTTTGTGCGAGTCAAAGCCACAAACTTCACAACCCCAAAAACAAATTCATCCACAATTTGACACATTCTCTGAAACCCCAGTAGAAAGATTGTAATCATGCTCAATCACCCAAAAAAATAGTCTAGTAAAAACGAAATTCATTCGTAAAACCAAATTCTAAATACTCGCAATTCAGAGTCCGATAAAAACAAAGCAAAACAGCTCAGTTGACTTATTTTACTTTTTTTTCTTTTCCGGAACTTAAAAAATTTGCATCAAACAACAGACTGCCAAAGCGAAAAACAGTCCTCATTTAGTTTCTTTCGTTTTCTTGTGCTTTCTCGGAAACCAAGCAGGAAATTCGGATTAAAAAAAAATAGTACCGGAAAACATCCCAGCAACTGTCCAATCCAGGAATGGGAGGCGGAAAGCCATCTTTGGCGAACAGGCTTCGATACACAGGTCCCTGCGATGGCTTCCCGTCCTTGGCCTCCTTCGCCTTCTCCACTTCAATAAGATACTTATACTTCGTTGCCGCCATTATCAAATCTCAATCGGATCGTACAGACCTTCCTTCCTCCTATCTCTCTCTATACGAATCTGAGAATGAGAGAAATGCGAAACTTAAAACATATATATAAAGCAGTTCGTAATAAATATTATTTATTTGGAAAAATAGTCAATAAATATAGGTGGCAGGGCAGTGGGTGGAATGGAACGACGAGGAGTGGCTATTTTGGTAAATTGACGACACAGAGTTTATGAGGCTACCGCTGGCAGCTGGTTTTTTGACTAGCAGACGAAGACGAGTCACTGACTCACTGAGTCCTAAATAGGGGAGGACCACTCACTTGGATTTTAGCCTTCTGGTTTGTTTGGTGGTAGTTGTGTTTCGAGTCTTGTGACAACAGAGTTCAGAGTTGATTGTGTTATACGACTGGTCAACAGTCTCAACGGCTCAGATTTTCGGATTTGGTTTTTGGGATTTTGATCTTGATTTGTTCGTGGCCGTCCGATCTTGGTGTATTTGATACGTTTCTTTCTTTTATTGTCGTGTAAATGTTAAGTCTTTATACGACAGGAAAACTTTTGCTCCAAACAAACATTGGCGTGACAATCAATCAGAGTAATTTCTGGATTGAAGAAAAAGTTAAATTACTTTTTTCTAGACTGTAATTCAGAACATTTTGAATTAATTATATCAGACTTCTTTATATTTCATGGCAAATTCGAGGTTTGCCAATCGTATTCTAACTTTTTACCATTTTTACTGTGAGTGAATTAGAGAGAGTAATTTCCTGCTATGTGAGACATATTACCAAGAACAAAATCAAATTTGTAGGATTCGTTTTTAAATTTGAAATATTAGAAGTTAATCTATGATAGGCTAAAGTTAAAAATTTGTAGAGTAAGTTTTCGAGATAAATTTGCTGTTAATTAATTTCGGATTAAATACTCACATTCTAACATAAAACTTACGCAATCTATATGTATATATAACTAAGTAATTTCATATTAAATTTGTAATATCATATTATCTAAGTCACTTAACACCTTAGAAAAGTTTGAATATGTAAATAAATTATTGAAAATCAAAGTCAATGTGTCTCAATATATTATATTATTTTTGGACCATTTCCTTAGAGGAACTTTCTCTGAAATTTCTTGTGATCTGGAGAGTAGAGTACCAGTCAAATCCAAAGTAAGAACAACTAAAATTGGTTATTGTTCTAGAAATTGAAACTTGATTAATTCTGTAGCATTTCAATTCAAGGACTTAATGCATGTCCACAGACTAATTTATACCAACCCTAGCTTATCAGGCCATCTATCTCTGTTTGTAATTTTCCAACTTTCTTAATCCAACCGAATACGTCAACAAAGGGCAATGCATTATGCATGTAGGTGAACCACTCAAACTCCTCACCCTCTTATCTGTTTCACATTTTCTTCCCAACCCAGAGAAAATCCATCACACATTTTCTTTCATTTTAACATATTTCTAATATCGGACAATAATCGAGATTAAAAATATGTCACCAATCCTTAACATAAAATATTTATTGAAGAATTTCTCTATATATATATAATTTTATTTTATAAAAAGTTTTATAATTATTTAACAAATCTGCATCAGCAATTTGATACTTAGCCAAAACTCTATATACCGGCGGGAATTAAATATGAGATCCATGCTTCTGTCAATACCATCATATTATTATATGCAAAATAATCAACATTTAAATCAATTAATTATTAATTAGGGTTGTGATCATCACTAATTTTAAAGATTTTCCCTAATTTCATTTTCTTTGACATTGTAAATTGAAAAGTATTTGATTATATTAATCTCCACATGCCATCAGCAATCCAAAAGTCTAAAAGAAGGCAACAACAACTAACGAAAGATATTGATTTTACATTTCTTATTAAGCAAGAAAGCACCTTCTCATCACCAAATCATACTTGTGTATATAGTGGTGCTTTGCTAACCAAGTGAAGAAATAGTTAGTTGGTTATCTTAGGGCTCGTCTGGTAATGTTTCTAGACAGCATTTTAAGAAAATGTTTTCATAGAATAAAAACGAGAAATAGTTAGTTGGTTATCTTATTAGTTAGATAAGGTGACTATTGCGACTCTATTTTTCTCTTTTTTTATTTGGTTGATAGAGTGTTGAACTTAAACATATGACATGTTGCTTTATCATTCTTTTCAAGTAGTTGTTTATCAAAGAATTGGTTAGTTGGTATTGGATAGAATAGGGACGGATTGTAGTCAATAGAATCACCTTCTACTAAGAAAATTTGTAAGCCACATATTCACACATAACAATCAAAATATTAGCCTAATTTAATTGAAATAGTTTAGTGGAAAAAAGGTCTTAATTTGCAGATCAACGGTCTCAATCTAGAATTTCTATAATACTTTGAAAATATGTGTGTGCAAAAACTCTTTAGACTATCACTTATATCATATATATAATCCACACAACAATCTAAAGGTGATCCTTAGGACCTACGGCTACATGAAGAGGAGTCATGATGCCATGCACCACAATTAATTGCCGACTCGTTGGCCAACACTAAAATGTGGGCTACTATCATAAAAAAATACAAATAATTTTGTGGGCTACAAAGCTAGTTTGGGCAGGAGAGACACGGAACTTGAGCTGAAAAAGACAAGCCCTTTATTGTGTGGCCATTGTAGGGTCATTGCCTAATTGCCTCTATATTACTATGTGGCCCTTATCCACCCTTGGCAGCAGAAAAACTTGTATAGTATGGAACAATATTGTTTTGCTAGTCTCTGTCAATTATAGAATGTTACGTGAAAAAGTTATTATAGGTAACATACCGAAAATAATAAAATAGTGTTATCCTCATTTCATGTAAGTGTTTCTCCCTTGACAAGCAGTTGCATGATAAATTCCATTGCTACATCAATTTTGAGAGTTGAAATGTCTACTTCTGGCTTGCACTTTCATTGCTACATCAAGATAATATATTTTGTGAGTTGAAATATCTACTTCTGGTTTGCACTTCCATTGTTACATCTTAGGACGGATCAGATCAGAGTTCTAAATGCCTGGCTGGCTCAACGCGCGTAAAAGCTGCTGCTAAAGGTTTGAAACTGATCAATATTTTGTTAGTGTAGCTTCTATTGCACAGGAAACGTCCGATTTCCAACCTTTTCTATGACGATTTTGCCCTTCTCCCATACAAAGACCATGACGAAACTAATAAGTAATTCGTCTAGGCGGAAATGTCATTCTCCATCGTCTCCTAAAATGTAAACGCCGACTCGGATAAGAGTCCCCCAGTCTAGGCTAGGGATAAAAAGTTACAAGGAAACCATAAAATGGCCCTTAGTTTAATCAAAATTATATAATGTGTGATTAGCCAGAATATGGGATCAATAATGATGTATTAGGGGAATCAAATAACACAGTCCAGTTACAATAATGATGATTAGTTGATAATTTTAAAAAGAAACATAAAACTTTATTTTATTTTACAATGCAAGTGGATTTGTTAATTCTTGCAGAGTAAGATACAAGGGACCACCACCTCAAAGACTTCCACAAAATTCTCAAACTTTCCGACCAAAAATTACAGGCACTGATAGTTCTAATCTAACTCATTAAAACCATTCGATCCCTACCATCTCTCAATAAGTGAAACAATGAGTCGCCAATTTAAAGAATATTATATTATAACCGTAAAGCAATGAAACCTCCTCATCAATGGTCATGCCTACGGTTGAACTTGTAAAAATCAATAAATTCTCTACCTCTTCTTGTTTCTCTTTCTTCCCTTCACTTGTTTCTCTAAAGTTTTAATCCTTTGACTGAGAACTGATGACGATGACGTTCTTCCGTCTTGAACCTTTGATTGTTCAACAGGTGATGAGGTTGTATCCTGAGTCACTGCAGCGACTTGTTTCAGTGTGGATAACAGTGAAAATGCGGGTTGTGATCGTTGTGATGGAGGAGTACTAGGCAGCCGAGGAATACCCAAGGCCTTCTTCAGCCCAGAATATTTAAGCACTGAAATCAAAATGTAGAGTTAGGTATAAGGGGAAAGGGGAAAAATACACCAGAACTTTCAGCACAATAAGTCTGAGATATTCTTTGCGATAGAGGAGAGGTGGAGGCTCCATTGTTCAGAAAATATAATCTAGAAGGACTCACCCAGTCCATACCCAAGCGAAAACATGTTGGATGTAACCCAGTAACAAAATACGGCCTGCAGAGTTGATAAAGACCAAGTAAAATATACCATCAGGCTGGCTTCAAAGTCTGATAAAGTTTGTCATCATGTGACTTTGGTTGATAACATAAAAGTGAAACAAACCCAAAACACAATCACATATGTAAAACAAAATTTAACCACCTTTCTTATTTCTGTGTAGGTAACTATCATTATTAAAACAAATTTAAAAAAACCGCATAAGTGGTCTATATTGTGATCTTAAAACTACATGCAACCAAATAGGAGACATCTATGAGACCATTATTTGATTGTCTATCCTTATAAGAAATATATGAGACAATTCTTCGACTGTCCATCCTTATATGTAACTATGTGCCTTGAAAGTGAAGGATGAATTTGCCCTGGAAATCCCTTTTATTCCTTCAACCATACGATATTTTGGCCTTCAACAGCTTTAATGAGCATAGCTTTGCACAAAGATTAAGCAGAAGAACATATACTGTCTGAAAAGGTCCAAATCGTATCTAGATATGAACCTCCACAGAGCTAATTCACGAAGAACATTGGACAGTAAAAGATCCTTTGAGGAACAAAAATTGATGGTGGAAGTCCTGGCAAATTACACATGCACCTCATGGGAATTGAACCCAGAATTCAGCCTCCACACTGGTTAGGAGGGGGTGCCATTAGGCCCAAAGCCATTGGCGTGACAGTGCAAGACTTACTCACATCTATTATAGAAATGAATGGAGAGAAGCACATAGAATATATCAGAAGCCACTAAAATTAGCAAAGATACCTTTGGAAAGCTCATGGTAAATGGAACTGTAAGAACAGCAAGGCCTCTTGAAACATTTTTCATGGTGCCAGCAGCAGGATTTCCCTCCATACCTTCTTGCAGATTGCACTAGAGAACAAACGTAAATAAATAAATTTTCAAATTGGTTTGACAGAATTTTTGAACCAATCTGATTGCACACACACCCACCCCCGCCTTTGGTCTTTCCCTCTCCGGAAAAAAATATTAAAAAAAGCCTGAGAATGGCACAAAAAAGATAATAAAAATTCCTTAAGCAACTAGGTATCAAATGTACCAAACCCCCTACAACTTGACAGACTATCAGGCCCAGGATTTACTAGCATATACAACTGGTCCTATTCAAAATTGTTATCCTTTCCTGTATATTTAGAGTGCTTCTTTCATGGCCAAATTTAAGGAAAGCAAAAGCCTCTGTGGATCTAAACCTGTCAAAATTCACTCTACTGTAAATAAGGAAAGATTTCAAGTGTACTATTTCATCAGGGAAAGTATCCCTTCTAAAATGAAACCAACAAAGTTGAAAAATATTATATGACAAAGCAGTTGGGTACCTCCACAGTTAGTAAGAATGTCAATGCTGCCAAAACTGGAAAAATGTACATGCTATCTGGAGTTGTCAGATCAAGAAACCAGTAGGCGCCACCACTTTTAAAGGATGGCACTTTCTCTGCCATGTTACTTATCTGCCAAACCAAAACAAAGCTATTTCAGACATCAAAACACGAAATCTAAAATCAGACATCATCAGTTGGAAGATACTAAGAGAGAGATCTTACGGCAAGGAAAAAACTGATGAAGACAGGAGCTTGAACAAAAATTCCCTTCATTGCAGATAATGGATGGACGCCATATCTGCATGCCCAAATCACAGTAACAAAATGAAAAAGCTCAGGAAGGAGAATTGGTAGTTGCATAAAGATACTTTTAAAAAGAAGAAATAATATATATATATATATATAATTAACTAAGCGATAAGCATTTATCCCAGGCAACACTGCACTGGATCTCATATTTCGTTTATTAAATCATAATAAGGAAAACCTAAGTAAGGTGGAATGACACAAACAAGATTGCTTACTCCTTATATAGCTTCCCCGTTTTCTTTTGAAATTCAGCCACAGCCTCACGACCCATACCCTGATAAAAGAGAAAAGAACATCGATAAACATGCTTGAAAGAGTCATTTCTTAGTCTCCTGGGAGAGCTCAGTTATAAAATCCATGCCCATCCTTGCTATGAGCCTGGACAGTGTTCTCTTAAGTTGCCTAGTCAAAAGATTCATTTCTTAAAGCACCTACCATCCTATTACATTAACTGTAGAAATTAGACAAGCACAACAAGACAGTGTCTATAATAGGACAAAGAGATTGCTGTTGCAAAGGTGACCTTGCTAATGCAACTAGATATATCATAAAGTATAGACATTAGATAAGCAACATCCTTGGTGGGAGAAAGCACACAAGAACCAGGCATCATACCTTGTCTTGCATCTCTTGCCTGTATTCCTCCAGTTGAGGTTTCATGAGCTGCAGAAAGCACACAAGTCAATAGAAGAACCAGTCTCTAGGCGAGGAAAGTAGACACTCATTAAAATACTCGAATAGTCACTTAAAGCTTGAAACACCAATAAAGCACTGAGAGGCTACCATCAAGAAATTCTCACTCTAAGTGTAAGAAAGAAAGCAACAAGAGGTGGATTGTACAAGTTTTAAACAGCAACAACAACAAAACTTACAGCGAGCTTTGACATTGCTTTAAGTTGATTAATTAGAATTGGAACCGTGGCTGTTCGAATCAAAAGAGTTGTTATTGCTATGGCAGCCCACCTGAAAAGTAACAAACAATAAAATACCTTCATAATGTAATACAATATCAAAACAATCATAACCACTATATATGCTGCTAGACAAAGCAAAAAATGTTCTGTGTAGGCAAATCATTTCACCCAATTAACGTACAATTTCAGAAATTGGCTTCAGAAAATCAAATAAAACGGGCTAAATTCTTTTCCATTTAAGATCATTCACAAATTCAAAGATTGGCCTAAATAAAATTAACAATTAAAAATAATCAAAAGCAAATAGCTTCTAACCAGTTCAAGCCAGTATAAGTATGCACAGAACCAATCAAGTACTGCAAGGCCTTAACCGGCAGCCACGAGTCTGCAGTGGCAATTGCAATTTCGCTCATTGCCGAGACCTGAGAAGCCACGGCTTCCATCGTCGCGTCCGATACAACCCCCGATACATCACTCAACAGCTCTACCTTATCGGAACCGCCACCAATCGCCGTCGACATATATCGAGAGCACGCGAACCCAGAACCGGACGAAAGCAGAGCATTTGAAATCCTCCTGTCTGGAGCAAAACCGCCAAAACCCGATATTCTGCTCAAATTGTTCCCGAAAAATCGGTTTTGGCTGAGAAAATGATTCAAATTCGGCGAAGAAGCCTGTTCAGAAACGACGTCGTGCTTGCGGTCGTCGTCGTGGAGAATGTGAGTGATGGACGGATGGTTCTGTCGTCGTCGAGCTGTAAAGCTCGCTCTGGTGGAGAGGCTTCTCCAGTAAGCCATTGATGTGTATCGATACGTCTGTGTATGACTAGCTCTCTATACAGAAAAGAACAAATTAATTAGGAAGAAAAAAGGAATCTTTAAACCCTAATAAAACCCTAACAGAGTCTCGAAGACGATGGATTTTGAATCTGATTGAATTTGGATTTTCGCTTGATTATCGGAGAGGTATTGGACCGTACTGAGAGAGAGAGAGAAACACACAGTCCTAGATTCCTGTCTGAGAGTGTGAGCTGAGATCAATGGCGGTCTAGGTTTTTACACGGATACAAGTTCGTTGGGAATTTAGTTGATCGAGGGCAAAATTGACATTCTCATTAAACTATCAGTCCGTGAGGCATTTTGAGATTTTACAACCAAAAAAAGTCAAGTACACTTGATTTGTTTTTCATTTTTCATCTTTTCCATTATGATTCATTTATTTTGAACATGGTAGTGTGCTGAATGTAAACTTTTGTGGTGTTCTAAGTGACTTTTTATTTATATTTTGTTTGATCGTATTTTGTAGCTTTTGAAAACGAAACAATTACACATAAGATCACATTGAATCAATAAATAATTTGAGTTTATACATGTGATTATACGATAATTCTTAAGTGTATAAGAGTCATGAACAATACTATGAAATTTTATTTTCTTTGCCTTAAAAAACTCGGCACATCAAAATTTTAAAATGGAGAGTAAGATTAAGAGTAAGAATTTGTCTTCAATTATAGAAGTGATGGGGTAATCATCTTCCACAAGTACCGCAAAGTAAATATTATTCCACGTATTCCATTATTCTCATTACAGTTCTTTCTTTTCACATAATTATTCCTTTCCCATTGCAAACGGTGAAGAACTGCATTTATTCAAACATTGCCCAACTCTTTAGCTCCTTCCTCTACATCTTCAGTTCAGACCCTGTATATATAAGAAACCAAAAAATTCAGTCTTTTCTCTTCATGCATACACATAGATGACAAAGTTAGCCAAGAATCCAAGACTGCTTACTGGGAACAATCAATGTCGCTAGAGATAGGTGGAAGTTTTACAGAAACGCCGCAGGTATTAGGCAGAGCAGAAATGAGAGGAAAATCAGTAAGCCCCATCATACTAGCTGCGCCCTTGATACACGAACATATAGCCTCTCTATCTTCCTTGTCACTTGAATACTGGCTGAGGTACTTGACACCATCACAGCAAGCCGGAGGCGGCGCCACCTCAATTTGCAGCAGGTAAGAAACGCAGGGGCCCAACTGGTACGTGATGTCGGGGCACGAGGGTTTGGGCCCCATGGCTGAAGCAGAAGCAGAAGCCAGCAAGAACAGTAGAAGAATGGCTTGATGAATCATATTTGGCCTTATAAGTTGCTTGGTTTGTAAAATAGATGTGTTAAGGATACTGGGATGGTGGGAGAAGTTTACTTATAAGGGGGTGTTTGTTTTTTATTTTGTTAGTTTGTTGTGTGGTTAGAATTTGATTGTCATGTAAATCTCATGAACCAGTTATTGTTAAGAGCTAAGACCAGAGACTTGCATCATATGCAGGAAAATGATTTTTCATGGTTGGGCTGTTGCTGTCACACTAATTATGCTCTTCCAAAGAAAGTAAAAAGATGACATAAAAGAGTTAAGTGAATAAAACAATCCTCCTAATCTTAAAGGAATAAATTTCCAATTTGTTATCCCTAATTCATCAAAAAGTACACGATATACAGAGGAAACATGGAAGAGAAGAAAAGGAGAGAGAGAGAGAGTGATCATTGAATTTGAACTACTCCTTGCCTTAAATCTTCAAACTCTGTATATGTATATAAAAAGCCAAACCCGATGATCAGACGTCTTTTCTCTCCAAATATAGCAAAATTAATAAGCATAATATAAAATAAATGAGAGGTTTTTATTTTTTAGACAGAATTTACTATAGGTGGTAAGAATAAGTTGAGAGTATCCTATATCGAACGATTAAAACTTAGTTTATTAATATCTTAAAAAATTTGAGCCTCTCTACCTTAAGTAAATTTTAATTGAATGTTTACATTCTAATATGATATCAAAATAATATGTCGACGTGGCACTCAACCATTCGAAGGACCAAATTTCAAGTGGAAAAACTTGACAATCTTCCACTTGGAACACTGATATTAAACACGTGTAGAGTCTTAGATTAGCTTCAAATTTTCAAAACGAACAAAACCATATATATGTCATTGTCTGCACATCTGGTGACTTAATATTGCCACAAAAATTGTTGTCCCTAATCAATCGTTCGTTGCTATCGGTGTGGTGGATTTCGACAAAGAGGGCATGTTCCATTCGTCCTTAGCTACTCGTCCGCACAATTAATATGAAAATAATGGTTGCAGTCAGGTATAACCCTTAGTGTTTCCTTGGGCTTGTACTCGCACTAGCAAATTGGACACGTGTGGTCATTGGGCTCGAGCAACTTCCAAGTTTCACTGAGCTCAATCTTGTGATACGACTCGATGGTCGCATCATCCAGGCCCCTTACGGCTACGGGAGGTTGTCCATCTGTTATGTTAATTGATAAATCTGTGGTGGGTTGCTGTTGCTGGAGAAGTGCATGAGCCCTGATCTTGTCACTAACATAAAATACGATCCCAATGATGCCCAACAGCCCTGGAATTTCCACGCTTAATAGTATGGCATACTTTGCAGCCCTTGAGAGACCTGAAGAGACTGAATTTTATTTTATTTTATTTTTTTGCAACATTGGTATCTATGATGTGATAAATGTAGCATTAGTCATAAATTAAAGGGGGAAAAAAAATTTCAGTTTTTGCCTATGTATTGGTCCATGTGATTTCAATTATGGCGATTTGACTATGTTGATATTCATTGCAATTCAAGGACACATCTAAATTTCCGTCCAATTTTATGATGAAATAAGCATGTGTCCCTCATGTGAAGGGTATTTTGGACATAATTGGATGGAATTTTTTGTGTGTCCTTGAAATTGAAACCCAACCAAACTGAACAATACAGGGATCAAATGTAACTTTATCGTTAAATTAAATGATAACTTACAAACTTTTGAAGAATGATCAAAGCCTTGAGCTTGCGAACTTGTAGGAGTTTCCAACCCGCAACGAAGATTCCTTGCTTCCCAAGAACGACAATCAGGCACCTCCCATTCCAGCTCAACACCAACCACATTAAGGTTGTACCAGTCAAATGAATAGTAAGGAACCAAAGCCGTGGAAATGACAGAGCAAGGAGCCCATGACTCGGACGAAGTTGGCTCAAGAAGTACCTTGTAGTGGTCATTGCTGAGGCATGTGATGGGTGAAGCCCATTCTACATCTTTGTACGAGCAATTGAGGAACGTGTAGTTCTCAGTGCCGGTCGCAAAATCAAAGGGTGAATCTGTAAGATTAAAGTCATGTTCGAGAAACCGTCGAGGGAGGCAGTTATTGGGGTCGTTGACGGTTACCTTTTGGTCCTTGTAGTTGATGTTTTGGACGATGAAGTCCCCGGAAGACGGGAGAGTGAGAATGGTTTGCTTTTGGTTGTTGCATGAGATGGAAAAAACATATCGCGATTTGTGCATTTATAGTTCAAACCTGCTAAGACTAGAAACATAAACAAAAGCCAAATGAACTGTTACTTTTCAATCTGTTCCCAAAAGAAAAAAAAAAAAACTTTATTCAATAATATTAAGGTGATGATGTAATAAAGAGAATATTTAAGTTGGTGATTACTTAACAAAGGAAAAAGAAATACAGAACAATCATGTCTAATTGAAGGTATATAGAAATACAGAACAATCATGTCTCAATCACAGGACTTATTATTTTGCTGGCCTCTGGTGGATTTCGACAAAGCGGGCACGTCGCATTCATTTTGAGCCATTCGTCTATACAACTAGCATGAAAATAATGGTTACATTCTGGCATAGCCCTCAATGTTTCCTTGGCCTGGTACTCAGCCAAACATATTGGGCAAGTGTTGTCATTGGGATATGGCAGTTCCCAAGTTTCACCAAGCTCAGTTGTGGGATATGACTCGATGGTCGGACCATCAAGACCCGATATTGCGAGCCCCGGAGGTTGCCGATTGGGTACATCGGCAGATACGGGTTGACGGAGCTGATCAGGAGCCCTCATTCTGTTGTGAAAATAAAAAGAAAGCCCAATGACGCAAAATAGCGCTGGAATTCCCACACCTATCATTATGCCGTTCTTTGCAGCGCTTGAAAGACCTGACGGACCTGACGGACCTGACGGACCTGAAATTGGAAAATTGAATTGCATTAATTTTCCTTAGTTCATTAAACCAAATTTTCTGCAATAATATTTAGGCGATGGTATGTAGAAATATATGTTCAATTATACCTGATTTTGAACGAGAACATATAGTTTGTGAACTTGTAGCATTGTCCAAGTCACAAATTATACCGTTTGCTTCACAAGAACTACAATCAGGCACACTCCAAGCCAACTGGAGACTAGAGCTAAGATATCCCTCAACCAAACTTGGTGGAACCAGAGCTGTCGAAATCACAGAGCAGAGAGATGATGACGATGCATGATTAGCCGTTGACAACGACGTTGACCAACCCGATGCCACGATAATGACGTCGTAAGAGTCACTACTGAGGCAAGGGATGGCTGAAGACTCTGTTGCTTGGGATGCTGAGCAGTTGAGGAAAGTGTATGTCTCAAGGTCCTGAGCGAATAAGAAGGGTGTACCTTGAAGACTGACGTCATCGTCAAGGAACCGCTTAGGGAGGCAGTTATCGGGGTCGCTGAGCCATACGATTTGGTCCCTGTAGCTAATGGTCTTGACGAAGAAGTCCCCGGAAGATGGGAGAGTGAGAATGGTTTGGTTGTTGCATGAGAGATCAAACCCTTGATATCCACAACTTGAGGGTTGAAGGTTTCTTAGCCAGAAAGGAAATCGAACCCGTGCGCCGGCCGGTGTGCATGTTGATTCAACACAGTTGGTAGCGCTTGCTACTTTATGTGGGAAGAAGAAGAAGAAGAAGCAGCAGCAGCAGCATAAGGAGACGGTGAAGATTGCTAAGGGAGCCATGTGAGTGAAGCATAGGTGATCAGAATTAGATTATATTTGAATAATGACCGGCCAGTCATGATTGTGACAATAAACCACATTAGTAATACGTATAAGGATCAAATGTCTGCCATCAAACACACACGTATCCACCTCACCCCATATATTATCTACTAATCAATCACAATAATACTTTGACTAACATAAATTGTGGCACAGAATGAGAACGAGACAAAAAAGAGATCAAATTCTATAATGAAGAGGAAGAGTGTTGGAATAGCGGGTTGAAATAACGGGTGAACTTCGTAAAATTCTTGTTTTATTTGCTTCTTGTTTTCTACATGTATACATTATTTTTTGGGTACGTAGTTTGTGCGATCATGGATGCGTCTTTGATTTGATTTATATGGATAAGATATGAGTTAAAGTGTCGACAATTATTAATAATTAATGTATAAAGTAAATGCAAATCAAGTTTTAAAAATAAAGGTTGGCTTTTACATTTTCTTCGATTTCAAATACTAATACAAAATAAAACAATTAACAAATTACAGCTTCAAAATTTCAGACAAAGAATGCTAAGAAGTAAAATCAAAATGAAAAATAATAATAATCATGCCTCAGTAGCCAAATGACTTATTTTGTTTCCCTCTGAGTGGTTTCGACAGAGCGGGCACGTCGCGCTCACCCTAAGCCACTCATCTGCACAACTAGCATGAAAATAATGGTTGCACTCTGATATGGTTCTCAATGTTTCTTTCGGCTTGTACGTGCTCAAACATATTGGGCAAGTATTGTCATTAGGCTTGGGCAATTCCCAACTCTCACCAAGTTGAGTCTTGGGATATGACTCGATGGTTGCATCGTCAAGGCCTATCCTGATTACCAGAGGCTGTCGATCTGTTACGGTGGATAGCTCTGTCATGGGTTGGTGTGCCCGGTCAGAATCCCTCAGTCGAAGTACAAGAGTAAGGATGAAAATTATTGCCATGATCCCAGTGAATGCCATGAAAGCGTACTTTGCAATTCCTGAGAGACCTGAAAAAGGTTGAGAAATTGCAACATTGAGTTGCATTAATTCAATTAGTTCATGGTCAAGTATATGACAATATTAATTAGGTTGAAATTATTCATAAGACAATACCTTTTTTTGAAGAATAAATACTTGAGCACTTGAGCTCCGAGCTTTTACCATCCTTGAACCCACAAACGTTACCCGATTGTTCACAAAATCGACAATCAGGCACATCCCATGCTAACTCAAAATAATAGTTAAGCATGTCCCGGCCATCGGACTCAAATGAACCTGAGAGTGGAACCAAAGCTGTGGAAATCACAGAACAAAGAGAAGGAGCAGAAAAATTAATCGATTTCGACGGCACACCAATGACCTTGTAGAGCTTATTGCTAAGGCAAGAAATAGATTCATGCGATGTTTCTACTTGGTAGGAGCAGTTGAGGAACGTATAGTTTTCGAGGCCATGGATGAATGAGAAGGGTGAACCTATTAAACTGAAGTCATGTTCTAGGAACCGCCTAGGCAAGCAGTTAGCGGGGTCAGCAATCACTAGTCTTTGACGCAAGTAGTAGATTCCTTGGACGATGAAGTCCCCGGAAGATGGGAGAGTGAGAAGGGTTTGACTGTGGTTGCTTTTGTTGCATGAGACATCAAACCCTTCATACCCACAACGTGAGGGCTCTAGGGTCTTTAGCTGGAAAGGGAATTTAATCGGAATCGATGAGATATAACTAGAAGAGCATGATGATTCGGCACAGGCGCCGGCGCTTACTGTGCCAATGTGGTCAGGAATGAAGAAGAAGCATAAGAGGAAGATGATCAAGATTTGTAAGGTAGGCATGGTATAATGAAAAATTTGTCTGGTTCTCCCTAGTCCCAAATATATTATATACAAAAATCAAATCAAATATCAAACTCCGTCACAAATTAAGAAAAAATAATGTTGTGTTAATATACTCCGTTAGACTGGCTTCAAGAAAATCACCAAGACCGAATGAACTTTGTTATTTTGCATTTAAAATTTCAATTCACTAAGCAAAAGTAACTTTTAGCGCTTGCTTTTATTTGAGGAAGGAACGAAGGAATAAGCATATACGAAGATAACATTTCTAAGGTAATGACCGGCCAATCTTGATTTTGACAATACACACCCAATAAAACCACATCCTTTGCATTAATCACATAAGTTAATTAACAATCAAATGTCTTCCATCTCACCTGAAAATGTATTAGAGCACACCCGTTGTGTCATGACAAAGAGCATGGGCAAGTAAGGGCACACACTATTCATGCTCTAACAATTTTTTGATGCATTCCCACCCATTACCATGGCAATTTAAGAGTAACCACTATTCACATGGGATAAGAGGAGAGAAATTTATATGAATTTTGGTATGGGAAGTGAATAACATGGCTATGTATTTATAGAAGAAAAAAAAATCTTAATTTTTAGGGGTATATTTTCCTCATTTTTTTCAATTGTTTTGGTATTTAAATTGGTCGCTGACGTCAACTTGCCCAGGCAAATCTTGCCTTCCAGCTTGCCCAGTTTCATAGCCCACTTCTTGTCATGGCAATTTTTTCTTGGATAAATGTTATTTTTAGAGCCTAGGCGCCCCTGACAAAAGGGAATGAGATGGAAGTGCTCTTAAATGCAAATGAAATGACAAGCATACCTTCACTACTTCATGTAAGTTGTGGGACAAACCGAAAAAGGAAACAAAAGTAGATCGAACTCTATAATAATACTAAAATGAAAGACATGAGCAAGTGTTGAGATTATATATAACGGAGAATGAGTATTAGTGCACAAAAGATCTTAAGTCGATTTATTCATTGTAAATTGATTTTGAGTTAGATGTTTTTACTATCAAAGCTAGTAATATTAATTCATAGAAAATAAAACACGAGATAAATGTTGTGCTTAAAAGGGAAAAAAAATCAAAAAATCAAAAAATTGGCTTCTATAATATCTTTCATTTCAAATACTAATCTAAAGTACAGCTTCAAAGTTGCATACAAAGTATATGTCCGTTTAGCTTATTTTCTTCTTCTTATTTCATTTTCTAAACTACAAAAATACATAGATCTCTTCCATTGGTCGTTCTTTTTTTTTTTTTTTTTTTTTTCCGTCGTCTTTTCTTTGCCATTATCCCCTCCATTCGAGGGATACCGAATAATCATGGCTAAATGACTTTTTTACCCAAAATCAATTTTCAACGAAGCCGAAACAGGAGATAAATGGTTCTGTTCCTCCAGAGCCGTTGGATCCTTTTTTTTTAATTTCAACGGTCAGGATACTAGTTTGGAGAATCACTTCTCAACGCTTTTAGGGTTGTAGTTTCTGTTCCACCTGTATAAATAGGATAGCGTAGAGATCCCGTCTGCCGCTTTCTTAAACCAAAATCGAAACCAAGTCTCCTCCCCCCTCCCAATCCGAGGGAAGAGGCAATAAGTCCAGATCTTCAATCTTCACAAGGTATTCTTTCTTTTCTGCTCAACCTCAGATTTTCAACTGATTTTGATTGTGATTTTATTGAATACATTGGAGATAATTCTCGAGTACATAATTTGAGATCTATTGTAATAGGTACATGTGTGAACTTGTTTATCTTAATTGTTTATGCGAAAATGATTCATATGATGTAGAAATTTTTTATTTATAAGAAAAATGGTGTAGGTAGGTAGGTATTTAAATATGGGTAATGATGTGGGAGTTGATGAGAGGTAACATTTTTAATGTTACCACAAGGGTTTCTCATGGAAGTATTCTTTGGCTTTGGTTGTTGCAGAAACAGTTGTATGATATTAACAATGTGTGTGAAAAACTGATGGTGAATGGGTTCTGGGGACTCTGTGTTATGACACTTTCGAGGTCACACTTCACGAATGGTAACGAAGAGTTGATACGGATTAAATTATTGATCTTGTCAATCGCATTGAGTTGATCAGGATCAATAATTTGACGAGCATTTGCGTTTTGTTACCATTCATAAGGTGTGATGTCTAATGTGTTGCAACACAACCCTACCATCCATTCATCATCATCAAACTTTTGGACATGTTGTTGACATCCACTTATGTACATCCAAGGGTAAAGGATATATTCCATTTGAAATTTATAGCGTATCGTCATCCGTCCTCGGATTACTCATGTTTAGACACTTTATATTTTTACCTCCACCATTTCTCTTAGAGAAAAATTGTACATCATATCACAATCTTTTGCATAAATAATTGATATGAAATTTGTTACGCTCACCGGTGCCCATTTCAATGGCCCTTGAATTATGTTATTGAGAAATTTGCACGAGTACTATAAGAAGCTAGTAAGATGTTGATCATTGATGGTGTTGTCAGTTGCAATTAGAGGTACCCTTAACGTTTGCAATCGTTACTTTAAAATTTTTATTTTTTTGTGTTTAGCATTTCCTATTAGAATCGCGTGTACCAAAAAAAGAAGAAGGTGAAGGTGTTCTTTTTGTTTACATTGTGGTTCATTATTATTTCTTTGTTGAGCTTGCTAAAACGAAAAAGATAATTACAACCTAAAACCCCGTGGGCTCGTAGGCCCAAAGAGATTAATATTCTTTGAAGTTTGTTGATTAATGCATAATTGTGTTTCATTTTGTATCTTTTTAGCTTATGATTTCATTATATTTTTGAGTTAAACTTGTATTTGTAAGATAAGGTAGCTTAAGGAGAAATTCGAAAACATCTGCGTTATTGTGCCAAAAAAAATATTTGAAGGCATTTTCGATTTTCTTTGAGATGAAGTATATATGGTTGGAAAGAGAACATAGAATTTTAAGATTAATATTTTTTTAGAATTTTATGACTGCGGAATGAGCCCAAAATGTGCCTACAAATATATTGCAGTGCATTAACTGTTAAAATTGGGCCAACAGCTGTGTAGTTAATAAGTGGCGATAGGGCCTTAGTCCACTGGAAAGATCATTTTTTTGTCTTAAATTAGTGTAGTAAAAGTCTTCATTTGGAGTTTGGAAGCTCAAGTTGTGATGCAAACAAGGTTGTTTGGTCATGTATAACCTATGTATGAGTTAATTGTTTTTTATGGGGAATTTAGGTAAAGTTGGTGAAGTTGGTGTTGTTGGTAGATGTAATACTCAAATAAGATTTTTCCTTCCCTTATGTTTTTAAATAGTGAGGTTTTTCAAATTTACAAACACACCTCAAGAGAGGGAGCTCTCAAACATATCTCTATAGCTCCTCTCCCTTCTCTCTCTCAAATTCTCTCAATTGTTGTAATAAAATTCTTTTGTTATATTTTCCTTTATATTTGAGCTCATTTCCTTTGTGATGTTTGTAAGTTTGGAGAACCTCACTATTTATAGGTATAAGGGAATGAAATATCTAATTTGAGTATTGCTTTTATCTACAACACACATTTCATCAACTTTTTCTAACTTCTTCACCAAAAATAATTAGCTCATGTATAGGTCATATATGACCAAGCAACTTTGTGAGCATTATAACGTGGGCTTTTCTACTCCAAATGAAGACTTTGACCACATTAAATTAAAGCCTAGAAAATGATCTTTCCAATGGACTAAAGTCATGTCACCAATTCTCAATGAAAGCCATAAAAAAGGTTGATACTCCTTGACTGCACAGCTGGTCGTCCGGTTTTGATAGTGAATGCTCTGCTTGTTGGCACGTTTTGGGCTGGTTCCTTTGTTCATAAAATATGAATATTCAAGCGTTTTGTTTTATTTTTCTAACCATATATAGTCAATTTTAAGTAAAAATCGGAAAGGTCTTCAAATATTATTTTTGGAATAGTAATGCAGATGCGTCTAAATTCATCTTAAGTTGCATTGTCTTTAAATATTGCTGTGATTGGCTGCTCCAAAAATTCTAGAGAAATTACGTAGGCATATTCAATGTCTTAGCTTCACTATCCAATTGGCTTTGCACAAAAATTCCACCGAAAAGTCATTTCCATTGAAAATTGATTGAGTCACCAGGTTGCACTCTTTTGCATATTTTTATTTATCTAAAGCCACCATTGCTACCTAAACCCTAAAGTTCAATGAATTGAATGAAAAATACAAAAAAAAGATAAAAACACATGTTTAAACAAAAAAACCTAACAAAATCATTAGCTAGAAGAGTACAAAATAAAATACAATTATGCACTAATCGTTTGTGTACAGTTAATGTCATGCCTCAATCAATTTGTTACATTTCGAGGGGTTTTGACCAAGTGGGCACGTCGCATTTCTTCCACTCGTCTATACAATTAGCATGAAAATAATGGTTGCATTTTGGTATGGTTCTCAATATTTCCTTGGCATATGTGTTGTCATTGGGCTTGGGTTTAGGCCCAATGAAATGATGGTCTGATCATCAAGGCCTATTTTGACAACGGGTGATTGTTGGTTGGTTATGGTGGAAAATTCTATCATATTGAGTTGGTGGGGTTGATCAACCCGACCACAAGCCCTCTATCCCGATCACTACAAATACAAAGATGAACAAGAGCCCTGTGATTCCCTGCATATCATCATTATACCGTACTTTCCAGTTGTTGAAATACCTGAGAAAGGTTGAAATTAATTGTTACAGTATTGAAAGTACTGTGTTTTACTAATACTTGGATATTAAAATGATTCCAATTCATGACTTCGTGCCCTCAAAATCAGAAATATAATCACGGGAAATAGTTGATTTGATTTCAAATCTTTGATTATCCTATCTAAGTTTGTTGATTCATGACTTCCCTTATTTTTGACAGGTAAACATTAGTCAAGAATATGTCAATATCTACTATGATAAAACATACCCTTATTTGAATCAGGATAAATAGTACTAGAGCACGTAAGCTTGGAACTTGAACCATTCTCCAACCCACAGACTTTACCCGGAACTGCTTCACAAAAATAACTAGTAGGCACATTCCATGCCAACTCAAAACCGTAAGTATCAAGACTGTCCCACTGAAATGGATTTTCCAGTGGAACCAAAATTGTGGAAATCACAGAACAAAGAGATGAAGGATCCGGATCAATCTGACCATGTAAATAAGTGGATAGGATGTTTCCACGTTGGACGAGCAATTCAGGAAGGTGAAGTTTTTAAGGGCAGGAGCGTATGAAAATGGTGAACTTACAAGACTGAAGTCATTGTCCATGACCCGCCTAGTGAAGCACTTGTCCGGGTCGGTGATCAATACCTACCTTCTAGTTAATGTAGTTGATGTCTTGGACGAAGAAGTGCCCGTAAGATGATGGGAGAGTGAGAATGGTTTGCCTTTGGTTTGCACCGCTGCACATACCCACAAAGTTTTTTCGTCGTCTTGGGTTTGGGATGGAGTAGCCTCCCTCCCCTTATACGAAATTCTGGAGTCCCTCCTTTTTGGAATGCGCACAATTCTACAACAAGGCTAGGGAGGGTCGGAAGACCTCCAGATATTTGTATAGGAAATTTTGTTTTTTTTTTGTTTTTTTGGGTTTTGGATTAAATAAGATAAAGTTAAAATCATGACAACTATTGCTATTGAAAAGATAAGTTTTTTTGTCCAGCGGGTTACCACAGTTGTTGTGGCACTCCCTCTTCCCCCCTTGCTTGGCACAAGGATTGAAACCGGGGTTTTTTTTTTCCCTCTCAATATAACTATAAAAAAAATAAAAAGGTTTTTTAGTTGGAAAAGAATTAAAAAGATAAGTTAGCAATATAATTCCACAGCTTCAAAGTTTCACATCGACAAAGCAATAATGCTGCTAAGAATAGTACATTAATTATAAGAAAAAGAGGAAAAAAAAGTATGCTCATACATAGATCTCTTTCATTCCTTGTTAGGTTATTTTGTTCGTTTTTTATTGGCCATGATCTCTCCTCTATTTCATTGAAGTTTATGCAAAGTACTTAATACAACATAACTATATTTATGCCTCAATAATCACTTTGTTACCCTCCGAAGGGTTTCGACAGAGCGGGCACGTCGCATTTCTTCTAAGCCACTCGTCTATGCAATTAGCATGGAAATAATGGTTGCATTCTGGAATCGTTCTCAATGTTTCCTTGGACTTGTATGTGCCTAAACATATTGGACAAGTATTGTCATTTGGCTTGGGCAATTCCCAACTTTGACCAAGTTGAATCTTGGGATATGACTCGATAGTAGCATCATCAAGGCCCTTCATGACTGCGGGAGGTTGTTGGTTGGTTATGGTGGATAATTCCACGATGGGTTGCTGCACCCGACCACAAGTCCTCATGAGCCTTAGGAAAATCGCAGTGGTAAAAAGTAGCCCTAGAACTCCCAAGCATGTTATTAGAGCAATCTCTGAAGTTCTTGCTGTATCTGAAAAGGTTGAAATCAACATGAATTCAATAGCATTCCATTAGTTCATGCGAAGTGATAACATTTAGGATGTGTGTGTATATTATATGATATATGTAAGGTATTTTTTTTGAAGTACAAAAGAAAATTACAAAGAAGAGTCCCGAAAAATTCTTAAATTCCTTTGATCAAAAAACAGTTGCATTTGGAAAAATATTAAACCAAATACAAATATTTTTTTTAATGACAAAGGCAGAGGCCCTAGGTTGATGATATGTGTAAGTTGATGTAACATAAACATTGTTCTATGAACATACCGTTATTTGAAGGATAATACTTATAAATATCGTAGCACATAAGCTTGGAGCTTTGAGCATTCTCAAACCCACAAAATTTTCCCAATTCAACACAAAAACGACAATCGGGCACATCCCATGCCAACTCTACACCATAAAGATCAATAATGCTCCAATCGCGTGGATCTCTCAGGGGAACCAAAGCTGTTGAAAACACAGAACACAAAGGTGGTACCGTAGAATCTGACGACAGCACAGCAGTGATCACGTACTGCTCATTATTGCTAAGGCAAGAGATGGGTGGATATGGTGTTTCTGCGAAAGAGGAGCAATTGAGGAGCGTGAAGTTTACAAGTTCATTCGCATATGAGAAAGGTGAACCTTCTAGGCTCAAGCCATGGTCGAGGAACAACCTAGGGAAGCAGCTATTGAGGTCAGTGATCCATATGTTTTGGCCAGTGTAATCTATGGTTTTGACCATGAAGTCACCGGAAGATGGGAGAGTGAGAATGGCTTCATTTTGGTTGTTGCATGAGAGATCAAAGCTTTTTGAGTACCCACAAAGGGAGGGTTGAAGGTTTTGCAGCCGGAAAGGGAATCGAATCCATGGGTGGCTATTGAAAGAGCACGTAGATTCGCTGCAGATTGGGGCGCTTGCGCCGTTATGATGAATGAAGAAGAAGAGCAAGAGGAAGGTGATCAAGAATTGTAAGGTAGACATGGTGAAATGAAAACTAGACCAATATTTTTTGGGTAATAAGTGCATGACGGCCTATTATGCCTGTGGGAATAAACACAATACGCCAAATATAATCAACATAACTTTCTATGTGTTCATTGAAATCCATCCAAATACACACCTAGGAATCATAGCAATGCATGACAACATGTATTAATTTTATACAAATCAAAATATGTTTTGGGTTAATATATCAAATACACACTTAAATAATATATATTAACTTCGTAGATTAGCTTCAAGGAAATTACCAAAAACGAATCAAGTTTGTTTCCGTTGAACCAACAGTTCTATGAGGCGTGTCATTCCTTTACCAGCCACCACAACTCTCTCTCTCTCTCTCTCTCTCTCATTGTTTGGTCAATTTAGACGTGTGTTGCGAAAGAATAGAAAAACGCTTTTATATTTTAATGAATTAATTGCTCCACTGCTCATCCAAAGAAAGTAAAACACTTTACAATCCAATTCCTTTTAACATTTACGGAGAGGGTGGTGATTTTTTCACTTTTCTTTTGTTCATTTACACTCATTTTTATTTTTTTTAAATACTTTTTACTATAACATACAAGGAAGTGTAAGTGAACAAAAGAATAGTGGAAAAATCAACTCCCTTACGAAAAGTGTTGACTTCTATAATATCTTAAATTTCAAATACCAATATAAAACACTTAGCAATATATAGTTCCACATCGTCAGAGTTAGACATTGAGAAAGCAATACTATGCTAAGAAGTAGTATACTAAGAAAAAAGAAAAAGGAAAGTATATATATATATATATATATATATATATATATATATATTTATCTAGCTTATTTTCCTTCTTCTCTCAATTTTTTTTTCCCTAGAAGTACATAGATCTCTTTCATTCCTTGTTTTGTTATTTTCTTTCTTTGACACGATCTCCTCTATTTTATGTAAAGAATGTAATACAAAACAGTCACGCCTCAATCCCTTTATTACCCTCGGATGATTTTCAACAAATCGGCCACGTCGCATTTCTTCTAAGCCACTCATCTATACAATTAGCATGAAAATAATGGTTGCATTCTGGTATGGTTCTCAATGTTTCCCGGGGCTGGTAGTTTCCCAAACATATTGAGCAAGTGTTGTCATTAGGCTTGGGCAATTCCAAGCTTTCTCCAAGTTGAGTCTTAGGATATGAATCAATGGTCGAATCATCAAGCCCCATTATGACTGCAGAAGGTTGTGGATGAGGTATGGCTGATAATTCTATTATGGGTCGATTGACCCGACCGCAAGCCCCCAGCCTAAACATGATCACAATGACGAGAAAAAATAGTCCTGTAATTCCTATGCATATCTTCATACCGTACATCGCAGTTTTTGAGAGACCTGAAAAAATGTTGAAATTAATTGCAACATTAATACATTTTTTTATACAAGCGATATTAAGAGAGGGGGAGAATCGAGCCTAAAATCTCGGATGCATGGATAAATATTCTTAACCACTACAAGCCCTTGCAATTGTAACATTATTATGGTCAAGTATGATGACAACATAATCAATTACGTATGATGTATATGTAACAATATTACTCATAAGCGTACCGTTGGTTGAATTAATAGCACTAGAGCACCTAAGCTTGCACCTTGTATTGTTGTCGAATCCACAAACTTTACCAGGTACGGCTTCACAAAAACGGCAATTGGGCACATACCATTCCAACTCAAAACCATTAAGATAGTCCCATTCAAATGGTTCTGAGAGTGGAACCAAAGCTTCGGAAATCACAGAGCACGAAGACCACGTCTTTGATGAATTAATCCACTCCGATGGCACACCAGTGACCATGTAGTGCTCTAAGGCAAGAAATGGGTGGATACGATACTTCTGCTTGGTAAGCGCAATTGAGGAACGTGAATCTTTCGAGGGCATGCACGTATGAGAAGGGTGAACCATCAAAACTGAAGTCATTGTCCATGAACCGCCTTGGGAAGCAGTTGTTGGGGTCGGTGATCCATACGTTTTGGTTCAAGTAGTCGATTTCTTGGACGGCGAAGTGCCTCGAGGAAGATGGGACAGTGATGAGACTGCTTTGCCATCGGTGTCTAGGGTTGCATGTGAGACCAAACCCTTCATACCCGCAGGTTGAGGGTTGGAGTTTTTTTAGCCAGAAAGGGAATCGAATCTGAGGGCTAGATGTCGATTCACCACAGGTGGTGGCGGAGCTTGTTGAGGCTAGGTGAGGAATGAAGAAGAAGAACAAGAGGAATGAGATCAAGGAATATTCTATTAAGGCAGGCATGGTGAAATAAATCTCTAGCTCTCCAAAAGTTTTTGGGTGATGGCCGGCCTATAATGCTTGTGGGAATAAACCCAATACGCCAACCACATCTTTTTCTATGCATTAACTAAATGCCACATAGTGATCATACATAACAACAAATTCTCGATCTGCCCCAAATCATATTATATACAAATCCAATGACAATATCAAACTCCGTCATGTACACTCCATGCACCAAGTCCTACTAAAGGAATTAATGCAAAATGTTTTGTGTTAACATATCAATGCACCAAAAAAGATAGATTATGGTTAGCCAAAAGACTTACTGGGAACAATCGATGTCAGTCGTAGAGATGGGTGGAAGTTTCACGGATAGGCCACAGGCGTGAGGAAGAAAAGAAATGCAAGAAAAATCATTAATAGGCAGCCCCGCCAAAATTGCTACAGCCTTGATATAGTCGCATATTTCGTGTCGATCTTCCTTGTCGTTTGAATACCGGCTGAGGCTCTGTGTAGCGTCACAGCAAGTCTGCTGTGGCTTCACGTCATTATTTTGTTGCTTGGCGCAAGGGCTCAACGTTTCGAGGATGGTTTCGCAGCAAGGTAGATCACCCATAGCTGACCCAGAAACCAGTGACATGATCACAATAGTGATCTTGGTTAGACGAGTCACATTTGGCCTCAATTCTGTTGGCTTATAAATTTGTAGGCTGTGTTGATATGGGGGAAGTTTATAAACTTTATATATATAGATGTATGGAGTAATTTATTGTTGCGGTTAATTTCATCATGATTCATGTGAATCTTATTCTCCACAATATAGTAGGAATTTGGGTTTTCGTGCGGCTGGGATTTTGCTGTCACACCAATCGTGCTCATAAAAAATGTGTAAAATATATATATAAATTTATATCTGAGATAAAAGATCTAATTAAATAGGTTTATATATTTATCCTCAACGTGAGAGTTCGTGTGTTTTTTTTTTGGGCGGAGAGGGAATCGAAGTGCATATGGGACACCAATGTGGTAGCTACGTGAGAGGGAGGAAGAAGAAGAAGATAAGAATGTGATCAATTCAAAGAAAAAGACATATGATCATATGATCACATGAGCTATATGTATTCATTATATGAGGCCATTGCACAAATTATTCATTTTACAACTTATTCATTTATTCCGTTGTCTGTTGAAGCATTACCCCTTCCATCAAATCTTCACTTAACCCTGCAATATATTCAAGAAACCAAAATCAAAAATTAGTTCTTTTCATATAAAACATTTGCATCATGATATGAAATTAGAGCCAAGATGGTTAATTACTGGGAACAATCGGTGCCACTAGAGATGGGTGGAAGTGTGACCGATAGGCCACAACTTTTGGGAAGAGAAGAAATCTTAGAGAAATTATCAACAGGTGCCCCCATCAAAATTGCTGCAGCCTTGACACAGTCACATATATTTTGTTGGCCTCCCTTGGCATTTGTATACTGTGTGAGGCCCAGGACACCATCACAGCAAACCTTGGCTGGCTTCACCTCACCTTGAAGTATATAGGGAAGGCAAGGGTTCAAGTGGTCGAGGATGATGTTGCAGTAGGGAGATTGAGGATCAGCACCCGTGGCGGCCCCAGAAACCATTGAGATGATCACAACGGCTATGATCTTTGTGATTGGATGCATCATGTTTGGCCTTATAATAGACTTTGATGTAGAGAACTTCGAAGTATTTGTATGATCTATATGTGTTGCCAAGGGACAGGCTCATATGTATATACATGTTGATGTGAGAATTTCATGTTCCATATATTAAGACTTGAAAGTTTCAGATATGCAGGAAAATGCATTTTTCATGTGCAGGCTGTTGCATCTGTCACACAAGTAAAAAGAAAGTGATAACAATTGGGCTCTTGCTTTAAAGATTATTGCCCGGTTTTGACCAAGTTGACATTTTCTAAACTTGTATAAAATGTTTAGATTCGTACTAAAAAAAATTAAATACTTTTGTTCATACGCATCAATATTTACACAAATAATTTTTGTTGTATGTACAAGGCCTTTTCTTTGTTATAGACACACAAACAAATATTATTGTATATACAAGGCCTTTTCTTTGGTCTCGCCCCAGGCCTCAAAAATATAAGGGATATATATAGGGATTCTTTAAATAAGCTTATTTGAGGGACACTCTTGTAGGGCCTTACTCCACATTGTATTCTACTAATCTAAACCATCTATTTTTTATATAATCATTCAAAGATCATCTCTACAAAAAATACTTGAATCCGATATCGTTTGATCACTCAATTATGTTATTGAAATTTTAGTACTTTCTTGAAGCATCGTGTTCATTAATTTTGTAAGATACAATTGGATGTCGAAAGGGTTTCCGATTTGTCTAATTTTTTGCAAAGATGATCTATGATTGTAGACTTAAAAAAATAAATGGTTTGGATAGTTGGAAAAAAGTTCATAGGGTTCCCTAAAGGGTGTCCCTCTATAGAAGGGGACTGTATATGTGTGTATATATATATATATATATATATACACACCAGGAGGGTGCCAATGCCAGGAAAATAATGCGTAAATGAAAGTAATACTTAAATGAGAGAACTTACAGAAAATGAACTTATAGAAAATCTTAACTAAAAATGAACTTACAAGTAGAGTTTTCTTTGAAGGTGATTCAGAGAAAACTTTAAAACTGAGAAAACTCAAAATTACATTCTTCCTAACTATGGCCAAATGGGCCTCTATTTAAAGACTCAAAAGTGTCGGTGGAGAATCTTGACTGTTGAAGCACGGGTTTTCTGGCCCTTTTGCTTATGCTTTTACTTTTGCTTTCTTGCTTTCACATGTGCTTTTGCTTTTTCCTTTATCAAGGAATATTGACGGTAGGGGAACATGTCTTGGAGGCATTATGCAATCTTTTATTTTAGTCTTCATTCAAATCATAAGGGTCTTGACTATCCGGATAGTTGGCCCATCTGAATTTCTGCGTGGAATCCTTTTGACTGCTTGAGTGGAATGTGACGTTGGGGAAACATCATCATCATCATCCATCTGAGAGGCTTGAATCATTAATTGTTTGGCTAATTCTTTTATTTCTGACTTGGATCTTCCTTCAATTGGGAGGGAAGAATGAGACGTGCCAGAACAAGAGGGCTTTGACTGGGAGATCTTAACTGGGCAGAATTCAGTATTGACTTGTTCAATAATTCTTTCTGACTTGAACTTATCCTACCATTTTACTGAGATTTTTCTGGAAAGGATTCTTGATTCCCAATTAACTTGATAAGACCACATAAGAATCCAAGGAACTTTGTATTTTGCAACAAAAATTAAAATACTTGGGAAGAAAGTGTCTTCATTTCTGAATTTGTATTTTGTGGAAAAATAAGCGACTGAATTTTGGAGGTCTGTGGGAAGAATTTCCATGACTAGACCATGTTGTTCCCACCAGGAAAGAAACCAAAGTGGAAAGGGGCTTCAGAATTTACTGTCAAAATTTACAAACCAGGAATGATTGAAATCTTCAGTTTGATGAAGAAAGATGGCATCCCAGGCTTTAATATGATCATAGTAACTGTATTGAAGGGTTGATTTAAGGGTTTTTAGTGAATAAGGGTGGTCGCCTCATTCAAATTGACTAATGATCTTGTGGATGTACATAGAATGATAGAGGATGATTTTCGAGTTATTTCTGTCTTTGATAGGGCAGATTTCAAGGGTTTGGGTTTGGGTTTCGAGAAGAATGTCTCGATAGTATTTAAGTGATTTTGACTGGTGCTGAAGGATGAAGTGGAAATTAGGAGGAAAACAAGCTTTGGCAATTTTTGTAGGACTGGAAAGATTATTGTAGCATGACTCGATGATGAAGAGTTTGTTAGTAAACTTTGGGACGTAGGAAGAGGATTTTCTGTGGCTTATGGTTGACTGAGTTAATGGAGGAGGGGTTGAGACCTGAAAGTGATCAAATTAGATACCAGGGCTGACTGATAATTGGGGCGGACATGGCTGACCGTGGAACCAAGACTGGTAAATCTGTTACTAATGTGGATGGGAGAACATCCGGGAAAAGGGACAATCTTGGATTTGACTGGATTCATGGATGTTGGGAGTGTTCTGACTGGTTGACTGGCTTGTTCTTTTTGTTTGTCTGATCTTTTTTCAGCCATTGTTTTCCCTGTAAGAATTCCCGGGTGAGAAAGAGGGGAATGTTATTTTCACTTCCTCTCAAATATTCAATATCAAAATAAAAAACAGTCAAAATTGCTTGCCACCGTGCAAAAATTTGTTTTGATGCAATATTTTGGACATCTTTTTCTAAAACATGTTTTGCACTTTTACAATCAACTCTGACTAAACTATTGGTTAAGTAAATCATCTTAAAAATTTGAGATGCATAATACAATAGATAAAATTTCCTTTTTTATAGTACTATAATTACTTTGTGACTGGGTCCAGATTCCATAATGGAATCTAACTATTTGCTCTGCTTGATTGGGAGAGACTCTTTGTTTGAGGATACCTCCATAACCAATTTCAGAGGCATCAGTTTCAACAATTTTGAAAGAATTGACCGAAGGGATACCAAGACAAGGCAAAGTCTTGACATGGATTTTGATTTGTTTGACAATTTCTGTATGAATGGGGGTCCAGGGAGGATGATTACTTTGAAGTCTATCAAATAAGGATTTACATTGTTTTCTTAGATTATGATAGAAATCAGCAACGCAATTGAGAGAACCTAAGAATCTTTGGAGTTGACTTTTATCAAGAATTTTATCAAGGAATTTGTCAGCAAATTGGATGACTCTATCAATTGGACTGATCCGTGACTAATGAATATTGAATCCAAGAAATCTGATGTTGGTTTGAAATAACATAATTTTCTTGGCTGAAAGTACTAGACCATTTTTCGTGACTATATGTAGGAATTTGTGTAAGTGTTTCCAATGTTGTTATATTGAGGAAGAGAATATAAGAATATCATCAATATAGACTATGGAAAATTCACTAAAAGGATTAAAATCTCGTTCATTATATTTTGAAACTCACTAGGGGCATTTTTTAAGCCAAAAGGCATGACATTCCATTCATAATGACCAAATTGGGTGACAAAAACAGCTTTGTACCTATTGTTTTCTTAGATTTGTATCTGCCAAAATCCGATTTTCATGTCAAATTTAGAAAAGATGACTGCACTACTTAGCCTATTAATTAAATCTCTTTTATTAGGAATTGGATATAAAATCCATTATAAAACAATATTAAGGGGTTTATAATTAATGACTAATCTAGGTGCTCCGCTTTCAAGCTCAGCATTTTTTTGAACATAAAAGGCTGGGCAGGACCATGGTGACTTGCTTTTACATATTATTCCTTTGTGAAGTAGCTATGCAATTTCCTTTTTGCAAAATTCCATGACTTCTTGACTCATTTGGATTGGTCTTGCTTTAGTAGGGATGTGTTTCTCATTAAAGGTTTTGACGTAAGGAAGACTCACGACATGTTGTTTTCTATGCCAAAAGGTCAGAACAAATTTATTGTTTTAACTTTTCTTCAAAACTTTTGACTTGTAGTTGCAAGTTTTCATTTGCAAGCTGTTGTTCAATTCTATTAAAGTTGATTTCTTCTTTGAGGAAGTTAACTTGTCTGCTTTTAATTTGAATTAATTTGACTGATTTGGAGACTGCATTTTTATGGAGGGCTTTTAACGCTTGTAATTCTGGCTTGGCTAAGAATTCGAATTTGACCTTTTCTCACATTTGGATAGCGGTGACTCCGTCATATTCTACATTAAAAGGGTAGAGTAGGGCAATAAATGGTAATCCTAAAATGACTTCATCAGTTATGTCTTTGACTAGGACAAAGGAAGTCTTAAAGCATATTTTATTTTGGCATAAGTGGGCTTTAGGGATTTCATATTTAAGGTGCAGTGGTTTACCAGAGGCTGTTCCTAAAGATTCTTTTGACTTCCTGTAATATTTAATGGGAATTAATCCTTCTTGAATGCAATTAAGGTCGGCTCCTGAGTCAAAGAGAGCTATTGTTTTTAGTTCAAAATTGTTGATATAAATACTGACTTTTGAATACCATTTATGGAAACTTAATTGTTTGATTAAATTAATAGCTTTGTCAGTACTTGAATGTTCATCTTCATCTTCAGAATGGACTTCAAGCTGTCTTTTACCGTTGTTGTTAGGTTCTATTTTTTCTAGTAGACTGATCAGGTCTTGTTTGATTTCAATGTTATCACTTTGTAATTGTTGGTTGAACTGTTTTAACTCAGCGATTTCCTTTTTTTTATGGTTTTTACTTCAAGTTGTAAATCTTGTAAAGTGACTTCTTTTCTTTTGTTGAATTTTTCTAAAGTAGTATTTAGACTTATTTTCGGGGGGATGTGTTGACTCGTTTCTTCTTGACCAATGACTTTTCTTAATTTCTTTAAATATTCTGATTTTAACTATGAATTTTCTACTTTACTAATTAATTCAATTAATAATTCTTCTTGCTCTTCTTGTTTTGTAAGGACTTTTATTGACTTAGTTAAGACATTACAACAATTATCTTTACAACCGAATTGGATTTTGGGGGAACTTGATTGGAAATCTGTGGAACTATAGTCTACTGAGCTTGTTACTAGGGTCTTAATTTCACTAGACTTAGAGTTTCTTAATTCTAAAACTTTAATCAATTGGGCTTTTTCTTCGTCTGTGATTTTTAATTGTTTGATTGTGTCTTTTACTTTACATTCATTAGCATAATGACCATGTTTTTTACATTTCCAGCACTCAACTTTTCTTTTGTCGGTGTTCTTTTTAAATTTGTCTTTTCTATCTTTTTTGGGTACTTTTGACCAATTTTTTCTCTTTGGGTTAAACTTGTTTTTACTATAAAATTCATTATCATTTTTGAAGGATTGTTGTTTTCTAGTGTAACGTCTGGTTCGACTGTTTTGGTCATAATTCTTATGCTTGACTTTTCTAGATGGACGAATAGATGCTAAACCATACTGTTCACAGAAATATCCTAATTCACATTTAGCTAAATTTCTTTCTGATTGAATTTGTTTACCTATTTTCATGTCAACACACATTTTCATTCCTACTTGATTAATTGTACTAATAATATTTCCATAAGTTAAACTATCGAAATCTATGTGACCTTGATCATTACTTAGAACTGTTCGTATTTTGTGTGCGAAAAGATTGGGAAGACCGTTAATGAATTTTTCTTTCCAAAATGGTTTATTATTGTCATCTCTTAGCATGACTCTGGATATAAAGACATCTTTTTACCATCTGAAATCACTTAACTTGGGACATCTAAGGTTGCTAAGCTGATCTTGAATTCTGGTTGTAGTGTTACTAGGTGTACCTATGAAATGTTCAATTATTGTGTATAATAAGGTATTGACTCCATCTTCAATTCCCGTATTGACATGTTCATCAAATATAGGGAATCCATCTTTATTTAGTTTTACTGCATGTATTATTTGTCTTTTTCATCTATGAGATGTTTATCCCACAAGAACGTAAAGTTCCTGTAAATCCTATTTCTAAGAGGGGCACTATTTCTGATTGTCTGAGGTTGTGATTAGTGATGTAACTATTTGCGACCATAGACATGTGCTGCAATTTATTCATAATTTCTTGTTCAGACAAGCCATCTAAATTCCACTCATAAAGTTTATCAGAAGGGACTGAGAATTGGCTTTGAAAATTTCTTTCTTCAAACTGGATATATGGGGGAGTTGGCTTAGGGTACCAGTTCTTTGTTAAACTAGTGAGATTTATTTTACTCCTTAGTCTACTGAGTTTTAAATTGTTAAAGGTATTTTTTATTTTTGATATATTACTAGAATCAGTATCAGTGTAGTATCAATGTCAGGGCTTGACTATGTATCTATTGGGTTTACTTGGATGACCTTAAGGGTTGAGGGTGACTCTGGTTTAGTGGGTTTTTCTTTGACCAGTGTCAATTGTTCAAGCATTTCTTCTATTTTATTCATTGTGGGGGTTGTCTTAAGTGTTTGACCAGGTTTTAGGTCTTGGAATTTGACTAAAGGTTTTTCTTTCTTGGGTTTGGGGTTCACTTCTTGGGTAAAGATTTTATCAAATTTTGTTTCTATTTTATCTAGTTGTTTTCCTAAAATTATTAGACTTTGATTTGTATAATTATTTTGCCCAACCAATTTTTTATCATTTTGTTCAAGGATTTTAAAAGGACTGGCAGTGATTTTAGCATTTTTATGATTAATAATAATTGTTTCTACTGGTGGATGACTAGCTATGACTTTTGTGTTGTCTTTTTTTTCCACTTTTCTTGCGTTAAAGTCTTTATTTCTTTCTTTTGCTGATAAAGATTTTCAACAAAATCAAGAAAGTATACTTCAGACTTAGTTTGCAACATGTAAGTTTTCCATTCATTAAAAATTTGTTGTCTTTGTTCTTTACTTGGATAGGTTGTTCTATATCTATTGCGTCTTTCAATATTTTCTTCTGACTCAAGATGTTTGTCTAGGATTTTTCAATGTATTTTGAACTTTTTGTTGAGGGTTCGTAACTGATTATCTACTGGGATGACTTCGGCTTCAAAATTAGTTTCCATCTTCTTTTACTGATTTTTTACCATAACAAGGATGGTTGACTTGAGAGGTTTTCCTCAAAGATTCTAATTTTAAATCAATTAATGTTTTTTTTTTTTCTAACTCTAGATCTCTTTCTAAAGTAGAGGAGGAAGCTGCAAAGGAATGTCTAGCAGGAGTATGTTTAAAGGATTGACTAGGCGTTGGGAGTTGTTGTATTTGGACGGAGGACTTTTGGGGCTGGTTTCCAAAGTTTATTTTTATTGTATCATCTAAATATTGTTGAATACAGTCCCGATCTCTTGGACCACAAGAGTCCAAGAGATTGTGGTCACCCACCGTTGAATATTAATCTAATGGTTTAAAAAGGTTTCTTAAAAAGAGTGCAAGAGTGAGTGAACCGTTGAATTTACATCCAACGGTGAGTGACCACAAATCTCTTGGACCCCGGTAGTCCAAGAGATCAGGATTGTTGTTGAATATAATCCAGATTATGCAAGTTATGCTGAATAGGAGTGGGTTGATTTTCTGTTGTTAGTGTCCAATCTAGGAGTAGAGTTACTTTTGACCATTTAATTGTATGGGGGACTCTTATGTTAGCATCAGCTTTACTACTTTGTATAAGTAAGGTTTGGTCTTTTGGGCTTTTATTAAGGGCTTGAAAATTCATATTAGTTCCTGTGACTTTATAATATATTCTATAGACCAGGGCTAGAGGTTGGGTTCCTGGTAAGACTTTATACCCTGAAGTTTTAATGTTTAATGTTAGAGTTTTTAATATGTGGGGATCACTAAGGCTTATTGTGAAGTCTGAGTAGCAGTCAAAATGAATTGGACCATTAAACAAGCTTGACTATTATTCCTAGGGTACTATAACTAAAGTTGGTAAATCTGGCATCACGTAGGCAAAGTAAGATAGAGACATTTAGTCCTAATCTGGTTAGGGGTTTTACTGCTACTTGAACTAGGCCAATATGAAGGAAATTGTTTCCATCACTCTTACGTTTCTTTATTGACTCAAGGTTTAGCAATTGACATGTTTCGTGTTCTTTACTCAAGGCATAGACTTGTTATATATATATATATATATATATATATATATATATAAGTCAAACAAATTAGGAAAAATATTAAGTTATGCTCATAAATGCTCATATCTTTATTCTTTTCCAATATGAAGGTATTTATAAAAAAAGGTACAACCCTAAATATCTTTATTCTTCTCCAATATGGAGGAATTCATATAAAAAAATACAACCCTAAATAAAATAGGAAAAAAATCCAAATTACAATAGAAAATAAATATGAATTACAATAGGAAATAAATCTCAATTATAATAGGACTAGAAAAATGGGTAAGTAACCAAAATCCTAACTAAGTAAGGACTCAACATAGGGAACAATTATATATGAATAACCAGTACTACATAAACATATTGTTATCTCTTTTGTGGGTTTCTACAAACTGGGCAAGTTGCATTCATTCTAAGCCACTCATCTATGCAATTAGCATGGAAATAATGGCTGCATTCTGGTATGGTCCTTAGTGTTTCTTTGGGCTGGTACTCAGACAAACATATTGGGCAAGTGCTGTCATTGAGTTTTGGCAATTCCCAGCTCTCACCAAGTTGAATCTCGGGATATGATTCGATGGTCGGATCATCAAGGCCAATTCTGACTGTCGAAGGTTGTCGATCGGGTATGGATAACACTTGTGTGATGGTGGGCTGGTGAACCTGACCAGGAACCCTTGTCTTGTTACAAACATAAACTGCAAGCCCTATGATGCACAGTAGCCCTGGAATTCCCACGCCTATCACTATGCCATACCTTGCAGCTCTTGGCAGACTTGAAAAGCCTGAAATCACAATAATTTCCATTAGTTCAGGATAAGTAAGACAATATTTAGAATATGATGATTGACATTTATATATCATAGAGGAGTTTATATGTATCTATGGATATGAATATCTTATCTGGAATTTGTTGATCCGAACCGTTATCTTTTTAAATTCTCCTTCAAAGACCAACCATGCAAAAACTACTTCACAATAAATTTAGCTATTTGATTACCATCAACACTGTTTCAGCTTGCTTTCTTTTCTTTTCTTTTTCTTTTTTTTTTAAATTTAATTTTACTTCTGCGATCCACCGTGTACTCAAGATTTTAAATTTTAAACTCTTAAAATTTGGGCAGCAACTCAAAACTCGACTTAAATCCTATGATCGTGGATGTGATTGTACACACTAAACTAATCAAGCTTATATCAGGGATGGAATTAAAAATGGAAAAAATAATTATCAAAAGTGGTCGTCACCGAAGCACCATGTTTGTTGCAGGCTAGAAAATAATAGTCAGTCGAGCATCCAAATAAGAAAATGAATATGACATTATAAAACTCACATACCGGAAGAAGTTGTAGTACCATTTTCCCACCCACAAACACGACCTCTAGCTTTACAAGAATCACAATTAGGCACGTACCAAGTCAACTGAGCACCAAAGTTAAGATACTCCGAATTAAATAAAAATGGAACCAAAGCTGTCGAAATTTTAGAGCAACCAGCCGGCAAAAGTTTCGGAACCGGCCGAAAAAGTATCGGATCCGGCTGCAAAAGCGAACTGGTTTGTACAACGTATATGACCTTGTAGTGGTACTTGGTGAGGCAAGGGATTACGGGTGCTGAATTCCATGGCCAAAATGCTTTTTTGGACGAGCAGCCAACGAACGTGTAGTTTTCAGGGGCGTTTGCGTATGAAAAGGGTGAATTTTTAAGATTGATGTCATGGTGGAGGAACCTTCTTAGGAGGCAGTTATCGGGGTCATTGATCGTTAGGGTTTGGTCCATATAGCCGATGCTTTGGACGATGAAGTCCCCGGAAGAGGATGGCAGAGTGAGAATGGTTTGGTTTTTGTTGTTGCACGAGAGATTAAACCCTGGGTACCCACAACTTGAGGCTTGGTGGTCTCTAAGCAGGAAAGGGAATCGAACCAATGGGCCGTCGGCAGTGCATGTCGATCCACCGCAGGTGGTAGTGCTTGCTACTACAAGAGGAAAGAAGAAGAAGAAGGTGAAGATTTCTAAGGTAGCCATACGATATGAGTGAGCCATACGCAGCGAGAAGTTTACTATTAATATTTGACTGGCCTATGTGACTGTGACAATAAAGGCAATAGACCAGATTAAGTTACATCGCTTTCTATGAATTATTCAAAGGCACATACCCAAAGGAAATTACTCAGAAGGCACGTACCAATTGTAAGGCATATTAAACATTCATGGCGCCATCACTGAAAACATATGACAATTCCATATTCATACGCGTATATATACAGTCAAATGGCAGTCACAAACAAATTGATTTTATAATTGCATGCGAAAGAATGACAAGAAACTGGAAAATTATATTGACTTTCGAAATGATGCTTACGAAAAACCAATTTTGGTGAAAAAAAAGTTTTCCAGAACCTACCTCGCGCTTGGGGTCGTCGTAAGGTTTTTGACCAGGATATGTTACCCAAAAACAAATGATTGAAAGAGGCGTACCAATTGCAAGACAAATTAATTAAATTCATATCACCATCACCGAAAACATATTATCATGTACAAGTCAAATGGAAATTCCATATCTCATACCTTGCCTATATGAAATAATAGCAAAAATGTGTTTTCAAAAGTCCCTCCTCCAACCAAAACAAGCCCGTTCTGCCTAACAACTGATTAAGACCATGAAATCTGCTCCAAGATGTTATAGTAAATGTGGCACCCTAAGTACTTTCCTTTTGAGAGAGACGGAGAGAGCTTATAGCTAGACTACTCATGACGTGAAGAAGGTGTAACCAAAAAGTTCTTTTCCTCGTGATGAAGGAATTGAGAAGAATTCCGACTTTGATAAAGAAAACATACTTTTATGGAGAATCACCACTCGTGGGCTCATGTGGTATGATTCTAGATAAACCAATAATCACTTTTATAGAGAATACTTCTCCATACATAATCACTTTAAAATCACCTTACAGTGATTCTCCATAAATAACCTTCTCCTTAATTAGCGCCAAACCACCAAATCCAAATCCTTTGATCAGGTTATTGCTTACCAAAATCCAATTTTTGTGCAAAAAAAAAAAAAAAAACTTAGAAACTATATTGCTTGGGGACGTGATATATAGTGTGATATAGAGTTGCATGATAATGGAACTGGTGAGTTCAAATACCAGAGTAAGAATTCCAAACCACTCCACAAGTTTAAAACAGGTAATATTATTCCACATATATTGCTTCATATTCTCATTACATTTACCCCTTCATTAGACAAATTATTCATTTATTCCATTGTCTGTTGAAGCATTACCCCTTCCATCAAATCTTCACTTAACCCTGTAATATATTCAAGAAACCAAAATCAGAAATTAGTTCTTTTCATTTATAACATTAGCATCATGATATGAAAGTAGAGATAGAATTTAGAGCAGAAATGGTTAATTACTGGGAACAATCGGTGCCGCTATCGATGGGTGGAAGTGTGACCGATAGGCCACAAGTTTTGGGAAGAGAAGAAATCTTAGAGAAATTATCAACAGGTGCCCCCATCAAAATTGCTGCAGCCTTGACGCAGTCACATATATCTTGTTGGCCTCCCTTGGCGTTTGTATACTGTGTGAGGCCCAGGACACCATCACAGCAAACCTTGGCTGGATTCACCTCACCTTGAAGTATGTAGGGAAGGCAAGGGGTCAAGTGGTCGAGGATGATGTCGCAGTAGGGAGATTGAGGATCAGCACCCATGGCGGCCCCAGAAACCATTGAGATGATCACAACAGCTATGATCTTTGTGATCGGATGCATCATGTTTGGCCTTATAATAGACTTTGATGTAGAGAACTTCAAGGTATTTGTATGATCTATATGTGTTGCTAAGGGACAAGCTCATATATATACACATGTTGATGTAAGAATTTCATGTTCCATATGTTAAGACTTGAAAGTTACAGATATGCAGGAAAATGCATTTTTCATGTGCAGGCTGTTGCATCTGTCACACAAGTGAAAAGAAAGTGATAACAATTGGGCTCTTGCTTTAAAGATTATTGCCCGGTTTTGATTCTTGATCAAGTTGACATTTTCTAAATTTGTATAAAATGTTTAGATTATCGTTCATACCAAAAAAAATATTAAATATTTGTGTTCTTACGAACATCAATATTTACACACATAATTTTGGTTGATGTACAAGGCCTTTTCTTTGTTATATACACACACAAACAAATATTATTGTATATACAAGGCCTTTTCTTTGGTCTCGCCCCAGGCCTCACTCTTATGCGGTCCTATTTTCTCCACTTACGCTCCCTTTTGCTTTTTAATACTTTTTAATCAATTTTGTTCTTTATCTTTCCTATTCTATCCTTACCCTACACATTAATTTGTTTTTTACTTCACTTTTATATTATTTCTTTTTCTTTATACTTAATTTTCTAACTTACACTCCATTTTAGTATTAAAGGGAAAAACAAACTTAATTTCTTACTTGATTAAAGAAAAAAATACTGAAAATGGAGTGCAAGTTGAAAAATTAAGTATAAAGAAAAAGAACTAATATAAAAGTGAATTAAAATATAAAGAAAAAGAACTAATATAAAAGTGAATTAAAAAGAAGGGTTAATCGTTTTATTAGTCCCTAAATTTAGACCCAATTTGCATTTGAGTACCTCAATTTTCAAAATGGTTTAGGGTTTAGGGTTTAGGGTTTAGTCCTTTAACTTTAGTTTTGTTAGGACAAATAGTCTTGCCGTCAATTTTGTTAACTTTTCTGTTAAGTGCAGGGGCAAAATGATATTTTTGTATCAAAATTGATTAAAATATCAATAAAAAATTTATAAATTTAAAAAACTAAAAAAATTATAAATTTAAAAAACTAAAAAAATTAAAATTAAACTCTCTCCCCCCCTCTATCTTGATTTCTACTCCCCAAAAACTTTATTTTTATTTTATTTTTTGTTGGTTTTTTATTTGATTTTCTTTTATTGTTATTTTAAAGATATGATTTTTTAATTCATTTTTTTTGTTTTAATATAAAAATACCATTTTGCCCCTGCATTTAACAGAAAAAGTTAACAAAATTGACTGTAGGACCATTTGTCCAAACAAAACTAAAGTTAAAGGACCACGGGAACTATTTTGGAAATTGAGGTACTCAAATGCAAATCGGGTCAAAGTTTAGGGACTAATAAAACGATTATCCTTAAAAAGAAATTAATGTAGGGTAAGGGTAGAATAGGAAAGAGAAGGAACAAAATTGATTAAAAAGTATTAAAAAGCAAAAAGAAGTGTAAGTGGAGAAAATGGGAGTGGGGAAATCATATCCCTATATATGTAGGGAACAATTATATATAAATAACCAGTACTACTACATAAACATATTGTTATCTCTTTTGTGGGTTTCTACAAACTGGGCAAGTTGCATTCATTCTAAGCCATTCATCTATGCAATTAGCATGGAAATAATGGCCGCATTCTGGTATGGTCCTTAGTGTTTCTTTGGGCTGGTACTCAGACAAACATATTGGGCAAGTGTTGTCATTGAGTTTTGGCAATTCCCAGCTCTCACCAAGTTGAATCTCGGGATATGATTTGATGGTCGGATCATCAAGGCCAATTCTGACTGTCGAAGGTCGTCGATCGGGTATGGTGGATAACAATTGTGCGATGGTGGGCTGGTGAATCTGACCACGAGCCCTCGTCTTGTTACAAACATAACCTGCAAGCCCTATGATGCACAGTAGCCCTGGAATTCCCACGCCTATCACTATGCCATACCTTGCAGCTCTTGGCAGACTTGAAAAGCCTGAAATGGGATAAGTAAGACAATATTTAGAATATGATTTACATTTATATATGGAGGAGTTTATATGTATTTATGGATATGAATATCTTATATTGAATTTGTTGATCTGAACCGTTATTTTTTAAGATTCTCCTTCAACAACCAACCGTGCAAAAACTACTTCACAAAAAAATTTAGCTATTTGATTACCATCAACACTGTTTCAGTTTTTTGTTTTTCTTTCTGCCATCGACCATGTACTTCAGATTTTAAATTAAACTCTTAAAATTTGGGCAGTAACTCAAAACTGACTTTAAACCTATGATCGTAGATGTGATTGAACACACTAAACTAATCAAGCTTATATCAGGGATGGAATTAAAAATGGAAAAGATAATTATCAAAAGTGGTCGTCACCGAAGCACCTTGTTTTGTTGCAGGCTAGAAAATTAGTGTTGGTCAGGGCAAAGTCAAAAAAGAAGGCCCTATAAATGCAAATGTAGATAGAATGTAGACCTTTTACAGCTAGTAACAAAAATTAAGCCTTAAAAAAAATTTCATTTTACTTTGGGAAATGTTTAAAAATTATATATAAAGCAATGATTGAACACAAGAAAAAAAAAAAAAAGTTGAAAGAGATTGGAAGAAAGATATGACATTTTAAGTAGTCGAATGCCCCAAAGGAAGAAAGAGGGGTAGAACAAATTACTCCTTCCAAAGTCATTTAGAGTCCTCTTTTTTTCAAAAGATAGTCCATTTGATACATTTTATAATCAGAACATCAACTCATCAATCATCATAAACTACTGTAGCTCATATTAATAAACTATTTATAAGCATCTTTTAAAAGAACAATAAAATAAATAAATATTTTGGGGCCCTCCTTGAGATGGGGCCCAGGGCAGTAGCCCTCAATAATAGTCAGTCGAGCAGTATCCAAATAAGAAAATGAAGATGACATTATAAAACATACCGGAAGAACCAAAGCACCGAATTTGAGAAGTTGTAGTACCATTTTCCAGCCCACAAACACGACCCTTAGCTTCACAAGAACGACAATTAGGACTGTCCCAAGTCAACTGAGCACCAAAGTTAAATGAAAATGGAACCAAAGCTGTCGAAATTTTAGAGCAACCAGCCGGCAAAGGTTTCCGAACCGGCAGAAAAAGTATCGGATCCGGCTGCAAAAGTGAACTGGTTTGTACAACGTAAATGACCTTGTAGTGGTGCTCGGTGAGGCAAGGGACTGCGGGTGCTGAATTCCATGGCCAAGATGCTTTTTGGGACGAGCAGCCAACGAAGGTGTAGTTTTTAGGGGCGTATGCGTATAAAAAGGGTGAATTGTTAAGATTGATGTCATGGTGGAGGAACCGTCTTGGGAGGCAGTTATCGGGGTCTTTGATCGTTAGGGTTTGGTACTTATAGTCGATGCTTTGGACGATGAAGTCCCCGGAAGAAGATGGCAGAGTGAGAATGGTTTGATTTTTGTTGTTGCACGAGAGACTAAACCCTGGGTGCCCACAACTTGAGGCTTGGTGGTCTCTGAGCAGGAAAGGGAATCGAACCAATGGACCGCCGGTGGGGCATGTCGATCCACCGCAGGTGGTAGTGCTTGGTACTACAAGAGGAAAGAAGAAGAAGAAGGAGAAGATTTCTAAGGTAGCCATAGCCATACGCGGTAATACTTCACTGGCCTATGTAACACTGACAATTATAAACCCAATAAACAAGATAAACCACATCGCTTTCTCTGAATTATTCAAAGGCACATACCCAAGGAAATTACTCAGAAGGCACGTACCAATTGTAAGACAAATTAAACATTCATGGCTCCACCACTGAAAACTTATAACAATTCCACATCCATACGTATCTTGACTGTGATGTATAATCACGAAATATGATAATGAAATATATATGAGATAATTAGCTCATGTATTTTTCACAAATTCCTCCAATCGAAACAAACCAGTTGTCCCTAACAAACAACTGATTAAGACCATGAAATCTGCTCCAAGATGTTAGCAAAAGTAGCACTACACTTTCCTTTTGAGTTCATCAGCTTTGAGAGAGAGAGAGAGAGAGAGAGAGAGAGAGAGAGAGCTTAGCTACACTAGAGAATAATCATGAAGTAAGATCAAGAAAAACAAGAGAAGAGAAGGTCGGTGAAAACTATTTTTTTAATTTTTGTGTAGTGACCCGTACAAGTATATTATATGCCAAATCAACCGTATATATATGTACATATCTCTTTGGCTTCATTAATCAAACGTAATAATCCTAGTCTTACATGACAATTATGTCTCCATCTCATCCCAAATATATTGTCGAAATGATGCTAAAGAAAGAAGCTGATGATGAGGACAGTGATATGGATGCGTGGCATATTTTTAGGCTTCTAAACGTTGTACGAACTTCAAAGCAAGCAATTGTTATATTGGTTGACTTGGTTGACTAGGTCCGAGGTTCTGAGATCTTCTATAGTTCTGAACGTAACCATTGTTGGCTTGGCAGTTAGCTCTGAAGGATCGAAAGATTTACCTTGGTGTGTTGGTCTTGGCAGGTTACTCTGTTTCCCCACAATATTTTTGGTTATATTTTATCTTCTCTGTGTGTGTGTGTGTGTGTGTTAATTTAAGTTTCAGGTTCTGTTTTCAACTAAAATTGATTTTTACATCAGCTCAACTAGCCAATACATACAATTACATCATCTAAACTATCTGCATCAAAATTAATTTTATCCCCCAACAGTAGAATTACTCAGGTAGAAACATAAAGCTCACAAGCATAAAATGAAAAGGAAAGAAATTAAATAAGGGAGCTACGGGTATTGCCAAACTCACATTGATCTTCTGTATATATTCATCACGGTACTGAAGCTTATGACCATCATACCTATCCACCAACAAGAACCTCCGAATGCCATACTTTCTGAGGTTGTACAGACAAGAAAAATACCATTTTAAAATATTTTAAAAGTAGAGCCGCGCGGCTATACCTTTTAAATAGAATATTGTAGCCGCACGGCTATACACTTTAAATAGAAAGCGGGCATGCCTCACACATCTTTCTTATATCAGACAGCTTCTTGCGGTTGTGGCAGATTCTTTTAACTTCATCATTTCCAGACGGACAATGATAAGATGAGAAAGTTTTGAATAAAACAGCATTGCCAGAGCAAAATTCATATGGCTCACACCGAACCACCAACAAGAAGGAAACAGAACACTATTGATACAAATTCTTCCTCTTATCAAATAAGGCAATAGGAAAAGTTTTGAAGACGAAACAAGATGCCGCGGGCAAAAAGACAGGTATATCACAGTTGAATCACATAACTAAGCACATTGGATTCAATGTATAAATTTAGCAAAAACCCTCTGTAGTAGCTTTAACGAATTCAGATTAACAATCTCCAAAAATTGTCTTCAACAATATATTGTAGAGTCTATGGTAATTGTGCTCTCCTTGTGTGTGCAAGAAAATAATCTCTTCTTTTTTTTTTCACGAGCATTGAGCTGTCTCTGCCGACCAACTTAAGGAAAGGTATAAAAAAATATATATATTTTTTAAAAAGCTTAGGGCTTGTTTGATAACCATTTGAATTTTAGTTTTTAGTTTTTATTTTTGTGCTAGAATATAGAGGAAAAAAAGGGAGAATGGAAGTGAGAATGAGAGTGGAGAGATGAGATTGAGAGGGAAGATGAGAGGGGAGGATGCGTGGGAGAAGTAACAAAAGTGAAAACAAAAGCTATAAAAGCTGAAATCTAATTCAAATTGTTTTCACTTTTAAGATTTTGTTTTCAGTTTGTTACTCCTCCCTCCCATCCTCCCCTCTTATCCTCTCTTTCAATCTCATCCAACTCCCATTCTCACTCTCATTTCCTCACTCTAGCACCCCAAAAAAAAAAATGAAAACTAAAAACTAAAATTGAAATGGTTATCAAACGGACCCTTAAAGACCATAATGAATAGACAACCAAAAGCTTAAAAAGATATATAGTTCACAAATTGAACTCATTTCCTAACTTTCTTTTATATGGGATGAATCCTATCCTATTATATTGCAGACTCATCGCGTTTGAGAGAGTTGAGAAAACAAAAGTCAGATTCTATAGTTCTTCCATTTTGATCACTAGACATGAAATGCAGATTTAGTGTACTTCATCAAAACTAAGGGTATAATAAAACAGATAAAATCAAATATCAATCACTAAATGACTTATATTGTTATCTCTATCCTGTGGATTTCGACAAAGCGGGCACGTTGCATTCAATCGAAGCCACTTGTCTACACAATTAGCATGGAAATAATGGTTGCATTTTGGTATTGTCCGCAGTGTTTCCTTGGATTGGTACTCAGACAAACATACTGGGCAAGTGTTGTCATTAGGCTTGGGCATTTCCCAACTCTCGCCTAGCAGAGTCGTGGGTTATGATTCGATGGTGGGAGCATCAAGGCCAGTTACGATTGTGGGAAGTTGCTGATTGGTTATTAACGATGCTAAAATACTATTTAACAAGAATCAACGTTTGACTGATGCTCCCATGGGAAAGATCCTCAAACTAATATATCCCCCTTTCCCCCAAAAAGAAAAGGAAAATTCAATGATTTTCTTTCACAAGCAGACCAATAAAAATTGGGAGAAAGATGATTTCAATTTATTTCAAAGAAAGAAGAAATGAGAGAATAAATTAAGAGGAATGAATATCTGAGAGCATCAACAATAACATTCAAGTAAGCTTTTTTTCTCATTTAAGAAGAAATCGTCAGTTTTCCTCATCTACGGAAAAGTTAACAGAGAGAGTCTCTAATGACCCATTCACTACCAAAAAAAGAAAACAAGAAAAAAAAGAGAGCATAGGATGGCACGGATGTTGTATTGAATGGCATTTTCCTTACATAAGCGAGCAACCATATACGAAAGACAATATAAATACAAATACAAGACTTGAACAATATAAATACAATTATAAAATATTTTGATTGCCCATGGTGTTGGAGCTATAGAAAGTCAACATATTTTCTAAAATTGTCCAAAATCTCTTGTAGATTTCGACAAAGAGGGCATGTTGCATTCCTTCTAAGCCACTCATCTATACAACTAGCATGAAAATAATGGTTGCATTCAGGTATGGTCCGCAAAACTTCCTTGGGCTGGTACTCGCACAAGCATATATTGAGCAAATGTTGTCATTAGGCACAGGCAATTCCCAGCTCTCACCTAGTTGAGTCTTGGGATATGATTCGATGGTGGCATGTGTGTGGAAGGTCGTCGATTGGTTATGGTGGACACTTATGTGATAGGCCGGTGGTAGTTCATATACATTCTGTAAAACAAATCAACCGTAAGCAATATATAGCAGAGGAATTCCCAAGCCCATCATTAAGCCGAACTTCTCAGCTCTTGCAGTACCTGAAGAGTATATATATATATGAATTTATACCCAAATTTCATTTTGTTCTTCTAATTTACTTTGTAATTTCTGCTCTCGTCTAATTGTGTCAGAGCTGGCAATTTGATCATTCTGTCAAATTCCGTCAAAATGGACAGGTCATTTTTCGGGTGTTTTGTACATAATTGACGATTCTACCTCTCAAATTAACGGTCATATTGACAGCATAACCAAATTGTCCCTATAACACAATTGGAGAATGCTAGAAATTAAACAATAAATTAAAGGGCCAAAATGAATTTCGGATCCATATTCAGCCACCATCGTATATATGTGTAACATGTGTAGCATCACTAATAATCAAAGAGCATACCGAAATGTGAACCAGAGCATTGAATTTTCAAACTTTTTGTGATTCTTCAAACCACAAACCTGGCCTCCTAATTCACAGGAACCACATTCAGGCATGTCCCATGTCAACTCGGCACCACGGTACGGATAATCCCACTCGAATGTACTTGGAACCAAAGTTGTCAAATCACAGAGCAATTTATAGGCAACGGTTCATCAAATGGTGGCGAAAACCAACGCGTTGGCACAGCAATGACCTTGTAGTTGTCACTGCCAAAGCAAAAGATGGGTGTTGTTTCCCCTTTATAAGAGGAGCAGTTGAGGAACGTGTAGTTTGTAGGGTTCAAGTATGAAAATGGTGAATTTACAAGGCTGATGTCATGGTTGAAAAATCGTTTAGCCAGGCAGTTGCCCGGGTCGTTGATCGATATCTTTGCTCCATGTAGTTGATGCTTTGGACGATGAAGTCTCCAGAGGATGGGAGAGTGAGAATGGTTTGGCTTCGGTTGTTAAATGAATGAGAGATCAAACCCTGGATACCCACAATTACTTGGGACTTGGTTGTTTCTTAGTTGGAAAGGGAAACAAACCAGTAGGCCGCCAGCGGTGCATGTTGAACTACCGCAGGCGGTGGTTTTCGCAGCGCTCTGTGGAAGGAAGAGGAGGAATAGGAATATGGTCGAGAAGGTGGAGATTTCCAAGGTAGCAGCCATGTAGCCATCTGAGTGAGGCATAGCAATAGAATAGGCGGTGAAAACTGTACCAATATGAGTCTATAATATGGCCGGCCTATGACTGTGACAATAAACCCAAATATCATAAGCCTAATCAACCACATCTCTTTCTCTGCCTCATCGACATATATACCTTTGTTTATAGAAAGTAAAAATATGAGATAAATGATTACGTAAAAAAAAAAACTATATACACAAGCCAAATCTTTAAAGAAAAAGACTAGTAAAGATTAGTTTTGGAAGTGCTTCTATAAAAAGCACTTCTACACCAAAGAATTTTTATCAGAAACGCTTTTATTAAAACAACGTTGAAATTTTTTTAGTTAATATCACTGTTTGTTCGATTGATTTCGACAAATGGGGCAAGTTGCATTCAATCTAAGCCACACATCTATACAACTGGCATGAAAATAATGGCTGCAACCTGGTATAGTCCTCAGTATTGCCTTGGCTTTGTACTCTCCCAAACATATCGGGCAAGTGTTGTCCTTGGGCTCGGGCAATTCCAAACTCTCACCAAGCTGAGTCTTAGGATATGACTCGATGGTCTGACCATCAAGCCCCATTCTGAGCATGTGAGGTTCTCGATTGCTTACTGTGGATAGTTCTGCAATTGGCTGGTGGGACCGACTACCGGCACTTATCGAGTCACAAACACAAAGCGCAATCCCAATGATGGACAAAAGCCCAGGAATTCCCATGATTATCATTATGCCAAACTTTGCAACTCTTGAGAGACCTGAAGAGACTGAATTTGCAACAATATAAGGAATACCATTAGTTCATGCTCAAGTATGATGAAAATATTAATTAGGACATGTGTTTTTAATTGCAATGGACCATGAATTTGTATGATCCTCTAATTATGTCACGCCTGATAATTTGGTATTTTGGTCAAATTCCGTCAATATGGCCTCGAAATGAGTATAACCAAATTGACGATTCTACCCCTCAAATTAACGGTTTGACCAAATTACCATGCATGATACAACTGAAAGGACCAAAATAAAATCCAGGAACAAATTCAGGTACCAAAAAAAACATACAGAAATCTGAAGGATCAAGGCACTTAATTTGCGAACTTGCACTGTCGAATCCACAATACAGACCAGCTGCTTCACAAGAAAGACATTCAGGCTCGAGCCATCCCAGCTGAACACCTTGCAACGGATCAAATAAGCTGGGAACCAAAGCTGTTGAAATCACAAGGCACTGCCCTGAAACGTTACCCGGCAGCGATAACAAGCTCGTTGGCGCTGCAATGACCTTGTAGTTCTCATTGCTCAAGCAAGAAATTGGTGCAAAAGTCCATGTTGCTGCAGCCGAGCAGTTGAGGAACATGTAGGTTTCGAGGCCATGCGAGTAGATGAAGGGTGAATCTTTAAGAGTGATGTCATGGTCGAGGAACCGCTTAGGGAGGCAGTTATCAAGGTCGTTGATCGATACGATTTGGTCCTTGTAACTGATGGTCTGGACGATGAAGTCTCCGGAAGATGGGAGAGTGAGAATGGTTTGAGATTCGTTGTTGCATGAGAGATCAAACCCTGGATATCCACAATGTGAGGGTTGAAGGTTGCTTATCCGAAAAGGGAAGCGAACCGATGGGCTGCCGGCTGTGCATTTTGATCGAGGACATGTGGTAGCTCTTGCTGGTGTGTGAGGAAGGAAGAAGAACAAGAAGAATAACAAGGTGAAGATTTCTAAGGTGGCCATATGAGCTAGGCGGGGAAAACCAGACCAATATATAGGTAGTGGCCGCCGGCTTACTATATATGAATATGCCATGACAAAACAAACCAAACAAACAACATCGTCCACGTTAACTAAGGAAACTATTGTATTACAAAACAGTCATTGTCTCTATCGATTACAACCCCCAAGTATATTATATACAAAACAAATCACAACCATACCTAATAAAATAATGGCAAAAAGTGACAAAGAAGCAAAAAATAAATCATCAAATTCTATGGCGATGGTAAAGAAGTTGAAGATGAAGACATTGAAGACGAAGGGGTTACAAGAGCTGAGCCCTCCGGTGACTTCCGGCAAACGGGGCACGTTGCATTCATTTTGAGCCACTCGTCTACACAACTAGCATGGAAGTAATGGTTGCACTCTGGTATAGTCCTCAGTTCTTCCTTGGGTTGGTACTCACCCAAACATATGGAGCAAGTGGTGTCGTTGGGCTTGGGCAACCTCCGGCTCTCCCCTAGCAAAGTTTTCGGGTACGATTCGATAGTTGGACCGTCGAGGCCCACTACGACAATAGCGGGCTGCTGAAAAGCAGAGGTAAATAGGTCCATGTCTGGCTGGTTGCGGCGACCATAAGCATTTATTCTGCCGCAGACATAACTTGCTAGTCCAAGGATGCATAAGAACCCGGGTATTCCCACGCCTATGATTATGCCGTACTTTGCACTTCTTGGAAGACCTGAAATTGCAATAGACAACGTTAGTATTTTGCAAAATTCTTTTGTCCTTTTTTTTAATAATAAACTATAATGAACAATTGGTGCATTTACACATCACTAATGACGACGTATTGTAATATATTAAAAATAGAATGATTTTGGCCGCTACAAACAAAAAGCTTAATTTCTTTGAAGGGGACTTCTCAGAAGTTGGAAGCTGATGATCATGACATTAAGAGTTTGAAGCTGTAAGTTGGTAAGCATGGAAACTTTCTAGTCAAGCTACGCGTTTGTTCATCCCTCATTTCTGGGTTGACTATGGATTGAGACAAAAGGTTCACAACGGTCCAAGGGTCAAACTAGGCTATAATTAAAAGGCCACACCATGCTACGTGGCATTACGTGTCACTACCACATAGTGGCTTTGCTAATGATAGAAAGAGATGTCCTAACCACAAGTATGAACAATATTTGAGTGCACATCCAAGTTCAACTCATTTTAATCATAATATGGGTATACGGTGAGAATTCAAAAGCACAAGTGAAGTGGACATGAAAGTTCAGTCTGACGTACCCAAGGAATATGCAACACGACCCCTCCCAGGAATTGACTTAGTCATTTTGTTTACCTGATTAGACATTGTTCTCTCTCGATCAAGGTTTATTCAACTCGTGTGAAAATATTGGGATAATTCTAATTCCTCGTTTCAGATTGATTCCGAATAGGCCAAAAAAAAAAAAGTGCCTTAAACTGTTTATCAAAACCAAATTTCCCAATAAAATTGTGGTAAGTGAGTGAAATTAAATTCATTTCAGAGCTGTTGTTAATTACTTTCAATCATGCACATAATTAATTATATATATCACGAGTAATTCAAAAAACCTACCTTTTCTTTTAGCCTTAGGATCAGAGCAGACAATCTGATTATCTCTGTTTAACCCACAATATCTCCCACTGGTTTCACAAACTCTACAATCAGGCGTTGACCAAGTCAACGCAACACCTTCTATGGCATCTCCAAATACAGCCAATTCATTCGCAGCTCTCGCCGGAACCCGAACAGTCGAAATCACCTCGCACCAAAGTCCTGATGACGATGGTGACGGCGACGGTGACGGAGCCGTAGACTGAAGCCAATTATCGTACTCTCCCGACGGCATAGCAAAGACCGTGTGATTCTCACCGCTGAGGCAGGAAATATTCCTGGCCGAGGCTAAAAACGACGTCTCCTGAGGCGAGCAGTTGAGGAACGTGTACATTTGGAAACTATGGATGCGGAACGGCCTCGTGTTGAGGAGGTTGTCGAAGCTGCCGTCTAGGAAGCGTTTGGGGAGGCACTGATCGGGGTCGCTGACAATAAGTGCTTGGAGATCGTATTCTATGGCTCGGACTACGAAGTTATTGCCATTAGAGTTTGAGAGAGAGAGTGTGGTTTGAAGGGTTTGGTTGTTGCACGAGAGGTCAAACCCTGCATACCCACAACGCCGGAGTTGGAGGCTCTGAAGCCGGAAAGGGAAGCGGACTGTCGGTCCGTTCGGGCAGCTTGAGAGAGGGCAGGAAGCCCGTGTTGGAATGATGAAGAAGAAGATCATCAAGAGTAAGAATGAGAAGAAGAGCTCTAAGGCAGCCATTTGATAGTGAAAACTAGAAATGAGCTGTTTGGTGAAGGGTTTAAGCTAGTTAGGCATATAGAGTGGTTCATAACCTCGACATATTTTATGATGAATTATTGTGAAGAGAAAAATGTAAATGGTTTGACATTATAGTTGGGCTGGAGGCCTCGTGACGTGCATGTGGCGGCGGAAACTGGGCGAATGTCATCGCCTTCAGACTTTTTTTTTTTTTTGTTTTGGATACTAAATTTGGGTGGCATGGCATAATGGAAGAAGTCAGCGTTTGATACAAGAAGCAAATTGTTGGGGTCTATGAAGGCTCATTGAATGTGGCTTCGAACTCAAATCACATGGGGTGAGGTGAGGGAGTCTAATCTTGGTTTTGCTTTTGACAAGTTTACACAGTTTGTTTACCAAGACCACCTGAATCTTCTAAATTTAACCCATTTGACAAGACCAAGTCTACTTTTGCACAATTTCTAGAGAATATATGACCTAGGCTGAAAATTAATTAAGAGTCACATCCTATAGTCCACTGATTCTATGCATACTTTTCAGCGAAACCCAACAAATAATGCCAAAACTAAATGAATTTCAAATAATAATAATAATAATAATAATATCGATTCTATATTTACATGAATGACTGAGAATCGTTAATTACATAAACTTCAAACTAGATCTCACATCCAAATCATTTGTATACTCTTACTCTTTGTTCCCCTTATAAAATATCTTGATTACTTTTTGTTCCCCTCACAGTCTTCTTTAATCCAATACCTAGCAAACAAAATAAATTATTGAAATTAAGTTTGAAACATGAAGCACCAGTACGTGCGTAATAGTAATTTCCAGGCACCATTATACTGCATGTCAGCTTTTTAGAATAGTATGTTTGTTAAAGTTTATCTGATTCCTACCAAAAAGAAAATATGAATTCTGTAATTAATCAAGATTTCGACCAGTGCTTGGCTTAATTAATTTTTATAATGCAGTGAGGTACACGTCAGTAATAAAGAATCAAAAGAAAAGAAAATATGGCACTGAAACACTACATAATAAAACTAAAAAAATATTCATATACCATTGACAAAAACACAACAATTTACGATAAATTGATATTTAATTATGTTTGGTTGGAAAAAAATTTCACGTCACTAACTTATGTGAAACACGATATGAACTTCCAAGTCATACATCCACTACTAGAAAATCTTATTATAAGTCACACTCACAGATAATTTATGACCTATATTCATGTTTGTTATAAATAATTCATGTCGTGATCAAAGGGTGTTGGCCACCATAGATTGACCGCTTAACACAAAATTGTGCTAGTTGTGGTTGTTGCCATTAACTTTTGGTACTAACATCACCTACTTTATTTACTTAAAATTTGACGCTTGAAGCCTTATATATCCAAAAATAGCCGCGAACTAAGAGCATTTCCAGCAGCTAAGGCTGGACTCGGGCTGGGGGGGGGTTTGGGCAAAAAAATGGTTTCCAGCAACAAAATCCAGCCTGGGCAAATGGTGGGACCCAGATTCAAATAAAAATACTAGAAAATCAAATTCCCATCAAATCAAAATATGAAAAATCGATTTTAGTGCAAAATACGATTTTAGCTAAAAATGATGGCTCATTAAGTCAATATATACTTCATATTAAAATTTCATAAAATCAAGTTTTCTTATTTGATGTGTAAGGAATAAAAGCCGCCAAAAATTATCTTGAGAAAATGATTATTCCAAAAAATCATTTTTCATACTTAGTCAATATTGCACATCTGCTACAAAAATTCTGGGTTCGCCAATGTCTATAAATACCAACCAATACTCTTCACTTTTAACACCAAATCCTCATACTTTTTTTTTCCTATAAATACCAACCAATACAACTAATAAAATAAAATCTTATCCGAAAATATTATCCAATATGAATAGTATTGACACGTAGAAACCAAAAAATCTTATCCGAAAATATTATCCAAATTAATTGTTTAAGTAAAAAAAGTTGTGAAAAAAACAAAAAAATGAATAGTATTTGCCATGGCAAGCCCCAACTGCTGGAAACACATTTTGCTGGAGGGGGCTAGGGCAGCCACTATTCACGTGAATAGTGTCTGCCCTAGGGCTAATCTTGCCATGGCAAGAGGCAACTGGTGGAAATGCTCTAATGACGAAGCACCATAGAAGCCGATCGATGATGTTGTGGCGGTTGACGGTGGGGCATCTCACGGGTACGATATAACAATGATGGAGGCTATGATCAGCGGTTTAGGCATATTGATTAAAGTGAGGATCGTTTGAGTTGCAAGAAGAAAAGATGATGTGGCAGGATTGAATTTTTAAGTAATTGAATTATATGATGTGGAATATGACTTGGAACGAAATGTCATGCTGGATCAGGGTGTATATAAGTTGGTGTCCATCAAATTATTGTATAAAAAATGTATCGATAATATTTATTCTGTGATACTTAAGCAAGATTTAGAAATTCAAAAGTCACTTTTAGCTCAAATCCGTATGAATAACATGACAAAATGCATTCCTAATAGTAGTATAATAATGCCTCTGAGGCATTGCAGCATTACAAGCAGCAGCACCTAAAAAAGTGCAGCAGAAGATACCCACAAGGACAGCAACAAGGATTACAACCGCAACAATCGCATGTGAGATCAAAGTTGCGATCATAGCCACAACTAGAATCTTGGTGTCCGTTTAGTCGAAACGAGAATCAAATAACCTGCAAATTGGTGCCGCAGCTTATTATGTCCTCACAGATTTTGAATATCAACACTTGTTGCTATGTGTGGAAGAAAGCTAAACAAGAAAATTGTTATAATACACAGCTCTAATATCATAGCCATGTTTGATGTGCTAATTGAGAGAGAGAGAGAGAGAGAGAGAGAGAGAGAGAGAGAGAGAGAGAGGTTCTTTTTGTTAGGGGTGGGTATCGGGACAGGAAAACTGGAACACTGAACCGAACCGGTGAAAAAAAAAGGAAAAAAAAATCGGTTGACCAAAAAAGTCAACAAATCGGACTGAAACGGTTCCAACCAGTTTCAGTTTTGGTTTTACACCCTACCGCACCGGACCTAACTGAACCGAACCGGACTGGTCATATATATATATATATATATTTACAAAATTTTAAAATCTAATGCCATATTTTAAATTTTATAATCACTATTTTTCCAAGTTCGACTTCAAAAAATTTATAAATGTATGAATTGGATTATTTGTTAATTTTTAAGCCAAAAAAATAAGTTATTTATTATAAATTTCTTTATTAAAAAATTAATAATCCGGTTAAAAACCGGAATCGGTCAGAAATTTTTTTGACCAAACCGGACCGATTCAATAGTACCGGTTTCGATTCCGATTTGAGGTGAGAACCTGACCGAACCGGACCACACCCACCGCTAATTTTTATACCATATTTTGTAAATGGACCAAAAAATGGTCTATCTCTCAAAAGAATATATCTTAAAGCCCAGACCCAGTATCTTTTTCTTTCTTTAAAAGACAAAAGAAACCCTTTTGCTTAGTGGGCCGTCAATAAGCAAGGGAAATTAATAGAAGCCCACAAAGTCAGAAAGCTCAGGCCTTTGAGTCGCACTAAAGTTAAAAAAATCGGTAACCATTGCACATTGACCCACATGAGGGTCTGAAGAAGATTGTCACAATTAATGACGACTTGACATTCTTCTTGCCCAACAAGAAAGCAAACTGGACAAAAGCCACCAAAACCAGAGGGAGCCAAATTGCCAACTAGATTTTCGGGTACAAAAGACTCAGGTCAGGAGAATATCGCAAGGGACCAGCGGTTTTATCATAAGCATCTCATCATCTAGCCTATGAACCGGTCCAGATCAGCAGCTGAGTTTAGATAGCAGCCAAATATCATCTTTCAGCTTTCATCATTGAAGTTTTGCCTATAAATAAAGAGCCTCCGTCACAGAAGAAAATTACTCTCTCTCCAAGTTAGACACAATGTCTTGAAAACACTTGAAAAAACTCAAGATCTTTTCAAACCAGCCTACTTAATTTCTAGATAACCAGTTGACAACTCATGCGTTCATCTTTTGTTGCTTTGTCATCTTCATTGTATGATTTTCTTTTATATGATCAGTTTGTATTCATGTATCCATCTAACTAGATAGAAAAATCTCCAGTTTTCCTTGCATTATCATTTATATTTCAAATTAATTAAATGGATAATTCATAACTCTCATCTTCCTTTTGTTGTCAAGTTAAAATCAAATAAAGAGATTTTGGAATATACCTTTACTGTTTCATTAGACATTTGTTGTTTAATCGCTTTCACATATTTAAATGTTTCGGTAGATTAATTTAATTTCCCACCCTCACACTATTTAAATTTATCATTCAAACCTAAAATAAAGGTCTAGGCCCAAATAGGGCTATATTAATCCAAAAATAGAAGGTTGATTTGGGCCCGAGTTACCTTGTTGGGCCCGAAATTGCCTGGAATATTGACCCTATCTAAGGGTCAATTGAATTTGAAGTAGGTTTATAAACCCAAATAGGGTATCATTAACCACGATCTTGGTTTCCTCCTTGTTTGATTAGGTATTGCTCATATTTGTTAAACTAACACACACAAATGAAAGAATATTGAAGTCCTCTTAGTTAATGCATAGAAAAGAACTTATCCAGGCCAGTACCCCCTTTAGAGCACAATGGCTTGAGCAGAGGTCAAGAACAATCGCAAACACAATAAATCAACACACCACACCACTCACACCAGGTCTATTAGGCTGGTCCCATACCCAATAGTGGCACGCCTACGCGATTCCAGAATTAGGACGAAAGGAGCAAACCGACAGGGCCCGGCCCAAGCTCGCCTGCTACTGTCAACGTGATTCAACTTTCAATTTTGTTCGGAAGTTGAGAGAATCCTCTCCGCAAGCCAAGAAGATCCAAACGAGGCATTGATGTTGATCCAATGACCTCCTCGCTCCGCAGAGCAAATCCAACCTTAGTCATCATAAAGGGCGTTTGCGGGAAAAAGGACCAACAGGTTAATAAGTATCTATCATTATGTACTTCTACTGGAATTGACCTAGAGGATCAAATTTCTCGAATTAATTACGTAATCATATTTTAATGCCACATGATGTAATAAGTGGTGTGTAGTATACCAAAAAATAATTTTTAAAGTCCAGTATGAGGGAATCTAGTAGTGATATCTGTAAAATATACTGATTTAACTAATATGTGGGAGATCAATTAAAGTTGATTATGCTAGGTAAATTTATCAAATATGGTACTCCAATCTTATACAACAATGTGATGCTTATATACCAAATATGACTAAGAAAACAAAAACAAAAAAGAAAGAAGAAGACTAGTTTGTGAATTTGTATTTCCAGCCAACCTACTTCCAAGCCTAACTCAGCCCAACCCATAAAACTTTTTATTTTTTCTGAGAAAAACCCATAAAACAATTTTAAATGATTTTTAGTTTAACTGTAGTCGTTTTTGGTCTCTATAGTTTGCGACTTTTACCATTTTATTTTGGGACTGAAATGGCCCTCCACAACTAACATAAGTTATATTTTGACAGAAATTAGAATTTGTCCTAGAATTGCTTAAATTGAAAATTATAAAGACAAAATTAATCAAATTGAAACAACAAAGATCAAAATGATAAAAGTAACAAACTATAAGGACCAAAATGACTTTTTGCCTTTCATTTAACACATTTCTCATCTCACGTTGTCCTATCTCATATCACCATTTTGTCATTTCATCTAAAAAGTAAAAATTTAACAGTTAAAATATATTTTTAAAAATCAAGTAAATAAAAAGAAAATAAATTATACATGTGTATTATTGAAGGAAAATACTTTTTTTTAAAATTTTAAAAAGGCCATTATAGAAGCAAAGCAACTCCAAAAATATTCACATTTCGATTGGAGGGAACGGAATTTAGTAATTTGATCTGTGAACTCACCCCTCAATAGGGGCTCAATATGGCGGGAAAATGTCCTTATAGTCCTCACCACATATAAAATCCCTAGCCCTCTGCCTCTCCTCTCTCTCTCTCTTCGAACGCCTCTCTTCTGCTTCAATCTCACCCCCACATCATCATTCTCGTCTACCTCTGATTGCCCTAAGACACCTGCCCCAACAAATTGGTACTTTTTATCGAAAACTCACTTCCCCATTTCGTCTAGGGTTTACTGTTCTAGGTTGTATTCTTTCCTGACTTGCAATTGTTGATTAATTTCTTGACTGAAATTTTTGTTTTTCAAATTGGGTTTGGGTACAGAGGTTTTGCGCTGAAGCAAATTGATTGTCTTTGTGCAGATGGACAGTGCGTTTGAGGATGAGGCTGAGCACACCGTTTCAATCCAAGAGTATCTCAAGGATGTTGAGGATCAGGAACTGGTTTGCCTCTTTTTATCATAATCAGATACCAATTTGTCCAAAGTGTTTTTACTTTTGTAAGATGTCAGTGAAATTAAATGGGTTAAAATGTTGCATTTTACCATTTATAGTGTTTTGAAGACAATACTAGGTTTAATCTTGAACAGAGTTGTTATAATGAGCTAAGCAGGTTTTAAATGGATAAGCAATCCATTCTAGGTTCGATTGGCTTAAGGGTTATGTAACTTCTCTGCGATTGAGTTGTCCTTTCAAGATTGAAGATTTCGTGAATGTACATACTTGCTTGGTTGGACAGCTAACTTCATTCTTAACAGTATTTAAGATATTTCTTGTAACAGAAAAATTAGTAAATGTTGAAAGTGCGAATATGAAAAGAAAATAAATTTTGCAAGCGAGGATTAAGTTGCAAAGAATTACTACTTCTGGGGTTGTAAACAAGCCCAAATAAGGTAAAGTTAGTACTCTGAAAGCTTTTTGAGAGTTTGAGTTGGGCACAACTAGCCTTGAGTGGCCCACAAGTCCTGATGAAGTTAACAAAGGTCATGATTGGTCCTCTTGCACACAGAAGATTGAGCTCAGCTCATTCAAAGTGTATTTAATTGTTCAACTGGACGAAGGGTTGGTGACCAAATATTTGATTTTTTGAGGGATGGCAGAAGATCCGAGGAAGGATTAAATCAGATAGTGATGGATTGTGAAAATGAAACATAGATTAGTAGTTTGTCTTTGGGGAACTCTATTCTAATTCCAGAATTCCCAGTTCTTCTACTTTTTCAGACTGATGTTTAGTCTTGTCCCATTTAACTAATCAGCTTTAAAACAATGTCTTGTTTATACATTTGTTTAATCAATGAACCAAGCCAAATCTTTTGAGGAGTAGGAGCAATTATCTTCTGGGACTGCTTGATCCGCCTTCATAATCTTAAATTTGAAAAGAGTAGTACAGACTTCAAATAAAACGTTACTATTGCTTTCTAGTTATTTGCTACTTTTTGGTGTTTGATCATTCATAGGAAGCTGATTTGGTTTTGGGAGGCGATGAAGGCAAGGAGTGTACCTATAATAATGGTTATATGAAGAGGCAAGCAATTTTCTCATGCTTGACTTGCACCCCAGACGGGAATGCTGGGGTTTGCACAGCTTGCAGCTTGTCTTGCCATGATGGCCACGAGGTATTTTGATATTCTTACCAATGTTAAATATTTATGTTAAGTTAATAAAATAAGGCTTTGCAATTTTTGTTTTCATTTCTTATATCACCTCTTCAGTGGTCTATGTTCTTTTGGGTTCTGGTATTCCTGGTGTGTTATTTCTACTGCTTTAAATGTTTTATACTATTTCAAGTTTGTTATATCTTGATGTATTAGTGCCTAAATCTAATGATGGCCTTTCTTATTACTTGGAGAAGATTGTAGAACTATGGACCAAGAGAAATTTTAGATGTGATTGTGGAAATTCAAAATTTGGAGAATTCTTCTGCAAGCTTTTTCCAAATAAAGATGTGGAAAATGTTGAGAATTCGTACAACCATAATTTCAAGGGTTCATACTGCACCTGCGGTCGCCCCTATCCTGATCCAGATGTTGAAGACCAAGTAGAGATGATACAGTGCTGTGTGTGTGAGGACTGGTTCCATGAGGAACATATCGGCCTTGACTCTTCTGATGAGGTTGGTAGCTTGAGCTATTTACATATTTGACATGTTTTATACTGCTTTTGTTTCATTTTGTACGCGATATATCTACATCATGTTTTCTCCTACTATTAGGCAAGGCATGTTTCCTATCCAAGTGGTGTAATTAATACAATGGTACTGGGTTTTGGGTCATGCTGTCAGTTTGAACGGCCAGTATTTATGATGAGTCTTACAATTTCTCACCTTTTGTGCTGATTAATCATCATCAGTAAAGCAAATCAAATATTTTGGGGCCCATTGTATACTGCTGCTGCTTGTATTTTAGCTATGATATCGGTTCAGGGGGTGGGGTATACTCTGATACTGTTCCTTATCAGTTGGTAATGGCTTTCCATCAGTTTGGAGGAAAGTTGATCAACTTAATGATAATTTTAATATAGTTGTACTAGATTGCTAAATCCTCACTTTGAAGTACTTTAGCCACTCTAAATCTTGAAGGTAGTCTTCCTGCTTTTGTACTAAGGATTTTAGACCTTTTGTGAAAATTTGAAATTTAGTATGAAGACTTATCTTACTATTTTTATAGGGTTAGAGTTTTACATTTACTTGTAAAAAAGAAATTATCTTTGATCTCTCTCAATTGCGATGATCACGTCTAAACTTTTCCAATTTTTAATGGTTGATGTTCTATCCAAGAACCCTGCTTACATTTACTTGTCCTTGATTGTACTACAGATTCCAAGAGACGAGGAAGGTGAACCTCTATATGAGGATTTTATATGTAAGGGATGCTCAGTAATTTGCTCTTTTTTAAGGCTATATAGTCAAAACATCTTGGCAGCAGGAAGCCAAAAAGATTCTTCCGTTAATACTGGCAAGGATAAAGAAGTTTTGGGAGATGTGACTTTAGCTTGTGGATCTGGAAAGCTGGAGAATGATATTTCTCATAGTTCTAATAACATTTCTGAACCTGTGTCTGGTGAGGAGGGTTTGCTCCTTGGAGAAAATTCTGGAAAAAATATAGGTTCTGATCAATGCACGACAGATGCCAATTCACAAGTTACTTGTGTTCTTGGAGTTAATCTGGTGGATGCTTCCCCTGTTTTAGAGTGTAAGCCATTGTTTCTATCAAAAAATTGGAGGGATGCACTCTGCAGGTGTGAAAAGTGCAATGAATTTTATGAACAGAAGCATATCAGGTTTTTGCTTGACAAGGAAGACACAATTATGGAGTATGAGAAAATGGCAAAGCAGAAGAGAGAAGAAAAATTGCAGCAACAGGAGGGGGCTGAGTTGACTATGCTCGATAAACTTGGCCATGTAGAGAAAATAGAAATTCTGAATGGCATTGCGGACATGAAAGATGAGCTTCGTTCTTTCCTGGTATGTCCTTGATGATTATAAACTTTAATATTTTTCTGTGCAGTGCTTATATAATCTTAAATCATGTAAGAGACCATTTTAGAGTATGCGCTTTTAGAAATACGCGATTTTAAGTTGTGCTCAAATGTTAGCTGCACAATTTTGCAGGACTCATTTGATCCATCAAAGGCAATCACGTCTGATGATGTCCACCAGGTTTTTGAGAATCTAGCAAAGAAGCGCAGGCGTGTAGAGTAAGTTATTACTGCATCTTTGCTGTGTTAACGTTATTAACCTTCTATGTTTGGTTTTGGAGTTACTCCCGGTTTCAGTAACAGTATTAAAAGCCTTTGCACATCTAGGCTGTTCTAAGTTAGAATGTTCTTCTAGTGTCAATGCTACTACCTTGCAGACTTATATCTTAACCTTATGACAATAATTTGAGGTTCTTTTGTTCATTTGCTCGAGATGAAATGTTTCTATAAGCGACTAGATCATACAATTCGGTATTATTGTGTTGCAATCTATGATGACAAGGTACACGCGTACATGCTGTCAAAACGTTATGATGACGTAAGAAAAAGGAACAGTTTGGATTATGAGATGACGTTGTGGAGCGGGTTCAAACGAGCGGTTAGCGTTTGAGCGCTCCTATACAAACAATAAACTCAAATCTGCTGTGAGACTGGATGTTGATTTGTTCCATGGTCTTAATAATTTAAAGCTTATTTGGCACTTAAATATTGGGTGGGGCTGAGTAAATCTTGGGGCCGTGATTTTCTGATTCACAAATAAATATCCCCATATGAAATGCAGATTTGTCAACACTCTTTAACAGGAGGAGACAAAAGTAGGTTTGGCCTTGGTTTTTAGCCCTCCCTTGGGGACGGAAAATGATTGTATTCATTTGTTTTACAGTTGATCGAGTCTATCCAAAATTTAAAAAAGTAGTCATTATCCTACCTAAACTTTGGAGACTCTCGAGTGAGAGGACTAATGTACCGCTGATTAGTAAGAGGACTAGTCAAGTATATATTTCATTGAAGATTTGTATAACTTATGGTTTTTTCGGTTGTTAAAAGTGATCTAATTATATTAAACTATTATCATTAGTCGTATAAAAATTCAAACTCACCTTGTATTTTAAACAAGTCAAGATTTTCTCTACGTTTCTTCTGTGCATAGGGTTTTTTGTTTTCTTGGGGTGCCGTGTATTTTCGTCATTGGTCGTCATGATGACTTCAACACACCCCCTATTTTTCTTGATTACCAATTATTCAAAACGTAAGCATTCCATCTATTTTTCTTAATAATATTAGAGTCGTGATTGTTAACAAAACAAAACATCAAAATTGTCAAAACTAAAATGGTATGTATCAAATTATAAGGACCAAGATTGTAATTTGGCCAACATGTTAATGTTTTTTGTTTGGGCTATTTAGATCATTGGGGTTTCAACTTTCAAGGCTAGTAGATTCTCCAAAGGGTAGGGGGAATGATTCACGCATTGCATTGCTATTGTAACACATGTTCTATGCGGCGGCTCTCACAAGATAGTGAGACCGGCAGTCGCATAGAATAGCCTGACTTAAGATTTCTTTTCAAATTTGTGGCGGCTTTCAAAATAGACAAAGGTCTAATCATTTTAACAGAAAATCAACATTTTTACAGTTGTAAATAAGATTAGTAGATACTTTAAAATAAACCTTAATTACAGTCCTTAGTTTGCTTTACAAAAAAAAAAATATGGAAAAGGGCTCATCATTTTCGTGTTCATACCTCTTTTAAAGAAGAAAAAGCTTGGATCCTAAACTTTTGCAGACCTAAAGTAATAAAAGTGCTTATTAGGTTGGATTTTATTGTTTTTAATTACAAAGTGATCAATCATTAAAACAAAATAGAAAATTAGTCACTCTCTAAAGTGAGTGATCTCTAAAAAGAACCATATATCACCACAAAAGTATATGCTTGAATTCTGGAGGGCAGATGTTTTCAACCATAAGCCCCTTTCTCTTGACCCTATGTTTTCAATTCAATTGTAAAAACCAAATCTCAAAGTTTCATTGGTGTTCCTTTGCGAATTTCTTCTTCTGCTTTTGAACATCAATCTCTTTCACCCAAAATTAATTAATTTTTTTTTAAAAGTTGCATTCCACTTTGAAAATAAATATATGAAGTAGGTAAAATTCGTAGACATTTTCTACGTAAATTATGGCACATTCACATGCACACTTGGAAATATTGGTATAAAATTAATTAATTATTATTTTATTTTTCTTTCCCTATTATTTTAGTAAAATGATAATAGAAAAAGAAAAAACTTGCTGAAATAGAGGGAAATTATGACTGCGTAGGCAAAATTATAGAAAAAATAGAAATGGTGTCGGTGTGAGACTGTCTAATTTTCCATGTATTTTCGTAAATTCAAATATTTTATATTTTTATGCATCCCATCCCAATTATCCGTGTTTACTGATGCTATAGAAGAAAACAAAAACCCTAGTAGACTATGGAAAAGACAGGACTTGTGGCTATATATCTATTAATTTTGGCACCTTGTATTATAATATCATGGTTGGCGCTGACAGAGGACGTTAGGTTGCAGACTTGCTGTATGCCCGTGACATGTCGGGGAATGGGGTCCATGAATTTTGGACATGAAACTTCTGTAGATTTAGCCTACAGATTCCACCAAATTATGTTCACATTGTCCAGGAAAGGGGGAAAACTGTTGTTGCAATATTAGGAAGAAATTGATAAAGACGTGTACAGAAAACGGAAAATGAGAGTAGAGTAGAAGCAAAAAAAAATTTGTACATGTTGGGCTCTAAAAAAAGTGGAGGCGAATCTGTTTTTATTTTTGCAAATCTTATACATTTTCTGTGAGAATCTGGCATAATCCGTTAAACATGTTTAAGCATTTCTCGTTATCAAATTTAGTGCCGCGACAAAGAAAGTTTCTTCTTCTGTTCTTGTTGTGTAGTTTGCATTTTCAAATATTTCAATCAATAATTTGGTGGCTGCAAGTACTTCCGGATTTGGCCAAACACTGATAAAATGATTATTTGGCCCGTGCCTCCATTGTTTATATGAAGAATAGTAATTTCCATGAGCCGACATATGATTCTGCTCTTCCATTGCTCTTTAATAATTACCCTCTGTTGTAACCAAAAGAAAAATATTCAAAGAAATTAGCATTTAGATGCGAATTAAATCAGTTGATTAGAATAGAATGTCGGTTTTTTTTAAAAAAAAATATCGACAATATAGTTGCGACTCTTGTGAGCGCTTAGCTAAGCATTATGCAGCAACAGGGCCTAGCTATGCATTATGCAGCAACAGGGCCTTAAATTGTCACAAGCAGACATATCCATAGGCAGTGACATAAGAATTTCTCACTTTTAAATTTAGAAGAATCAAAACTCGTGAATGAAACAAGTCTACGTAATCTTTTTCTTTGTTTTTATTTATTTTATTTCTTCCATTTCACACCTATATAAATATATGCTGCTAGCTCCCTTCTCTCATCCATTACATGCTCTAACTAGCTATATATATCTATCAGCAGAAAAAAGCACTTTAACATTAACCTACTTCTCCATCAAAGCCTGATTTTTCTTGTGTCCAAAACTGGTTTTAATGGTTTTGATTTAAAACAACAAAAAGAGTTGTTCAAATCAAAACTTATCATTTTGAGGAAGGTGTGGTTCCTAATTATTTTGTAGCAGACACAACCCAAGACCATGGGAAATTGTGTGGAGACATGCACAGAGAGGCAGCAAGGAGAGGATCAAATGCAGCAGCAAAAGCATGAGCAAGAAGAAAGACAAAATGAAATTAGGTTTGTGAAAGAGAGCAATTTGAGCAAAGATGGCAACGTAAGGGTGAAGATTGTGTTGACCAAGGAAGAGCTAGAGTGGTTGATGCTTCAGCTGAAAGATAGAGGAGGGAAGAGCTTGGAAGATGTTTTGGAGGAGATCCAGAGAAGCAGAGCCAAAGTTGAGGAAGGGTGGAAGCCTTCTTTGGAGAGTATCATGGAGTGCCCTGAAGTAAATGAGATGGATAGATGAGTCTCAAAATCCAAACTCTTTTTGTTTTTCTTTGTTTGCAGAGTTTAATTTGATGTGGGTGATGACCCAATTTTGTAATTAAAATTTCCCAAAATAGTGAGCTCAGATGTGGTTTGATATGTAAAACAACTTTCCCTTGCTCTGATCTTGGTCTTCTTTCATATTTTCAATTGGGAATTTGGGATTGTTTATTTTAGTACAAGCGATTGGGTGAGGAGGGGAGTTTACACACAAATATTGATTGGGTACGGTTTCGAACCTCTACCCACATGAGTAAAAATAGAAAAGCTCAACCAAGAAAACTATACTAGGGAATTTGAGACTCTATATGCATGTATATGGCATTTGTCCATGCAAGTAGATAACATGTCCGTACAAATTCAAGTTGAAAAGTGGCTTTTAAATTCTCTTCATATCTTTATGGTCCAAGTTGAAGTTGGCAAGTCCAAATCGGTTTGCCAGGAAACATACTAGATTATTGGTGTTTTTAGCAAGCATTTTCCAAAGTTTTCTTATACATACTCGTTAAATTTAAATCCAGAGAGTTTGATTCAATAAAATCTCATATATTTTCTCATGTTTATATTCTGTTCAGAGCCAGTGAAATTCAGAAATCTGTGAAGTATTTGCTACCTTTCAATCATCCCGCACTAGTGGAAGTTGATGTTGAAAAAAGAAAAGAAAAAAGTAAAAAGGTGTATATATTTAGATACTCCATCAAACCATATATATATATATATATATATATATATATATATATACACTTGGGGTCCCCATAGTTGAAGTGAGCACCTAACTGCATGTGGGGATTGAATTATTTATGGATGGTTAGTCTAAGAACCAGCTTATGACTAATGAAACATGGTGTCTCACAAGTGTTTTAACTACCATTTTGCCACATGCATTTACTCCATACAAAGACTTGCAGCCCATTTCAACCCACAAACTTCTAACATGTTGACATACAGATTGCAGAACACCATGGAAAATTGTGGCCTTCATTCATGCTTGAGCTCTTGCCAAACTGAATTTAATAGCCAGAAGAAAATCAAGTAACCAATAATATTACCTAGGCATTGAATTTCATTCATAGTAATCTCTCACAGCAGAAACAGTAGCAGGCTCTAATTTGAGTGACAGTGACACCCTACAAGTTGAAGTTAAGGCAACCCAAACCAGACAGATTCTTGTTTTTCTTTTTTTCTTTTTTTTCTTTTTTTTGTGTGTGGGTAAAATAGGGGTCAAAGCCTAAACCAAAAAGACAACACAGAAATAAATCTAGGCCTCAAGAGATCATTCTTATCATCATCTAAAATAGGCAAAAAAGACAACACAGAAATAAATCTAGGCCTCAAGAGATCATTCTTATCATCATCTAAAATAGGCTGCAACTGATCAGGAGGAGAAGAGAGCTCGTGATAACCCAAATCCTTATGATGACCCATCTTAGCTAGAAAATCAGCAGCAAAATTGGTCTCCCTATAAACATGAAGAATGCTGCAATTCCACTAGTTTTTCAAAAGCTCTCTGCCCTTGGTAAGCAAACCAGACATAGGATGAAAGTCCACCCAATCTCCATTGACCATATCAACAACAAGGGTAGAATCAGAATTAACAGTTATCTGACGCAAACCCAACTGCCAACCAAATTTAAGACCATAAAATAAGGCCCAAGCTTCAGCCACATAGACTTCACCATGACCAAGACTCTTCTTGTTTTTCTTTTCACCTAAGGCCCATACACCTAAAAGAAATCATAGGCCAGATATCTCATGATGTTTTGCAAATCCAAACCATCATTGGGTAAGTTGGGATCCAATTACTGGCAAAGCCCTATTCAAAAACGGGGGGTGAGATTTCAATTGCAGAATTACATAATACATGCAAATTGGTGAAGCTCATCATCCTTAGCTCAAGTGACATGAAGGGGATGTACCGCGTGTGGCGGTAGAGACCAATTGGATGTGCGGAGGTTAACGTGCAAGACCATCTATAACAGAAGAAAAAAAAAATCTTAAGGACCACAAGTGACAGTTTCGTGTATCACAGAGACGTTTTGCCATAAAAAAACTCATAAAAAGAAAGAAAACCGAACACCCTTTCTAAACAGTTTTGAGAGTGGAAATTACAGATTAAGCCTGCAACTAGGCCTCTATATATATATATATCTGAGGACAAACCTATGTAAACTATATAATAAACGATAGAAAAGGACATCTTCGCCTAAAGTACCAATTAAATAAAATGGGGACCTTGATACTGTAATTGAGTAAATTATAAGTTTCATTAGATCCAACGAAAACTGCAGCATATCAGAACATAATCATCAAGTGAAATTTCACATGCTAATTTGCTAGTACTACATACTGAATCTGAAGGCCCAAAAAAATTAACCAATACCCCCAATTATGTAAAAATATTTGAATTAACTGTCAGTATTCTTCAGAGATGGTCTTCAGAACTGCTGGACCAGCACCACAGTTAGTGGCTGGTGACGGGTCAATACGAACACGACTCGTTGGAATCTGCGCAAGCGCACAAGTTACATCCTTGAATTCGAGAACTCCTCCATTTTTGCACTTGGAAAGCATTTGTGCCGCTTCTTGCTTCGTCATCTTAATCTTTACTCTGATCACTTCTCCTTTCTCCTCAGCTGCACTGCCATAGCTTGATCTCCCCCCATAAAGTTTCCCATCTTCCAATTCCCTCTTGATCAGTGGCTCTGAACTTTCAAAGCAAGTACTGCCATTCATCTTTTGCTTCTTTGAAAATGGCTTCTTACTTAACTCATCTCTGTATATAAAATTTTTTACGTTGGGTTTCTCAAGTTCTAGCATGGCATCTACTGTTTTGATCCTATTGAAAAAAGAAAGGAAAGAGCTCAACATTTTTATGAGAGAGAGAGAGAGAGAGAGAAAGAGAGAGAGATAGATGATGCATAATGAAGTTGAGGATATGTGTATATATAGCAATTAATTGATCATATAGATGAGACAGAGATAGCATGGAGTGTAAGATGGGGTAAATTTCTGCAAGTGCATCATGATTCATGAGGAGTGCACAAAGTCTCTCTACCAGTCATGCTCAAGTGGTAGACTGTCACAAGACTAAGGGGACCCCGAAGTGCAAGCAAAACTCATGTTGCAGTAGAAACAGATAAATACCATTTTGGAATTGGTCAATGCTCTTTTTTTTTTTAATGAAGGAATTGGTCAATTCTCTTTGTGTCTCTTTCTCCTCGACTTCGAATTTTCCTCCTTGTAGATAAATTAGAATAATTTAGAATATCACTTTATCAAAATAAAAATAAAAATTATAAGTTCAATACACTTAATTCTTAAAATTTTAACTTAGGTATAAAAATATGGGAGATTCACTATTATATCCAAAACCTCATTAAAAAAAGCCTAAAATACTCAATAGGACATCAAAGTAATTTAATAATCAAAATAAAATTCAATAGGGTCAACTGTCATTTTTTGAGTTTTTTTTAGTTTGTTTATAGAAATTAAATGGTGTAGGGTTTATCCATAGTATTAGTACTAAGAAGGAGTATATGACTAAATATCTCTAAAAACAATATCCCAAGACGGGAGGGGTGCCCTCAAACTTGTTTGCCTTGTTTTTTTGGGGCTCTAAAACATGTTGCCACAATTAGTTGGAGAAAAAAATTTGTAGTTAGTGCAGAGTAAGTTCTGATATTTTAGTCAGGTTTTATGTGTTGAAAACAAAAGCAATCTAGCTTATAGGATAAAAAATGCATAATTAGGGTGATGTTAGGCTTAATGAATTCTTTAAATAGTGTCATGTTTTTTTTATAGGTGAAACGATGATAAATAGTGTCATGTTTTAATTCAAAAGACAATATGTAATTAGTAATAGACCACTCATTTGATTATACTTATTTCCGTTTTTCATAATTTGTATCGAGCCATACAACCCAATAAAACTAATCGAACTTGGAAATTCAATTTCGTGTGGTAGAACGTTTTTAACCATGACCGAAGATGAAAATTTCAATTTTCAAAACCAAACTGTTAATAAAACTAATCGAACTTGGAAATTCAATTTCGTGTGGTAGAACGTTTTTAACCATGACCGAAGATGGAAATTTCAATTTTCAAAACCAAACTGTTAATATCAGTGGCGCTCATAAACTTTAATTAGTCAGCTGGAAGAAGTATATATGCGATTGAAATTGATCATGATGTCTTGTCTTCTGTGATTCTCAATACGCGCTTTGGATAGTCTTGCGAATTGTGCGGCAGACTTGACTAGTCAATGAATTTGATCGCAGCACCTAAACTTCCAACTATTGGCATCTTGAAAAACTACAAAAATTATAATGTCAATTAACTTGAACAAAGGGGAACGATGAGGTTCAACATCAACACAATTAAGTGGTTTGTTTTCACTCAAGCCACCTAGCTCATATTTCGGACTCTTGAATTATTCAAATTAACGATTTCTTCTCTTTTCATTCAAGAGCAGAAGAGTTTGAGAGTTAAATTATTGTCGTGAGTGAGAGAATAAGTTCTCTATAACTATAGTAGTTGAATCATCTAATAACACAAAATTCTTAGTATTGATTTATGAATGATTAGAAATCTTGTTGGAATCTAATAAATTAGAACGAAAAAAGTCACCAACATGCCCGTTTGGTATTGCTTATTTGGGGTAATAAGTGATTTTAAAAAAAATTTGAGAAGCCCAACCCGTTTGGTAAACTGTGAGAAAATCACTTATTGTTAAAAATTGCTGTGAGAGAAAGCTATAAAGGAAAGCAGCTAATGAGGTGCTTTCATTTTCTGATTATGCAGGAATCAGTTTCGAAGAGATTCTGGGTTTAATGATTATGCGGCAATCATATTCTGATTATGCATAAAATCAATACCAACAACACTTTTAACAAAAATTTTACCAAACGTCAAACTGCTTTCTCTCACAGCTGATTTCTCTCACAGCAAATTTGACAGCGATTATTTTCACAGCACAGCAATGCCAAACTGGAAGTGCTCATTTGGTATTGCTTATTTGGGGTGATAAGTGATTTTCAAAAAAATTTGGAAAACCCAACTCGTTTGGTAAACTATGAGAAAATCACTTATTGTTAAAAATTGATGTGAGAGAAATTTATAAGGGAAAACAACTAATAAGGTGTTTTTCATTTTCTAATTATGTAGGAATCAATTTGGAAGAGGCGCTGGGTTTAATGATTATGCTGCAATCATTTTTTTATTATACGGGAATCTGTACCAACAACACTTTTAACAAAAAGTTTACCAAATGTCAAACTGCTTTTTCTCACAGCTGATTTATCTCACAACAAATCTGACAGCTATTATTTTCACAGCACAGCAATGCCAAACTGGCCTTAAATAATACTAATTAGACATAAGTTGCATGCAGGGACGGACCATAGGCATGGCTAACCTGGGCTACATCCCAGGTGGCTTTTTTTTTTTCCCCAAGCAATAAAAAAAATTGTAGCCTAGCCAATTGAATAAGCTACTATCCTAAGGAATTCCTCGCGGTGCACGTGGAGAATATAATGGAAAAAAGGAAAGTTGCACATCTCTACACATAGGGGAAAAAAAATATATGCACAGCCAGTGGAAAAAAAGAAAGAAAAGTAGAAGAAATTGTTTATGTCCTCTTTTGAGTAGGTGTATTATTATTTGTTGTTATCAATGAAATTACATTATATGGTCTCTATCTACTTAGTATGTTTATATGTAAGTTAAATTTAGCCTAATCAAATTTGAAATCCTAAGTCCGTCACTGGTTGCATGGTCATTCCAACTAGTTCAATTTTCCTGTGCCCAATTTCCCTGTGCTTTCCTGTTTCTTTCTTAATATTTCGCCACATGTCCCATACTTAATAGAGAGATCACAACTGTTAATTGGAATTGATATTGAATAATAAAATAAATAGAGATTTTCTATTTAAACCCCACACTTCTCTTAGTTCACCCCATGCTCTAAGTTTACCTCAACTTTTAATTTGAATTTTCACAATTTCTAAGAAAACCCTACTATCTTCCCAAACTACCCTTAAATACACCCCAAGCTCAAAAAATAAGAAATAAAAGAAATTTTCTATTTAAACCCCACAAGCTACCCTTAGAGAAGGAAGTACGTTCTTTTTTGACAGACACTTGATTTTTTGACAATGTTAATTTATAGATTGGTAAATTTTTTGTGCATAATATGTGATTCTTATCTGATTTCTACATGCGAATGCCATCTAGAATTTTTAAACATTGAAACACTATGTACTGAAGCTTTAGGCACTTACTTTGAGATGAGATAAAACTGGTACTTGAGGTTGCTACACATTGCAATAGGAGTAGGCCATCTAATCGGCCATCAATGGAGAATACATTGAAGCTTTTATTAGAGTGGAAAAGCAACAAGAAAAATAACCCAACTATTGAAGCATATTACTATTCCCAACAACTTTACTAAAACATCAGGTAAAAAAAATAAACAAACAAAAGCAATCAATAGCCAAGCAATCAACAAAGGGAAGAGAATAAGATCATTACAGCCAAACAATCAACAAGTCTTTCCATTAGCTCCCACACAGATTTCTAAGAGGCATGCTCGTCAATGTTCTACGTCTCTGACAATACGATGTAGAGGAGTTTGTATTTTTCTAAAACTTAATATGAAGAGTGGTGGGGTGTGTATAGATGTACTAGGGTTAAGTATTAAGTTGGATGACATTTTTTTTCATTTTACACAATAATAAAACTTACAACTTAATGATTTAAGTATTTGGGTGAACTAAGAGAAGTATGAGGTTTAAATAGAAAATCTAAAACAAATATTGAAAAGGAAACTCTGTCCTCTTCCTCTGGCTTTCTAACCATCCAATGAGAAATACCCATCGATCAAACCCCTCCCAATCCTTTCAGAAGTTGAAACAAAAATAAAGCCCAAATTGGCACTCTTCCACCGTCTTGTCCCTCACCATATCGATGTCTTCGCCTCCACCTTCAGGGGATTGTAGCCTATGCATCTGGTTCAAGGGTTAATCTAGCACTTAAACCCTTTGATCTCTCTGGTTATGGTTGAAGTTGCAGAAGAAAAGCATAACATATTGTTCAAAGATCAATCCAAAAAATATTAATCAATTCTGTTATGTTCCTCGTGTTTCTCGATAACAAAACAAGTCAAAGATAGAATTTGGGAGAACGGGAAGAAAAGAAACAGACCTAATTTCCAAGGAAATTGTTAATGTGAATGAAGACCCAAACAAGATCAATAAGCCCGTGAAACTGCAGAGAGTTATAAAAATAAAAAATAAAAAAAACTTTTTTATTTTCATTTTTAATATTTGTTGTTTTGAAATTTGAATCGTGAGTTGACGGGTGCTCTATGTTTAGTACGAGTACAGGTGGTGAAATATTAAAAAGGAAGCAGGAGGGCACAAGGAAATTGAACTCATAAAGGAAAAAGACTAAGATATAATATATAAAAATCAAAATACAAATATGGATTATGACCAAATTTGAAAGTTAAGAAGAGTCAAGTGAGCCTTCTGAGCCTTGGTTGGCTTTGTCAAATTTTTAACATGTTGTTGTTGAGTACAAAATTCACAATAGTTCCTAAAAAAAAGAAAACAAATCAACTTTAATTGAATGAATATATATATATATATATAAACTTATTTCAGAATGACAATCTATCAAACGGACGGAAAAAAAACAAGTCATTGTCTTTCTTTTTTCTTTTTTCTTTTTTTTTTCCATCTCAAATATGCCTTATAGTTTGGCAATATCTAGAAATTATCAGTAATAAATTAATAATCGGAAAAAATTAGTATATGTCAGAAGAAATAAAAAGCTGAGAGGATGACTAGATTGACCAATTCAATCACGTATCCAAACTGCCAAAGCACAGGAAAATTCTAAACTTTTTGTATAGATTTTCGCTTATCTAGATTGTGATTTGGATTTGGATTTGATGAGTTTAAACTAACCAAGAAATCGAAGCTTAGGCCCAGTCCTTTTATACATTAGGCTCGACCCAAATTCGCACTTGGGTCAAATTTTGAATTGTTAGAGCATGTCTAATGGAACTGATATGAATTCGACAATAAATAAATAAAATGGGACTAATCTGGCCTGGGTTAGGTCCAAATCTGGTCTCAAATTTTTTTCTTTTTTTTTTAAGGGCTCTACAATCGGTTTTTGAGAAGAAAACAACGAGCAACAAAAGCTGACCCAACATCCATTGAGAAGCTGCCACGTGGCACTCTCAAATGCAGCAGCCCAACGACTAGTTGCTGGCTCTTTTTTTCTTTCTTTTTTTTTACCTCACAACCAATGACTGAAATATTGAGAATATTATCCTTTTTGGGTAGGCGATATTTTGGAACATATCCATGTAATTATTGTATAATTATCGATAATATTGTGAAAATATCGCAGAAATTTCAGTACCGTTAATATCCTTCAATTATCATAAGCATTTGGTCAATATATCGCGATATGGATATGGAATAGAAAAATAAAAATAAAAATTGAAAAGGCTTATGCGTGCACACAGGTGGATTTGAACCCCTGTCACTTCCATTCTTCTTCTAACGCCTCATCCATCACACTGCTAATAGAAAGAATCCGAGACTCAATCTTCAAATGATTTTGCTTATGGACAATGTCAACCAATCTCAGATTCATATGAGTGACATGTTAACAATTACATACAAAACTATTTTGGGAACTTATCATTTGATGACTACTTTTCACAATACACGTACTCTACATATAGATATGATGAAAAGAAAATTTTGAACCTCATAGGAACTCTATGTGGTACTAAGTCGCTCATGTATATTACCATGTAATTTATTAAGTGTAAAAAATTATAGTAAATCATTATAAATAAATGATTATGTTGTGTTTAATCTTCTTTCATTAATTACTATATATATATGTAATACACTCACAATATTTGTAAGCTCACTCTATAATCAACTTAAATAAGTCAAACCCACCATGTAATGCTTTTTCTGATAAAATAATAGATAATTGACTAAATAAACATCATCTAAAATTTCAATCAAAATTCCCAAGTTTTTCTTACAATTTTCATGATTTTTAATCGATACTTTTCCGATATTTCTATCAATATTTCTATGGTTTTGGACACCTAATATTTCCGAAACCCTTGATATTTTAGACCTTGCTCACAACTCTATTAAAACCTAACCATTTGTTCATCACCTTCTCACCTAAAAAATCTCTCAATTACTCCAAACATTTTTACTTGTTTGTCTTTTTTCATTTTGCTCAAAATTGTTGTTCCAAAGTATGGCTCAAAATTGTTTCCAAAAATAAAATTTTGTGTTGCTTCTCTTATGCTGTGATTTTTATCACAAATAAAATAATAATAAATTAAAAAAACAAGTTTTGAGTTAGCCCCTAGCCCCTCACCACCACTAGACCCATAAAAAAAATTAAGAGGCTAGATATTGTGAATAGTACCATTTTATGGGAGCTAAAACAACACCTAACCCCTTACACCTTGCCCTTACATTAGACATGCTCTTATGTTATATGTATGGAGTTGGTGTACGATCTCGAGCCACAAACACCACTTGGTGATTCTTATACAACCCAAAATGCAAAAGAAATTTGAGGGTATTTTTTTGGTAGTTGAATTTTGATCTGTGTCCCAATTCAATACCAAAACTTTTATATATATATTATTTATATATAAACGATTTGAAAGAGGAGGAATCGAACCTAGAGCTGCCTATCAAAAAAAAAATAAAAAATATGAGCTTCATCTTAATCACTTGAGTTACAAGCCCTTTACTTCAATACCAAAATTTTAATTTGTCTCAAAATACTAAATAATTTTTTTGTAAGCAAAATTAACTAATCTAACTGGCAAAAATTCTTTGTAATTAACATGGTATAGTGATTTGAAATTTATACTTCTTCTAAGATTTAAAAGGAAAATATTGAGAGTTAGATGTGTAAATTGTTATGAAAAATTTGCACTAAGATGTGAAAGATTATTATACTTTTTTTCTTTTTTTATTTAGGTCGAAATTCTACTTTTTAATTTGTCCCAAGTTTCCAACACTTTTATTTTCTTAACAAAACGGGTGTGACCCATATTGTTGTGGGAGAACTGATAGACTTTAAAAGCTTTTAAATTTTTTTATTCGTTGTTTCAACAGAGGAGGGAGATTGCTCAGAAGGAAGGGGAAAAAAAAGGGGAGAGAGATGGGTGGAGCCCAGGCGATGAAGAGAATCCCTCGCATCAAGTTTCCTCAGAGACATCCCAAACCCTCTGGTCTGTCGTTCTAATCGTTTTCTGAACCATTGGTTTCACCTCAATATATTGATTTTACTCTCCACTAACTTTAAGGTCTATGCATATGTACATATGTGTTTGAATTTATGCTGTATTTTTGTTCCAATTCTTATGGGTTCTGTTGAATTGGCCTAAGATTTGTGCGTTGCTTGTAAATTTGGGAACTTTATTGATGTCTTATTTTCTTTCTCTGTATTACATTGAATCATAGATTGGATTTGTGATATCTCCAAAACGCCTAATGGTATGAACTATACACTGATTTCAATTGGTTGCTTTTGTAACATGTTGCCATTGGTTTAAGCTTCTGGGCAACCATTTGTGTGAGCTTAATAGATTGATAGGTTTCATTTACTAAGATTAGCTGCCTCGATTTTTTTGGATGGAAATCCCTGCTTGTTGGTTTAAGTGCATAAACTATTCGGCTTGGCTGCATCATGCAAATGCTGAAAGTAAGGTGTAGGCAGTGCAAAAAATATGGGAATTGATTACATTGAGAATAGGATTAACCGGAAGATGCCACTTGGGGAGGGAGCCTCAAATGTAAGTTTTGAATTTTCTGCAGGTTCCGGAATGTTTCGGCCTCAACGTTATACTTTCTGAGGTTGGTGAACTAATGCAACATAACCCCAAATCGAATCCCCACTTCTATGGGCAGTTGTTGATCTTTAATCGATTTGGCGGTTTCATTCATTCTGATGACATGTAGGCGAAACAAGTGGGCAATGCTACAATTTAGATTGACAATATGGAGTCATATAACTTAGGGGAACCAACTTTTGAGTTTTCTTGTTTTGATTGCCTCATGCTCAGTCATGTAATATTCAGACTCGAAGAATCATGTAATATGCATTCAAATTATGGCAACATATAAATATGTATAGGATAATGCTATTTTATCAGACAGTTGGACTGTTTATGATAACTGTTGATACGGTGAAATCATGTTTGAATTTGCAGTCATAATTGACAGTCTAAGAACATTAAATACATACATTGTGCGTGTTGCATATCTATCGGTGTAGCAAAATTGGACATGCATGATGAATCTATTGTTGATCTTTATCTTAATTGTAATCCTCATTTTCAGCTATTGTTTGAAGTTTCTTACTTGTTCTTCTCCATTGAGTCATACACATTTGTTTAGATACTATGTTGTTCTTTTTGGGTCATAGTTCATGTTTTTTCTTAACACTTGTAATTATTTACTTGGCAGGTTCCGAATCTCGCATTCAAGCAGAACCTTTGGCTGGTGATGCTTCTCATACTTTCTTCTCCGGTTCAAAGGCCTCAACCACCACCACCTTAGGAGGAAAAGCTTCTCTTCAACCCGAACGAACACCAGTGTCCAAAGAGGAGATTGAGGCCATTTTGGTATGTGGAACTTTCCTTTTTGTCTCAAGAAGTTCTACACTTATGGTTTGATTCATCAAATTTTCATGCAATGAATTTTGCAGCCTTAAGTGCTTCCTCTGTCTTGTGATTTTAATCACTATTGAGGCTTAAACAAATAATCAACTGTGTAAAAAGGATAATGCTTGCCTCTTGACTGGCTATTGATGCGTCATGTATTTATTGGTATTAAGTGTCGAAAATGGCTAAAAGTGGCTAATGTTGTGAAAGTGGTGGATTCCTCAGTTTCACTAATAGTTAATAAATCTATGCTAAGTCAGCAGTTGTTAGGAAATTCCTCTTCACTGTTTAAGAGACATGTATTGTTCGCCAAAAAGCTATGGCATATGATGAATGGTGATTCTTTTTTATATGTGAGTTATAAATTGTGAACTAAACATTTGAGTCTTGATCAGGATGGGCGCTAGTCCAGTGAACCATCGTCATCAAAATTTTGAAAGGGCTAATGTGATAAACTTGAAATCAATTTTCTTGGCTAATGTGACCAACTTGAAATCAAATTTCTTGCCTGTCTTTTCTTTGGGCTTGCACTTATTTACTTATTTATGTTAATTGTCTTTGGGCAGTTGGGTGGCTGCATCTGATCCTGTGTGGAGATTGAAGTACAGAGGACTATGTGTTGGACAATATTTTGACCCTTTTTAAGCACCTGGAAGTATCCAGAGTTGACTTCTTTCTATTGTTTAAAGAATAACCTACTAGCTGAAATTCATAATGATAGACAACACTTTGAACAATAAAGATGTGATATTGATTGGCATCCTTATGACATGTTTTCTCTTGTAGTCTTGTTCATGCAATTTACAACACAAGTGGTTGCCATTTAAGCTAGAAATTTCAGTACTGCACATTCGGAATACAAATACATATGCATGTGATAGAGTTTCTAAGGGAATGACTCATTCAACAAGTGGTTGCCATTTAAGTTAGAAATTTCAGTACTGCACATTCCGAATTCAAATACATATGCATGTGATAGTTTCTAAGGGAATGACTCAGTCAGAATCCTTTTGGAGAAAAGGTTCGAGGACGGCAGATTTGGGATTTTTCCCAGGAGGGCCCTTGTCTCTGCGGAGGAGCTCTCCCAGTCGGAAAGTAATTAACCTATCCCAATTCCCTCCCTCAAAAAGAACCCCAGCTTTCCCATCGGTGATTCGCTGTACAATGCCACAGTACTTGTAATAAGGGCTATTAGGGTTGTTCACAATGGCAATCATACCAGGCAGCAACAATGGCAATTCAGGTGCTTTTGGCTTCTTTGAGTTCACAAGTGCCGCAGTTGATCCAGAGTCTGCAACTAATGGCTTTTTGGGAGGTGGGTTTTTCTCAATGAACTTTTGCAACCCCTTCTCACCACCAGGAAATCCCCCAGTAAGCCCCATAAGCTCCTTTTCAAAAGCATCTTCTTGAACGCTTTTAAGAGCACTTGCCGCAGAACTATCTGATTTTTCTTCATCTGTTTCAGTAGCAACAGCTGCTGATACTTGTTCTTCCACATCTTTTTGTTCTTCAACATTTCTTGTAAGCTCTTGTAGCAGACCTTCTTCACCATTGCAAAGCCCTCTGCCTCCCAAGATTTCAGATAGATTGAATTTGGCACACGGCCTTAGGGAATGGATCGATGGCTGTTTGTGAATTGTGAAAGACGATTTATGAGCACGATTGGAGAGATCATTTCTTCCAAGAAAATTGGATTTGAGAAGAGGGCCTTGAAAGCTTGGGAGAGTTATGTTAGAAGCCATGTTTTACTACTGCAATCAACGGAGAGAGAGAGAGAGAGAGAGAGAGAGAGAGAGGAAGAAGAAGAGAGAAATATCAACACCTTTAATTTGTGGCCACAATAGACTCTTGTTGGGTTATGTCCTATGATCCTATCTTCCCTATCTGTTTGATGCCTGTAGTATTATTGTCTTCATTTGTGATGTAGGCCAGCAAAAAGACACATGCCAAACACATGTACCCATTCCGACCAAACAAAAGAAGAAAACACATGTACCCGTCATTTCAATATACACACCTCATCACTCACGATATCCATACTGCGTCGACTAAACATTTATTTCCTCATTACATCTCAACTCAATCATCTGTGAATAAACTAATTCGTAAACAATAATTTTTATTTTTTGAAAAATCTAAAAAATTATAGAAAAATCTTAATAACCGACTATCAAATTCGGAGAAAGTCTTAGGTACAACTGTTCTATATGTCTAAGTGGGATCAGATGAGACGCTCATATATCGGTTTCATTCATTTGTGAGTGTGTTGCCGTATAGGACAGTCGAACCTAAGACTTTCTCCAAATATAGAGTGTGGCCAAACGTCAAGGGCCTCCAAGGGATTGGGCTCGTTGTGTGGCCCAAAAGTGATAGCAGTCTGCAAAATTTGGCAATGTGTGTTCCCTCCAGTTGGGCATGGCTGAACCTACGTGGCAAACCAACAAGGCAACAAGTAACCCGGGAAACTGAATGAGGGTGATCTGGTCCATTTCACATCAATCAGTAACCCCTTGAGTCTACCGTCTCCTCCGTCCCAAAACCCTCTCATGTCAAACCGCCATTTTCCTCCGCCCTCTCTCGCCGGCAATCTGAACCGTCAGATTCCGATGAAATCGCTACCCACTCTCACCGTCGCTGGATTTCTATCTCGATTTCTTTCCAATTGTACTTGTTAATCAACAAAAAACAAGTTTTTCATTTCTCAGCCGAAGTTAAACAATTATGGGGAAGAACTCTCGACAGAAGTGGACTCAGAAGCAGAGCAAGCACAGCTCAAACGACGCCGCATTAGACCACTCGGATTCAGAAGAGGAGATAGAAATAGTTGACGAAGTAAAAACGAAAAAGAGCAGGAATGGTAAAGAAGAGAGCTCGGTTAGGGTTTCTAAGGATTCGCTCCCCGGTGACAAGCGAAGACCGCGAGAGCGTGGCAATGACGTCGAATATTCGGCTGAGGTCGAGCACATTGCTTCGAAGAGGAGAAGAGATAGTGAGAGGAAGGATGGGAAGGAGAAGGTTCCAGAAGTTCGTAGAGGAACGGAAGACACTGGTAATGTGACTGAATTCTCTGTGTGGGTGTTTTCCATTGTGCTTTGAGTTTTTTCTGTTTCTGGTGATGATTGCAATGTAGTTTGAGGTTTTACTGCATCTTGATGAATTTTTTTATTTTTATTTTATTCTTTTCCAACATTGCTGTTGATGATTTGTATACACATTTGAGTGCGGTCAAACTGATTGATATCATGCATCTGAAAAAGTATATATGTTTGAATTTGTAGAGATGCTTCTGAAACATGAGGTGCGAAATCCCGAGCCAAAGAAGGAGCTTGAGAAACATATTAGGAGGAGCAGGGATGGCTCTGTTGAGAAGGGAAAATATAAAGATTATGTGAGAGATGATAATGAAGATTCAGCTGAGGTCGAGTACATTGCTTCAAAGAGGAGAAAAGATATTAAGAGGATTAGGAAGGATGTGAAGGAGAAGGTTCCAGAGGTTGGACAAGCAATGGATGACACGGGTAATGTGATTGAATTCTCTTTGCGGGTGTTTATGCTGTGCTTTGAATTTTAAATTTTAAATTTTAAATACTTTTATTGTTCCTATTAATGTTTACTGTACAATGTGCAATGTACGTTGAGGTCTTGATGCTTCTTAATAAGAATATAATTAATCTTTGAAAAGTTTCTATTGATGATTTTTATACACATTGAGCGCACTCAACCTGATTGTTATCATGTATCTTTTTAAGTTTATATGTTTCACTTTGTAGAGAGGTATTTGAAAGATGAGGTGCGAAATCCTGAGCTAAAGGAGGAGCTTGAGAAACAAATTAGGAGGAACAGAGATGGCTCTGTTGACAAGGCGAAATATAAAGATTATGTAACAGATGATAATGATAGTCGGCGGTCTTCAACGGGAAAGCATGCCAAGGATAGAAGATACATGGATGATGAAAATTATAAAGACAAGTATGGCGAAGATGCTGACAGAAGTTATAAGGTGAAGCACGGAGAAGACGGTGACAGAAGTTATAAGGTTAAGCACGGAGAAGACGGTGACAGAAGTTATAAGGTTAAGCACGGAGAAGACGGGGACAGAAGTTATAAGGTTGAGTATGGAGAAGATGGTGACAGAAGTTATAGGGTTAAACATGGAGAAGATGCAGAGAGAAGTTATAAGGATAAGTATGGAGAAGATGGTGACAGAATTTATAAGGTCAAGTATGGAGAAGATGGTGATAGAAGTTATAAGTATGGAGAAGATGGTGACAGAAGTTATAAGGATAAGGATGGAGAAGATGTTGGCAGAAGTTATAAGGTAAAACATGAAGAATATGGTGACAGAAGTTATAAGGATAAGGATGGAGAAGATGCTGACAGAAGTTATAAGGTAAAGCATGGAGAAGATGGTGGTGACAGAAGTTATAAAGATAAGTATGGAGAAGATGGTGACAGAAGTTATAAGGTCAAGTATGGAAAAGATGGTGGCAGAAGTTACAAGGATGGATATGGAGAAGATGCTGACAGAGATAGGAGGCACACGGATAGCAAGCCTAAGGAAGATGTTGATTGGAAGAAAACACACTGGGAAGACAGGCACAAGGATGAGCATGCCTTAATAGATCACAATGGTGACAGGTCGGGTACTAAGTACACAAGGGATAAAAGTAATGCTGGTGGAATTCGATATAAGAAATCAAGATTTGATAGTAGTAATTATGACGATGGTCAAAACACTAGATACAGTGATGATAGGGGAAAGCGAGATGATGATAAAGAGGACCAAATCTACAGTAGGTGCCTAAGTACCAGGGAACACGCTGATGCAGAAAAGAAAATTACAGGCAGAGCCATGGTAAAGTCTGTCGATGATAAAGAAGATTCTCACAAATGCTGTGTTGATGCAGACTTTAGTGCAAGTCATAAAAGACAGATGAGTTTCCCTAGCTCCTATTCTCATGTTGCGAAAGACCAGTGCAGGTAATTGTTTTTCTTCTTATTTTATGTTCTCATCATGTGGTAAGGATTTTTAGAGAATGCAGTCTTGTATTGTATTCATGAATGCAGCAAGTGTTGTTATGTTCAAATTTTTTTTTTTTTTTTTGGCAACTTTGCTTAGAAAAGGCATTTGTTGTTCAGTGTTGACTGGTTATGCATGTTTCAGTGCCTAGTTGTAGCGGTTTTTGGAATGAATGGTTTTGTGCCAATAATTATCTGTTTCAAAAATGGACTTTGTAGACCATACTGATAAGTGACATGAAGATGAATGAGTTGTATGTGAATGTCAGGCATTAATTCTCTATGATGAAGGGAAATATTGAACAATGTGACATGCTGAAACTTTTCTAATTCAGTCAAATTAGCTTGTGACTACTTTTATGTGTTCTTTACAATTTTAAGTAGTAATTTGCATACAGGGAATTGGAGTTTGTCTGGATATGTCATAATGATCTTATGGTTGCTAGTGCTTCACTTTTTTTTTTCTTTTTTTCTTTTGGTCATTTGGTTTGACAAGAAGCAATCACTGTCAAAATATTTGTGCTATAGAACCTCTACTAATGAATGTCCTTGTGGGCCTTCTTTAGGCACTCAAGGGAAGCAGAATTGATGTCTGGTGACTCTGAACCTCAAGAAAGGGTTAGGCATAGTCTCCTTCATTTTAAGGAGGTTGCAGATGTTTGTGGAGTACTCAAACAGTCTTCTTTGTCTAAGCCTACCAAGAGATTGATTGACAAGGATGACAGCCATTTGGGTGACTTATCCGCTGACAGGTGCTTGAATCCAGATGCCTGTGCTTCTGCTGTGCATCTAGTTGATGATTCTAAGTTTACCACACTTGGTATTAAGGGGAGTTTTGATAGTAAAGAATTTGGAAAGAGGAGTGGTGTTACCAAGGACAGAGACTTATCTGGTACTGAAGGCAAAGGAAATTTGCAGCTGCCTTCAGAGACACCTCCTACAGGTGAGTTATCCCGGGAAGATATTGATGGTTTCTCTTCTTTATCTTCTGTCAAAGCTGATCAATTGCCTAGCAACTCATGGTCCAATTTTCCTCCACCTCGCCATCGATACAAGAGAAATAATAGTTCCATTGTTGGCCGAATGTATGGTAATGCCAGGAACGGTGCTCCAGTTAATGCCAGGAGTGCTGTTCCAAATCGGCCTTCTCCAGTAATGAACAGCTTCACTCATTTCCGTCATGGTCCTCCCCCTGTTGGTTTACATCCAGTTATGCATCCGTTTTCTGCTTTGCCAATGTATGGTGTCAGACCTGTGATGGATATACGCTCTTTATTTCCCCATCAGATCCATGATGCTGACAGGTTCCTCAGGCAAGACCATTCATTTGGGTGGCCGAATCCTATTGATGGCTCTCAGCCTCCTCCATTGTATGCGTGGGATGAAATTAACAGTGTTGCCCGGACTAATTCTCTAGCATATGGGAGGATTGACTGGAGCCATAATAGAGAACCAATTGATGGCCAGCGGTCGGAAACAAGAACGGATATGTGGAAGGGCCCACATGATGGTGTGAATGTAGAGTTGCCTTCTGTACTTCAGGCAAAGGATCCTGCAGTCCAAACACAAGAGGATGAAATTTGGTTAGGAGCATCAAGTCTGCAAGTTCAAAATGAAGAGAACCAGTGTGATGATCTTGTGGACAAGAGTCAGAAGATTGAAATTGGTCAAAATGGTGATGCTTTAGCAAAGGAACCACCTAAACCATCCAACAGTATTGCTGAACAATTACCTGAACTTTCTAAGATATCCAAGGATGATGATGATCGTCTTTGGCTTGTATATCTTTCTAAGCTTGATATTTCGGCAGAGCTTACTCATCCAGAGTTATATAATCAATGCCTAAAACTAATGGATGCAGAACAGAGTCAAAATGTTGATGAAGATTCTTTGAAGCTTCTCTATCTGGAGGTAAAATTTATAGTTGGATCTTGTGGTTTATCTACGGTAATGTTAATTTTTCAATCATAATGGTATTTTCTTTGTTTCACAGGAGGTTGTAAAAACCCAAGCAGAGCTTTCCAAACTTGCCTCGAGTGCTTCTCTTTTTGTTGCCATAAACGATTGTGTTTTTCAGGTATGAACTCAGATGTTATATAATTAGTACCAAGTTACCAACATAAAGTGATGTAGAAAATTTGGACCCTTTCATCATTATGTTACAAAAATACAACAATTTTTGAAGTATTGGTATTTGGTTTTGCGATAGCCCAATATATGGGTTTAACACTTCTGATTTGTGATTATTTTGTAGAGAGCCATGTCCTTTTACAAGCAGCAGAGGGCCATACCTCTCCCCTCATTATTCAACAAACAGAAGGCATCATTTTGTAGTGCAAAGAACACGGATGTTGTTCTGAATTGTGTCCTAGAGAAGCAAACAGAGCCAATTTCATCTTCCAATGGGTCCAAACCAGAGAAGCTGCTTCCTACTTGTTCTGCCCCCTATAAGAAGGTATATGAGTCTGTTTCTGTTGTCGGTTTGGACGCTTCAAATGGCTGTATCAACGACAATTGTCCTACTATCGACCATGCGTCGCAATCTGCTCCTGGCTCACCTGGTCACCTGAGCAGAGCCGGTGACTCCGGAGGCGGTGAACATTCTGCTGGTAGCGCGGATGATTGGATGTTAGTTGATACTAGGTGTGATCATATACCATTTTCAAAAGTGCCTGATGAGGGTGTGATGGGTCACTCAATTGGGTCTGGGTCAGTGAATGTAAGTCGGATACATGGTGCCTTTGAAAATACACATTGAAACAATTTCTACTTTTTGTCCGATCAAAATTATGCCTTCTCTTTATCTTATGATTTGTGGTTGCTGCCTTTGTTTACTTCATTCAGTCTCATGCTCTTTTTTGTTATCATGTTTCTACATTGCATTAATAGTCTAGGTGCCTGGATCATCAAACTGTATGAAGTCCCGCCTAATGGACAAATCGTAAACAATTGTGAATTTTATTATTCTGTGCTCCACTATGAACACGAAAAATTATTGGATCCGCCACGGGAGACTATTGTTATGATTGTCAACAATCAGCAGCGCCACATCATTCAGTTGTCAATGATCAGCAATGGTTTGTGCATGTCCACCTTGGAGCTCGTTCCACGGTGCAGTCAGTTCAGTCATCTACAACTCGAACGAACCCAGTGGCTGATCCACCAATCCTCCCGCCCAGTTTGATTAGTCTGCCGCTACGCAAACATCTTATGCACCGAATACAAATAAGAGTTGAAAATAATTCCAAAGGAACCATAAACTATAAGATGGGTAGAAAAAAACATGGAGGTCTTTTCATATCAAACCTTGTACCAAACCCCTCTTCAACTCCATGCGGCAGTAACAACATCTCTCCGTGATCCCATTATTCTATCAAGATATGCCCCCATACCCAGACTGTTTAAGCCAAGGGCTGCATCTCTTTCAGACATACCTCACGGACATCGGCAAAATGTATTCAATTCAATGTAAAAGCAACAATTGACAGAGTCAAGTTAGAACCTTTTTTTTTTTTGGGAGAAAGAAACAAAATTGCATCACCAAAAAATAGTGAATTACTCTAATTGTCTATGTTAATGTTTAACGTGAGTTATTAAAATTAAAAAAAAAAACCCCTTAACTCAAAACTTGATGATGCCTCATGTATTTGACGCTTAGATTATTAGAATGGCATGGATTTATAGTTATATACTTATAAGTTTTATATATATATATATAATAATAATAATCCGGTTCAAAAAATATTAAATAAATAAATTTGGTAGGTCAAAAAAAAAAAAAAAGAAATAGCCTCTTCAAAATTCAAACTACATACGTAGATGTCCCTATGAAAAATATATTCTGCATTTCAGCATATAAAACAAAAGATGGACGTCTAGAAAAGACTTATTTTACAAATTTACATAAAACTATTTCCCAAGTGAAGTTTTTAACTTGAATGCCTTCTTATATTTGTTTTAGTAAGTTTGCATTGCTTTCTTATATTTGTCCCTCATTTTATACGAAAACCTAAGCCCATGTTTTAAATCACTTTGCAGGAAAACCAACACCATCCTAAGTTACACGGCTAATCAGATGAACAAAACAATCCAAAAACAGCTTATAAGTCAAGCAAAATGTATAAACAGCCATGAAGGTATATAACAAATTTCCCAATTTAACCCAAATAAGAGTGGACATGATATCCATACTACATGAACACAAACACTGCATAATTTTGAAGAAAGCATCAACTGCCTCGTGGTTTTGTAAGATGTCCGTTTCAACAGTTTCATTCTTTACTTATAAGATATTTGAGAAGGCCCGTATTAAACTTATTCATCCAATCAAAAACACACAGAGGGGTTCTGGAGGTTTTGATTTCCTGGAGCACGTCACTAGATATACAGCTTTGGTATGTAAACATGATAGCGGAATTTGCTCCAGTATACATCTTGCTATCATTTTGAACCTGCTTTTCTATAGGGACTAAGAAAGCATTAATTATCTTTTGAGTTGAATGTGCTAAGTTGGTGAGTTTTAGCATAATAGAAAACTCATACATCTTGCTACCATCTCCACTTCTTGAAGATGAGAAGCTCGTAATTGATATACTCAAGTGGTTTCTTTATTGCTAATACAATTTTCATCCTTGAATTCATAAGGGCACTGTATTTATTGTTCACAAAATCTTAAATATTAATTGTCTACTGCCTACAATGACAACCTCTTTGTAATTTGATTACATCTAATAATTTTCTTTACATTCTAGACTATGCTTAAGGTCCCAGATCATCAAGTTGCTGGCCACCAAGCCGGTGATGGGAAGCTTGGCCCTCTTACAGATGATTCAGGGCACTTTTACAAGCCTCTTCAGAATGATGGGCGTGGATCCCATGAGCTAGCATTCTATACATCGTTTTCTTCTGCCACTAGGATTCCAGACCACATCCGCAAGTTCTGACCTAGCATTGGAAGATATTGTCTCAAGTAGAATCAATCCATCTGTATTAGATGGAAGCCTGATAAGAAGTGTGTTCTAAACTTTAGCATTAAGGATACTAGGTTAGCTCTGAGGAAATTTGTGTCTTCTAACCCATCTACAGATTCAGATATCAAACCAGATTGTTCTTTTGCATCGACTGTCTATGGTGGTCCTGCTGGGATATTGGCACAATTGTTGGAACTGAAGTCATGGTCTGAGGAGCAGACCATTTTCCATTTCTATTCTTGTTCAGTGTTAATGGTGTATGAGAAGGAGGAATTCAGGTGCTGAAATCAAACTCATCGATTTCGCGCATGTCATCGAAGGCAAAGGTGTTATTGACCATAATTTTTTGGGTGGGGTCTGCTCCTTGATAAAATTGATCTCAGATATTGTCACCAGTCCTAGTGCCTGAACCAAAGCATGTCAGCTCTGTGAGAAAAACAGCATTTGTACTCATTTTGTACTAATAACATCATAGATTTTCAATTTCTCTTCTCATAATGATCCATTTGCTCATGATTTCAGGTGTTGATGTTTTTTTCTTTTTCTTTTTCAGAACATCTATTGATCCTAGACGTAAATGTGCCATGCTTATTCTGGCAAACTGGAAAGTTGAAAACATTTTGATTTAATTGCCTCCACACAATCTTGTTACCTCCATATAGTTGAAAATATTTACACAACTCTTTTACATGCCATTGCTGGTTCCAACAGATGGAAACAGTGCTGCTAATAACTGACATCATATTTTTTTTATTTGAATTAAACTAATGACAATGCTTTTGTCTATTTAATTTTTATCCATTTCATTGTTTAAAAGCCAGTGCAGCCATTTCCTTTCCTGTAATGGCAAGGAAGACTGCAAATTCAGGAATTATATAAAGCTTATCAAATGTCTGATGTGGGGGGCAGAATTTGTAAGATTTCAGGTATGTCTGATGTGGGGGGTGAAGGCATGTCTTTTTTCTTCAGAGAATAGTAAACATCAGCTATAAGAGCCAAATAATATCAGGGTTGATAGATACAAGACCTTGAAGGGCATTTATAGATACATCACGGAGACCTTGAAGGGCTTTAAATATATTTTCACATTGCACCAACAATAAAAACATAGATTTCTCTGTAGGCCTATCTTATGAGGTGCCCTTTGTGAAAATCCCACATCGAAAATCCACAATCATATAAAGGTATTTATAAACAAAACACTGTGCTGGTTTGATAAGCAAGGTTAACACTGGAGAGTTCGGCCAATGGGCTTTGCCATAGGCTTGGCTTTGGATTCGGCTTTCATGAATAATAATTATTTTAATAATAATAAAATATTACAAATACGTACGTACATGTACAACACTATTGTTGTATGTTTGCTTTTTAAAGAAAACGTGAGACGTGTATAGAACACGAACGTATTGTTGAAAAAAATGCACGTACATATGTGTGTGTGTACATATACAAGAACACGTATGTAAAAGACTATAGGTTTCGTGGGCTCCGGGGAAGTTTAATTAAGACACTAAAAATATTTCAGCAAAGACTTAATAAATAGAAATCAACACATATATTTCTTCAAAAAAATTCAAAACATAGTATAGCCGAGCGGCTATACTATTTTTAAATATAAAAAAGGACCCCCAGCCATTATGCCCACGTGTCAACACAATTTTTTTAATAAAAAAATTTTCAAAAGAGAGTATAGCCAGGCGGCTATACTATTTTTAAAGATCCCCCCAACCAATAGTGGCCACGTGTCAACACATATCTCATTAAAAAAATTCAAAAGAGAGTATAGCCGTGCGGCTATACTATTTTTAAATATAAAAATAGAACCCCAGCCATTATGCCCACGTGTCAGCACGTTTCTTTTTAATAAAAAAATTCAAAAACAGATTATAGCCGAGCGGCTATACTAGTTTTAAATATAAAAAAGTCCAACAACCAATAGGAGCCACGTGTCAACACATATATTCCATTCAAAACAGAGTCTAGCCGTGCGGCTATACTGTTTTTAAATATAAAAAAAGACCCCAGCCATTATGCCCACGTGTCAACACATTTTTCAAAAGAAAAAAATTTTCAAAACAGAGTATAGCCGCGCGGCTATACTATTTTTAAATATAAACAAAGCCCCCCAAACCAATAGTGGCCACGTGTCAACACAATATTTCATTAAAAAAATTCAAACAGAGTATAGCCGTTCGGCTATACTTTTTTAAAATATAAAAAACGACCCACAGCCGTTATGCCCACGTGTCAACACGCTTCTTTTTTAATAAAAATTTCACAACTGAGTATAGCCGTGCGGCTGTACTCTTTTTATTTTTATATAATAAAAAATTTTAAAATTACAAAAAAGGACCCTCCTAGTTGCATTGGTTTGTACCTTATGGATATTAATTTGCAACATATCCAAAGTAGATATGAATATTTCACTATTTAATATTTTAATATAATTTTTATACCATATGTTATTCTTATTCAATAACACGTGAGAATTATAGGTATAATACGTGAATTTGTGTGTGTTACTGAAAATTTTGTAAAAAGTACTAGTATAAAATATTAAAAATACGTACGTACATGTACAACACTACTACTGTATGTTTGCTTTTTAAAGAAAACGTGAGACGTGTATAGAACACGAATGTATTGTTGAAAAAAAATGTACGTACATATGTGTGTGTGTACATATACAAGAACACGTATGTAAAAGACTATAGGTTTCGTGGGCTCCAGGGAAGTTTAATTAAGACACTAAAAATATTTCAGCAAAGACATAATAAATAGGAATTAATTATTATGTGGAATATTTCTTTAACGTTTTAATATTAAATAATAATGAAAATAAAATTAAATATATTAAATTACATAAGTAGGCCAAAAACCAAAGTAAGGAAATAAATTTTATGTTTTTTTAAATTTTTTTAAGAAACAAAAGTAAAGTAAAGAAATTCAAGGAATAAATTTTATTTTTAAACAGTATAGCCGTGCGGCTATACTATTTATATATTAAAAAAAGAACGAACTAGGAACTATTGCCACGTGTCAACACAGTATTTCTTCAAAAAAATTCAAAACATAGTATAGCCGTGCGGCTATACTATTTTTAAATATAAAAAAAGACCCCCGCCATTATGCCCACGTGTCAACAATAAAAAAATTTTCGAAACAAAGTATAGCCGCGCGGCTATACTATTTTTTAGGATCCGTGCGGCTATTTTTAAAAATTTTCGAAACAGAGTATATCTCATTATAAAAATTCAAAACACAGTATAGCCGTGCGGCTATACTATTTTTAAATATAAAAAAAGATCCCCAGCCATTATTATGCCCATGTGTCAACACATTTTTTTAAATTAAAAAAATTTTCAACAAAGAGTATAGCCGCGCGGCTCTACTATTTTTGAATATACACAAAGTCCCCCCAACCAATAGTGGCCACGTGTCAACACATATATCTC